>NC_081413.1:83570790-84170790 GCF_030272615.1 Cryptomeria japonica
TGTGTGTCTTCACTATTTACATGTATGTCTCCAGCCCATGTTTGAGGCCACTATGACACCGACTTCCATGTCGGATTATCCACCTGCCACTGTGGTGAGTGCAGCTCCTCCAGCATCGGTTGTTGCAGATGAGCCTAGAGATTTTGTACATTGACACTCTATCTTAATAGATATTTAATTAATTTTGTTCATCAAGTACATGATATTAAATAAATTTAAACATAATTAATAGAGATAATTAATTTTGTTGTACAGGTGGACACGACCATCAGGATGGGTTTACATCTTGACCCGCTTGTTGGTTTTCTCCAGACATCATCTACATTTAAGGTGAACAATTTGATTTAAATTTAAATTTACAAGTTGAGTTTTTATTTAAAAATTAAATTAATGTATATATTAAATATATATACGTGCATATAATTGACACGTGCTCTTTTTTTACCTTGTAGGATCTTGTTGATAGTGGAGCTTTTGTTGATGTCGCCCAGGATATGCATAGAGGAGATGATTTGAGTCAGGTATGTGTACGAAAAAAATATATAAATAAAATCTTTCATGTAGGTCCTAAAAATTAAATTAAATAAATTTAAAGCACCTAATTAAATATGATCTGTCCACCTTTAAAAAAATTATTTATATTTAAATTTATCTAGTTCAAATTGAACATTAAATATTAATTTAATTTAAATTTCTATTTTTCATTGATTAATCTCTCTGTGTGTGTGTGTGTGTGTGTGTGTGTGTGTGTGTGTGTGTGTGTGTGTGTGTGTGTGTGTGTGTGTGTGTGTGTGTGTGTGTGTGTGTGTGTGTGTGTGTGTGTGTGTGTGTGTGTGTGTGTGTGTGTGTGTGCTATAGCATGAGATAGCAGTGGCATCGACAACCCCTATAGAACCTAGAGATACAATGCCCTCGATGGAGGAGATGAGCCTACTCATGTACACGTATGTGCTACAAACTTATATTGAAAATTTTAAACTATTTTTTTTAAATATATATATACATGAACTACGTAGTTCTCATTTTTGTCTTGCAGAGTGAATCTTCTCATTCTCGTTCATGTGGCTTGAAGAGGAGTCTAGAATGATTTAGGGATCGTCCTCTTAATTTTAGGGGCTAGATATATATCTTTGTTATGTATCTTTCATGCAGTTTACTGACATTTGATCATTCCATCACATGGACTTGTTTATTTTGCGCACTTTGATTATATTTCATATTGACCATGGACTTGTTTCATCATACATGGACTTGATATGTGTGTGTGTGTGTGTGTGTGTGTGTGTGTGTGTGTGTGTGTGTGTGTGTGTGTGTGTGTGTGTGTGTGTGTGTGTGTTTATTTATTTATATATATTTAATTATTTATAATCATCTGGAGCTACATGTTTTATGAGTTCTAGTACACATGTACATGTCTCATGCACATTATTTTTATTTATTTATTTATTTATAATCATCTAGAGCTACATTTCATGACATGTGAAATATTAAAAATAATTGACATGTATGTATATTAAATATAATATAAATACACAATTTAATTTAAATCTATATATACATGTACATACTAAAAATAAATAAATACATTAAAAATAAATGAAGCAATTGTTTAACTAAAGAATGTACACATGGTTGGTGGAGAAAGAGAAAGGTGCTCCTACTTATGTGTAGTGGAACGGATGTGTAGCGGTTCAACCCGCATGCATGCAGAGTTGTTCTCCTCGATTCGGTCTACTGGGAAGAAGTGGTCGTTCTAGTTGTGGCTATTGATGTACTAAAAGCTTCTATAAAAAAATTTAATTCGTGCATCTCAAATATAATAAAAGTTTGATCCACATCTCAAATTTAAAATTTTCAAGATTCACACATCTTAAATGTATATTAAAGAACTCAATATTCTGAAATCTAAAGTATTATATAAGTTTGATCGAATCTAAGACATTAAAATAAGTTTCAAAAGCGATTTAGATAAATTAGATCTCTGCCTAGAGAAAAATTTTGTCTTGTACACAAGTTACCTACATGCAAAAAAAATCTAATCAGAACTTAATTAGAATTAAATTATTAAATGTACACATTAAAAGTAATTCAATCTTGACCAAGTTCATAAATTAACTGATTAGGACTTGAGGTTTAAGGGGATGGGCGTAATTGGGACATGTGGCTTAAGGGGATCGAACTAAATAGGACATGTGGCTTAAAAGGGGATTGCATTTAAAATAATTAGGACATGGGCTAAGGGGATGCATACCTAATTGGGACATGTGGCCTAAGTGGATCAAACTAAATAGGACATGTGGCTTAAAAGGGGAGTGAATTTGAAAATAGGACATGGCTTAAGGGGACATAAAATGAGAATCTAAATGAAAGTACAAAATTCAATTGACATTGATTAATCTTTAAGCAATTTAACATTTTATCTTGAAAAACATTAAAAATGGAAATTAACTGGAAACAATTTTAACAAAAAAATGATGCTTACCAATTCATTGGGAATCTAGATATAATTAGATTCATGAACTCCTTTCACATGCCACAAACAATAAAAACTAAGATAAACCTACAATAACAAAAAATAGTTAGATATATAGGACATGGCTTAAGGGGATGAAACTAAATAGGACATATAGCTTAAGGGGAAATATATAAAATTAGAATCTATCTATATGGAAGTTCAAAATGGTTTAAAACATTTTAATTGAATTGTAAAAACTGTATTAATAAGCAACTTATCAATTTATCATTGAAAGACATGTAATTTTAAAAACAAGTACATGCACGTACCTCTATATTAAATACTTATTCTATTACATGTATGTACACCATAAATGTGTAAGCTCAAAAAGGGGATGGACCTATATATAAAACAATATTTTCTGTATTTACCATAGATCTTGAATGGTACAATAAAAATTGAAATTATATATTATATATATATATACATCATGTACATGTAGATATGCATACCTCTTTAAATACGTATTCCATTGTACCATTTGCATCCTCTCTTTTTTCCAAAGCATCTATAAGTGTCTCGTGATCTTCCATAGAAATTGTCCACAAGGTTTTATTACTAGGTCTCTCGCGATATCTTTCTAGTTGTATATTTGTTGCAACAATCAAATGTGATTAGTGTATTATCTTCTTGTGTGTTTCATAATTTTCAAAAGCAGGCAAACCATTCTTCCTTGTCAAATATTTCCTTAGCCAAGATCCAACAACTACCGTTGAGCCAGACAGATAATGAAAACCATCATCATCTTCACAAGGATTAACTAATTTGTGTTTAGTCTCAACACATTGAGCCAACCAATATTTTGTTTCCTCTTCATTGTCCTCAGGTGCAACAACATCATACGCATGTCCTACAAACAAAAAATTAATAAATTATCAAAATTTAGAATAAGAATTCACCATTTAATTTACATTAAATATTAAAAAGTTTGAAACTAATTTTATTAAATGAAACAAAATAATTAAATGATTACCTTTTTGTACAAGGTCTGAAACACGATCATTATCATCTGATGCAAACAGTTGATCATTATCTTCAATTGTGTCAATCTGATATTGTGCTTGAGTAGGAGTCAACAATCTTTGATTCCAATCTTCAACCCATTCAGTATTCTCACATACATCAAAATCACCTGCAATACAAAAACATGCAAGTTCCCTTATCCATGTAGTCCATGTGCTTGCATTTGAACTCTTAAATGAATGTCATTTTGTTGATCCACTAGTTATCTCACAATCAAGTCTGGGCACAATGTTCTCCTCTTCAACTAACCAAAAGAATCAATGAATTTTAGAGTTCACACCTGATTCAGTAAACTCATGGATAGTTCTATCAATCTCAACATTGGTATATCTAGCTTCTACTAAATCATCAACATGAATATCACCTATAATCACATTATCCATGTCTTCCAGAGAAGAATTTGAAGATGTACCTGGATTTGAGGATACAATACTTGGAATATTCTTCATAATTGTTTCATCCACATCAACATCATCCATAATTGCATCATCTATGTCCATCTTATCCCCCAAGGCATCATCTTGAATTTTGTCTCTTTCAGTGTTGTGGATCCAGAAGCATCAGGATTATTCATTTGTCGATTCCTCATTATTCTATCTCTTTGACGTTTGGTCTCCTTCTCTCTTTCTGCATGAATTTCTTCGGTGGTCACTTCCCTCCTTTATTTCTTCTTCTGGCATTGTTTAGACCCTATGACTAAAAAATTATGCAATAAATGCCACCTTCAAAAAATGGATCTAAAATTGCAACAAAAGAGCATCCAAAGGACAACAAGATCATAAAATATTATGTAAAAACTCGCACATAAGAAGACATATTTTATCATTTTTAATAACTCCTATTTATATGAATTTGAAAAAATAAAATTAATGCAAAATGAAACGGGATCCCATTTTCTTTTTGCATTTTTAATTAATTAAAAAAAGTGAATTGGATCTCGTTTTGGATACGGGGTCCCGTTTCTAAAAAAATTGTTTTGGGGCCCGCTTGTAGCTTTGGAATTTCGCTTGGAAAATGGTTTGGAGAGTCGAACCTAAGGCTTGGACCTAGTTTGACCTATAACTTCAAGGCCAAATCAAGCTTCATACAAAAAAATGACTTCAAAAATATATCTGAACACCTAATTTTCAAAAAAAAATTAAACAACGAAAACCCATTACAATAGACACTATCTAAATTCCAAATGTAGACACCTAAAATTGTTCTATCTAATTAAATAAATATTTTATTTATTTAATTATTTAAAGCCTAATTCTTCTATTAATTGAATAAATCTTTATTTATTTAATTAATTCATTTATCCTCTTCTAGCTTTATTTCTCATTTAAATAAATACATTTATTTATTTAAATTCCCTTTTTTTCTAAATTAAATAAATACTTTTATTTAATTGATCTTACTACTTCTATTAATTAAATGAATCTTTATTTATTTAATTAATTCATTAGCCTTTTCCACCCATGACACATGTCATTCATCTCTTAATTCCTACACTACCTACCCTCTCATTATTTTCTTATTTCCTCTATCTACCCTCTAATCTTAGCCGACCATTTATCTTTTACACCTCTCAATCTTATCCCTCTATTTCTTATAGTGTCTTCTATATAAGGAGATGCTTCCTTCATTATCAAACCCCGACTAATTGACGCTTTCGAACTTTCATATGTGATCAAGCCTACTTGCAACCACATTTTCGTTCTTTGTTGAGCTCTTATGCACACATAAAATCTGAGAGCAAATATATCAAGCAAGATCAATGGAGATAGGAAGAATCAAGATTCAAACCCTATTGGAATGTGATGGTATAATCTTTGTGATTTCATGTTGCATTGTCTTAGGTAATCTTCATATGTTATGGTGGATCTTTGTTGTTGTTAGGCTAGATTTTTGTGGTTGAATTCATTTAGTCTTTTAATGTTGTTGCTATCCACTTTCACCATAAACATTTTGGCACGCCCCGTGGGACATGGATTTTTGTTAGAGTTTTTTGCAGGTTTTTCTAACCCTATATTGTTAGTGTAGGTTTTGTATTTTCCTTATGTTAGGGGATATTTATTTTTCCTACACATATATTATTTAAGCTTGCTTAGGTTAATAGGAGTGGTTTATATGAGGACACGTGGCGAAATACTTCAGCTACATGTGTAACTCTCCATCTCACATGGTTAGTTGAGTTACACACCCTCTTTTGGCTTGTTGTGCCACCTCTCATAACCTGTAATGCCCCGCCAGGAAACCCCGAAGGGATTAAGCCATAACACAAGAATTGAGTGCAAAAAAATTTTTTTTTTTAAATTTACAATCACATAAAATGCAACAAGATATCAAAGATTCAGATTACATAGCGGAAGACATCAACTAACACCTAAAGAGTTTCCCAACGAGATTACGTAAATTTCACGATTCACTTAGCTCACACAATTAATCCAAAAGCTGAATATCTTAATAACGAGATAATTCATAATCAGGATAATTTCTTTCAAAGGATGGAAAAATAAATCACAAGCAAGATTCATCATTAAGATCCATTCATCACCTTCATTCATGCTTTTCATTTAAAATTTCAAACCATACATCTAACATTCTAATACACGAGGATTTCATCAAAACATAAGATATCTTTCCAAGCATATTTAAATTCCTTAACAACAACTGAGTAAGATTCATTACTCTAAGTTACATTCATTCATATTCCAACTTATTGCATTTCAAAAGACGATTACGTACATGCATCTACGATAAATCACATCTAAAACACTTATGCATTCAATCAACATGACATTCAAGAAAGAGTTGAATATAGCATTTATAGTTAATTCCAATTATCCACTTAACCATTCTAACATAAGTTAATCAGACATGATAAAGCTGAATAAAGAGACATAAGAGAATGCATCACATAACACCATAATGATCTCGAAGTTCACCCCTAAAGGGCTACATCTCCGGGTCTGCGCAACTGCAAGACCCCCTCTGATAAATAATAAAGTTAAGAGTACAAGAGGTTACACCAAGTACTATCCAGCCATCAAGGCGATACATAAGCAATATACAACGACCACATCGGGCAATAATACATAAACGATCCTTAAAAAGAACAGGATCCAGCCGAACATAATCCAAGCTAATACAAGAGGTCCAAGAGAGCATCTATAAAACTGAGCCATCACCACCCCAGGGTCTAACATGAAACTGACACTCACAAGGGCAGAGGCAAAGGACGACTCACAAAGGTACTCAAAATAGGACAAAACGACAACACACTAGCGAACGTAGGGACAAGTGTCATCACACAACCTGGTATGGATACCATGGCAAGTCTTCATAGGTCCCGGCCCATACACTGGTAACCCTGGCAACCTAATCCGAACTTCCGGCCCACCCAAGCCTCATGTGGACCCACACATCCTCTCGTGAAGACAAGGAAGGTGGTTTGCCATTTCAGGCCTTCTCACAGCATGTCGAGTCTATGCTAGCACTCGTCCCATGTGTGAGGCACATTATCTTATTTATAAATTATGTTCTATTCTACTTAGGTTATCACTTATTAGACTCACTTTCGACGGGTTATCCAGCAGCCACTTTGGGCGCGGCCCCCAATCGAAAGCCACTTTCCCATACAACACTAGACTAAACTCAAACGAACTCACAACCACGGAATACACATGGTTAGACGAACGGAGTTCAAGAAGAGAGAAACAATCATCAGGTCAAACACGACTCAAGGGTAATCACTTACTGACAGTACTCTACTAGAGACCCGACCAACAACGGTCAACCACAATCATCATTCGACTCACACACAAGGAGGATATGATCAAGACGACACTACCACATTACAACAGTCAACTCGAAAATCAAGGACTGAAACAGGTACACCAAATCATTTCATACGACAGGGTCCTACTAAACAAAGCAAAACATGCCATTTCATAATTAAAGGCGAATACAGAAATTAAACTCGCAAGGGTGATAATCAAAAAGACAATATCTTCTCAAATTGATTTAATCATTACAAGTCGATCAAGTTTTCTACAAGATCTAAAACAGCTTACAGTTATCTACCTCATCAAGGGATAAGTGGTTCTTGGTTTTCTAACTCCTAAGGTTCAAAGCATCGAACAGGCAAATTAAGCCATAATGAGTTTTTTTTTACCAAATCATATTAATAAATCTCAGACAACCATTAATCAACTAAGATAAGGTATTTGATCTCCAACAAAAACATCATTAACGCACGGGTCTAAAAACAACTTCTATAGTTTCGTAATTTCAATTCCAGATACATTATACGGATTACGGAAATAAAAATGTAGAAAGAGAATCTAAAGAATCTAATCATTTCCAAAAGCACATCGTTTCAATTCAAACACCCAACGATAAATACTTCACTACTTCTCAATTAGCCGAATGCTCTAATCAGCTAGAGGGTGAGATCTAGATTCACTAATCCCAGATCAATCAGAATATAAACAACAATATTCAATTGCAAAAATTCACAGTTTCAGAACTTAATCAGGAAGAGAGCAAAAATCGTGAAATGAAATTGAATAGCTAATTCACCTATAAACTCCGTTATAGCACTAATCAATATCCAAATATCATTTTCCAAGATTAATGCCACCATATTCCTAATTTAAGAAACTAACTAAAACTTAACATTAAGATAGCTTACATTAAAAAGATACTAATATCCTATGCATTTTCTTTCCTTCCCCCTTTTTTTTTAAATGATAAAAAAAAAACGCATTAAAAATAAACCATGAATCAACAACTATGATTTTAATTAACCAAAAAAAATGCATTTTTTTAAAAAGGTTAGGGCGAAGCAAGCTGGGAAGGGCCGTGCCCTAACCCTAGCCGCAGCGCTGGGTAAATTCGCGGGCGGCGCCACTCAACATGGCCAGGCGGCGGCACCCTGCGGTGCCCGCAGGCTCCGCGGCGCCCTGCGGCCACCGCGGTGTGCCGCGGCCGGGGCTTTCAACGCCAGCGCGGGAGAGCATGGGACGGGGAGAGGAGAAAGGGGAGGAGCGGGGGAGAGGGGAGGCGGAGCGGGTGGAGCTCCGCTCCCCGCCTCCACTCCCCAAAACTTCGGTTTCATTAAAAAGAAAACTCGCCCAAGCCGAAATAAAACTCACTCCCAGGCCGAAATAAAATGAACGCCCAGGCCCAATTTCATAATGAACATAAATTTCGATAAAAACAGTTCGAAAATGATATGTATTTTTCTTTTAATAAAACACACAGATTCAAAATAGACAAGTTCGTTTTAAACGAACTGTGTATTGGGAAACAAGATATTTGATGATAACCATTTCTTTCCCAAACACAAACAGGTTTAACACCCAAACGATAAGAGGAAAACAACATCTTAAAAACACTTCCAACCAAGCTGGTTAATCCACTAAATCAATCAAAACATGAAGACATCCAACTCCCATTTCCATTTTAACCATTAACTAAAATTGGGAATTGAATCCTACCTGATCTCGCGTTCCTGGCAAGATCTGCTGAGGAGTCCCAATCTCCAGCTGTCCAAAACCATCTTTCTCCATCCAAAATCCCCAAATTCCTTCCAAAAAAAATTTTTCTCCAACCAAAAAATTTTCCCAAATTTGTCCATCCCTCCATTTTTCCCCAAATTTGGGTTATATGGAAGAGTTGACCCAAAAATTCCATTTTTGGAATTAAAACTTTTATTTACAAATAATTCATAAAATTAATCCTTTACTAGCTAGCAACAAATTAACTTGCCTTTTCAATTCAAAATTCGATTTCTCATCTAATCAAATTTATCCTTTCGATTAATAATCCAACAGAATACAATTAATCTGTTGCGATAAAATATAAAACTTCATTTCATCAGCATATATAAAATGCATTAAATATTCGAAAACAGTCATTTAATCGAATTCACTCCCAATTTAAAACGAGCAACCCAATATCAACGAAAATCACATAACGGAAACCAGATTAATCTAATCCATTAATCATCAATGCACAAATGCATATTTAATCAAGAATTTACTTAAGGACTAATTAATCAAATTAACCAAACACACCAAGCACGCAAATCGAGAAAGTCAACCAAACAGACGACTCGCAAACCCAAACAAAAAGGGATTACCGACGACGACTGGCGATGCTCACTAGAGCATGACTAAGGTCAACTAGGGTCTTACGACCACCTAATCCGACTCTAAGGATTAAAAAGGGTACACTCAAACCTGTACATCTAGGTGAAGCCGAACTTCGCACTCATGCGGCATTGTACCTGAAAAATCCTGCAACCAAGAGTCATACATGCATACATATATAAAATTTACTGAAAGCGTTAGCTCGATGTTAATACCACGAAATAGGTACACTAAACAACTAGCATAAAACTAGTGAGAAACCACATCAATAGCTATGCGTTAATTCAAACATCTGACTATAACATAATATTACGATAAACTAATCAAGATTAAACCAAGGTTAGAGATCGATTACGGTAGGGGTACTACATAACCACTATTTTGTCATTTCCTAAGTGGGTTATGGGGTAGCTGGGTTTCACACCTTCTTTTGGCCTTATGTGCCAACTTTCTCAACTCCTTTTTTGTCTTCATGTAAGGAGGTTATGCCACATGTTTTGGCATTTACCAAGAAAGTAAAACCTCCCACTTTTTATGGGGAATAGGAGTTAATGCACCCCTTGGATGTATATGATTATATTTTTCTATATAATAAGCACTATACTCTCACCTTCACTAGTCAAGTTATTGAAGTGATAGCTTGGTGAGAGTCTTCTCCAAATTCTCCTCTTTGTCTCTATTTCTCTCTCATATTGAAATTATCTTCATTCAGCTATTTTGATCTTCGATCATCTGTTGTGTGAGGAGTTGCATGTGATCTACGACCAACATCAGATCTTGGCTCGATTCTCGTTTCTCGCAGAATCTCACATATATTGTTGTTTTGTAAAACAATTTGGAGAATAACCTTGTGCAGCTAGGGTTTTGGACACAAAATCAAGATCATAGAGAGATTTGATCTGATCTCACAAATGGATTGGAAATTTTGCACCAAATTTTTTTCACAGGTTGAAGATGGTATCAACGGCTCTCAAACAAAAATTCAGATCTATTGGAGCATATTTTAATTTTCTATGAAATTTTTATCAATTTTCGTAAAAAAATTAATTTTGAGAGAAAATGAGCGAACTTTTCGGATTTTCTTATACTTTTGGAAAGCTCTCTGATTTATACACGTGATTTATTCTTTGTGATTTTAATTTTGATGCAAAATATTTCCTAAAAAATTGGATTTTTAAAAACTAGGATTTTTCATTATTTTGATCAGATCTCACAAACGAGTTTGAATTTTGACATCAAATTATTTTTCAAGTCAAGAACAGTATTAAAAATGCTCAGTAAAAAATTCAGATTTTTTGGAGCATATTTTAATTTTCTATGAATGTTTTATGCATTTTCATAAAAAATTAATTTGGAAAGAAAATTAGCGAATTTTTCGGATTTTGTTACATTTTTGGAAAGCTCCCAGAATTATACACAGGATCTGTTCTTTGTGATTTTAAATTTGATACAAAATCATTCCTAAAAAATTGGAGCTTTGAAAATTAGGGTTTTGCATTATTTTTCTCATATCTCACAAACTGCTTGAAAATTTTGCAGGAATTTTTTTATGCAGGTTTGGAAGGCTATCTGGAGTGTCCACTAAAAAATTCAGAGTTTTTGGATCAATTTTGCATTTTCTATGAATTAATTTTTGGAGCAAATTAGCAATTTTTTTGGATTTTCTTATATTTCTGAAAATGTCTTGAAATTTTACAGGTTCTTTATTTTTTTATGATGCAAAACAACTCATGGAAAATCATATCTTTGAATTTGTCAAAAAATGCATTGATGAAGGCCCCTATTTCACAAAGTCTTTTGGATCTAAAATTTACCTAACTTATGTGCTTGCAGGAGGGGTATTATTGAAAAACTACTAATAAAACTTTTTTGCAGAATTTTGGCAAGGGTTTTTTATCTTTATTGTGTGTCTTGTTTTCATAGATTATCAAACACTTCAATTGGTGCACTAAAATTGAACTAGTGTCTTTTGTGTCTTGAGCAATAGGCTCTTTTTGTTTAATCTCTAGAGGGTCTGTCTCCCCATGTGGTCATTAGGACTACTAGTGAGGAGAGAACAACCCAAGTGGTAGCGAGGAAAACCCACCTCTTCCAATCCACTATAAATAATTGTATCCATGGTGAAAGCCATGGGTAATGTATGCTGATTAGTCCATACCGACACTATGTCTCCCCATAAACTCGTTTGATGAAATTTATTTGATTAGTTGTAGGGCATAACTCCTGCTAGTTGGGAGCCTTCTGTATTTGCAGAGCTGAAAGTGCCGCATGTATGGCCACACGAGCGGATGCCTTTACTAGCACCTTTTTTGTTTTAGAAAGCCAAAATCCTTCTAGTTGTTGGGGTAGGAGGTCGGACCTCTGGAGCAGCCCACACACATATGGTTCTTAGTAGAGATACAAAGTTTGCCACGGGGAGTTTTCGTGGGGACTAATGCTTGGTTGTCCCGGAGAAGTGAGTGCCAAGGGTGGAGCTAGTGGGGTCAAGCATCTAAGTATCTGCTCTGAATAGCGTAGCCTCGGAGGAAACCCCATGTGGGATCAACAACTATTGTCCTGGCCAGCCATAAGAATTGTGCTTATCTTCTTTTGAACATTCAAACATTCAAGACCAAACATCATAACATTGTGTCTTTTGTGTCTTCAAGTGTATGCAAAACATTTTTACATCAAACAACACGCTTTCTTTTGAGTCATTTTGAGTCTAAACACTTGCAAACATAGATTTCTCATCAATATTGTGTCCTCTTGTCACAAAAAATAGTCAAAAATTCAAATTTGGTCACAACAAACAACTTCACAAATTGGAAAAATTTGCAATCCAACAAACAAGAGCAATCAGTTTCAGAATTCTTGAGCTTCCTAGGTTATTTCTCCAAGTTTTCATCTAGCATTCAACCTATCTTTGGATCTCACAAAGTTCATCATTGCTTTACACCTTGCATTACATTCACATTTGTCTAAAGTTGAGTCAAAAGGTCACTTGCTTGTCCTCATCATACTTTGTCAACACACTACATACAACAACATTTTGCTAAGTGGTCCCTCATCAAGGTCTATCACCTTTGGGTCTCATTTGGTCTTACTTAGAGTCAAGGTCAACTTACCTCATCAAGAGAAATTATCATCTCTTTGGAAGCCACACCTACTCTACTACATACATACTTGGTCTTACACTTTGGACATTGCAAGTAAACCTCGGATTCATTTACATTTCATCCAACTCTTGGTCTTCCATACTCTTTTCTATTTTCATCTAGTTTCCCACATCTTGGTCAATGCCTAGTTCATGGTAGAAACCCATTCCCAAAAATCTAGGAGAGAAGCTAAAGAGGCTCAAGAGTCCGCAAACATGAGTGCCTATGAGTATGCCAATGATGTCTTTTTCAATTTTGATCATACCACATTACCTGACATGGATGCCTATAGAAACATTCCAAATGTTGAGAACATGGATACTACAAACAACAAGGATACACACAATGACAATATCGACAACTTTTCTATACATTCAGCAGAAGTGGAAGACTCCATTATGGATCCCCATTTTAATCGATTGGTTGAGGAAATAATGAAGAGAGATGGACAATATTTCTTACAAGTGGGCACAAAGTGGAGCCAAGATCCCTCATGATTTTGAAATGTTTCAAATAATGGAAAATCAAAATTTGCAAGAACCTCAACTCAACATGGATCAAAGGAGGCCTAATAGTGGAGGCAATAGAGGACCACATCTTATGCCTGAATCACCATCATATTTGTTTCAAAAATCTGAGGTCCCACATACACATGGTCAAGCATATGATACTCACCTTCGTAGACCATTATGGAAGTCTTATGCAGAAAAATATACTCAATCACATACCAATGCTAAGGACCAACCACCAAAGCAATTGGATATCCAAAGGCATGTTCAAAATTTGGACACAAGGAAACCCCGCGTTATATTTTGGGGCAGCACATTAGAACAAACTCAGGACATGCCTGTAGAGTATGGTATACATGGATAAAACAAATATTTCATTCCTCGTCATTACTCTACGCCAAGTGGTCCATATATGCAACATCATTATAGGCCTCCTCCATATGAATATGTGTATGATCAATATCATCCATATATGCAACATGCTCATCCTCCACCTAGTGGCTCAGGCATGGGGTATGGTCCAAGAAGTCAGTCTCCACCTAAGAACAATTTGGAGCAGCAAATTAAGGACTTACAAAAGAAAATGGAGGACATAAATACACCAAATCCAACTTATATAATGAGAGACATATGTCCTTATCTATTTGACAAAAGTATTCCAATGCCTCCTTTTCCTACACATTTCGTGACACCTAAGTTTGATAAGTATAGAGGAAAAGGGGATCCTAAGGCACATATAAGACAATTTTTCACAGGTTGCATTGAGGTAGCAGTAGAAGAGACATATTTGATGAGATTATTCTCACAAAGCTTAGGTGATCAAGCTATGGAATGGTTCTCCCAACTTCCACCTGGAATTAAGTCATGGGGTGACTTAGCAGAGGCATTTATCCAACATTTCTCATGCAACATAGAGACAGACATATCAGTCACCACTTTGTGCAACACCAAGCAAAAGTATGGAGAATCTTTTTCATCATTTTTACAAAGATGGAGTAATCTAGCCAGTAGACGCTCTTGTGAAATTCCACAAAAACAAATGGTAGATATGTTCACCCAGAATGTTAACATAGACATTGGTTATGATCTAAGAAAAGCTTGTTTGTCCACCTTCAAGGACGTCATTGAAAAAGGCTTAGCAAAAGAGAAGGTTCTAATTGAACAAGGAGTAATTAAGATATTCAAAGAAAACAAAGAGGACTTTAAAGGAAAAGACAAGACAAGATTTTGGAATAAAAACAAGAACACAGTCAATGATGGTGTTGTTGATGCCAATACAGTACGACCCAAAATTGTTTTTTTTGGATCAAGCTCTACAAACAATCAAGTGAATACTCAAACAACTTCAAAACCACGAAGAAAATACACCCCATTGGGAGAACCACTTGAGTCAGCTTTCAAGAAGCTAGTGGCAAACAAAATAATAACAATTCCAGATATGCCTCCATATGAGACAAAGGTCAAACCAAATTGGTGGAATGACGATGAATACTGCGAATATCACAAGAGCAAGGGACATAAAATAGGAAATTGTCATCAGCTGAAAAACATTATACAAGATCTTATTGATAGAGGTGACATTGAGATCGAGGGACATCATCCAATCAAGAACATGAAATATTTAAAGAACCATTCCCAAAACATGACAAGGGAAAAGCCAAAGCCAGAGATGAGAAGACCAACTATACCAGAGCATCCTATAACTATGATTCAACTGTTAATTACATTTCAATGGATAATTATGTCTCTGCCATTATAATAAAGGACAAAACGCCTGAAAATTCTACCCAAAGACCTAAAATTGTCCTAAAAGGAATTGGACCTTCTTCTGAATCTACCTCTGAATGTAATGTCACAACTCGTAGAGGTAAGGTCACTTGCAAGGTGCTCTGGCTAAAACCATCTCTTCCTCAACAACCAAACCTGAGTATGACCTTGTAGAACACTTAGGGAAGACACCCGCACTTATCTCCATCCTTGAACTTTTACGCATATCCCCCGCACATAAAGCCATTCTTGACAAAACTTTGAGAGACACTTCCATCCCCACTGATTTGAACATGGACCAGTTTCAAGCCATGGTGGGATACATTTATGTTCCATACTCCCTTACATTCATAGAAGTTGGCGATGCCTCCATGAGCCAACCACATAATGCACCTTTATACATCAAAGCCTTCCTACACAAACATCGAATAAAACGAGTCCTGATAGATGGAGGAGTTGGTCTCAATATATGTACATTGAATACTCTTAAGCAATTGGGATATTCTGACAAAGTTGTGAATGCTACAAACAAAATTACCATCAAGGCATATGATGATGAAGAGCGTTCATCCAAAGGCACAGTCACCTTACCTCTCAGAGTTGGGCCAATTACGAAGGGTGTGGTTTGTCAAGTCCTAGACTTGGATCTCACATACAACATATTGCTAGTACGTCCATGGATTCATGAGATGAGTGCAGTCCCATCTACATACCATCAATGTATTAAGTTTCCACACAATGAAGTTGAAGTGACCATCAAAGCTGACCCAAATCCATTCATATATTGCAACAATTTGTGACCTAGATCAGAAATAACAATACCAGACAGTAGAGAAGCAATTCCATCATGAACATATGTGGATCTAGAATCCTTGAAATCTTCTACATCAAAACAAGCAGAGATCAAAGAAAAGTTCAAGATTAAAGACATGGGATGTGGTGAGTATATCTTTCATGTTGATCAACTCCCACTATCTCCTAAGACATTTAGTCGACAAGAACATCCTACAAATAATTTGCAATGCCAAGGAATTGGGTGTGAACCACCTGGTGTTGTGGCTACTAATTCTGGATGCAAATCTCCTCTAGTGGTGCAAGCAACTCTTGATATCAATAGTCCTAAGAGTGGTTCCAGTGAAGAATCTATTGAGTGTATCGCCACCCCTCTTGAGAACTCACATAGCTTTACCATATCATCCACTCATTCCATTTCCACTCTACTTCCAGACTTGGATCAACAAGAATTACAAAAGCCCTTACTCATTGGGGATAAAAAATCAAGCTATGAAAAGAAAAATCTAAAAGTCAAAAATAAAGAGAAGTCCTTTAGTCCAAATCAAAATCAAAAGCTATTGGACTCTGAAAAAATTAAAGTCAAGGATAAAAATCCTACAAAGAAAAAAGAGAAAGAGATGATATCCCCTAATATCAAAATAACTGGGGGCAAAATTTCTAAAATTTCAAGTGAAAAAGCATACTTGTTGATCCTAAGTCTCCATCATGTCATGATACTTTCACTTCTTTTCGCAATCATAAGCCTTCATAACTCATCCACTTGTTCCACACATCCTTTCCCTTTTGGCGATTCATCATGGACCTTTAATGAAATTTCCTCAAAGGACTTTGTTATCAAGGATGCCCAAACTTCTTTAGGTGACATGCATATGGGACTGTGTAGTCCACACACTAGTAATTCTATCTCAATTCCTTTATCAAGGAAGATAGTCACTCGAGCTACACATCATTCAGTCAAGGAACGACTCAACTACAATCATAAGGTAAAGCCTCGCGCATTTGAGGGGGGTGACTTAGTTCTCAGAGAAAATCCTAAGAATCAGCAAGACAAACAGAAGAAGGGCAAGTTCGAACCAAATTGGCTTGGTCCTTACATCATCACAGCAGTCAATGGGTTTGGTGCATACCAGCTTTCAACACTAGAGGTCAAACCTTTGGAGGATCCTATCAATAGCATGCACCTTTGTAGGTTATACACATATCTCTTTGGAGTATCCTAATTCAAAAATACAAAAAAAATTTTAAAAAAACAAAAATTCAAAAAGACAAAAAAATCATAAAAATAAAAAATCGTTACTTGGTGAAAACTTGGCAAACAGATGCCTTGTGACAGAACCAAAAAATTGAAAAACAAAAAAAAGTAAAGAAAAAACATTTCGTCCAACAGTGAAAACCACTTCAATGGTGCCCTGGGCAAGTACCATGGTAAAAACTGGGTCACTGGCACCATGTGTAGAGACATTTCTCCTCCCTCCTTCAGGATTCAATCTCATCCTTCAATTTTCACACACTCACAACCTATCCATTCATAATAAACTTACCCATTCCCATCATGGCTTGTTATTGATCTACCTAAGATTAGTTAGCCATTCATAATAATCCCTCCTTTTCACCCTTTCCATCCATAATAAATCAGCTCCTATCTGTGACTAAGGCAAATCCTACTTCTAGTAATGGGTGTGGAACTAAGAGCATCACACATTCTGAGGAGTACAATTTCTTCCAACTTTCTTCAGTCTATCCGCGCACAATCCACAATAAAGCAACATTTGCATGGCCGATCTACAGTAAAAGTTTCATCTTCTTTGCAATAAAGTATCAATTTCATGGATTCATTCAGTTTCAGATGAGACACAAGCAGCAATGGACTTCAACAAATCAAATTTTTCAACAAACTTAGACAACATTATGATTCAGTGTTATCTATCCTTTTGTGAAAGTAAACATTGTGACCACAATCAAATAGAATTATACAAGTGACAAGAGACACTAAACTTGAGGACTACAGTGGATGCTGGTGTCGAGTCTTGGTTTTCTTTTGATTTTATCTTTTGGTGACATGTCTTTTAGCTTTTCTAGGATGTCTCTGACTAGAGATTTTATCTCCAGGATGTCTTTAACTAGAAAGGCGAGGATGGGGTATCGTCACCTATTTTTCTTTGTTGTTTATGGATTGTCTCTTAGTAATGCTATGACTTGTCCAAGGATATGAGGACATTGTGGGTCTACTATGAACTGGGGCATTCTTTGTTTGCAACTGTCTGATCTCCATGCAAACAGGTACAATGACTTTCTGGGTCGAACATATATCTGGATTGTCATAACCTATTTGTCATAATAAAGCTCAATGATGATAACGCACAAGAAGCTCTTTTCACTTCCATATCTTTTGTCTTTCATCCCCCTTTCTTGATTGACCTCCATCGTCCTTCCCAAGTCCGTGTAGCCTTCTATCACACGATTGAGTGTAATGACACACCAAAAATATTTGCATTTCATGTAGTTGCACCTGCATTACCACACATTTTAGCATTTCATACATACATATAGATATCGCAATTACATCACATCCTGCACACAACACATGTTAGCAAATTTTACATTCTCATCATATAAATAGTTATTTGCATTTCATACATTCACATTTGGATCATGCATAACATTTAAAACATAAAAGAACAAAAATATTGCATTTCATCATGTACATATTTGCATCCATATCATAAGCATCATAAAATCATCATCAAACATATAAAAGCAACATCACATAGGTACACATGCATATAGCTACCGCAAGGATGAATCATCTCATATATATCTCAAAATCATAAGTGTCATAATATAATGATGTCAAAATCATATGGCTACAATCAGTTGAAGGTGTCATCACACAAAATGGTACAACACTTATACATAGGGAGCCCTCTAAGGCTATGATGAACTCCCTCCCTCGGAGCTAGCTGGCCTCGACGGAGTTTGAGCCTTGGAAGGACCCGCCCCAGGATCACCTCTCCTTCCCCCTCTATCTGGTGGTGGTAGATGACCCATGACCCCATCACTAGAAATTCATGTCTCTTGTCTCTCCCTCCAAAGGTCGTCGCAGTTCTTGATGGTCTCTGGAAGCTCCTAGCCCGCTAATCTGGTGATACTACCCCATAATACAGGTCTCTCCAGTAAGCCATCTCCTCCCCCATCCCACAACCAACCCTCATGTCTCCCTATCCGCACATAGGAACCCTCTGATCACTCCTACTAGCACCATTGGTAGCGCCAATCATTTCATTGTCATGGTATCTCAAGCAACATGTCCAGCCCTCATCTCCAATCCTGGATCCTGAAACACTCGTGCCAGTGCATCTCTGTCTCCCTCTTGATCGTAAGGAACCAACTCCCCAACGATCGGTATCCTCACTATCCTATATACATCCTCTAAAGTGACTATCATCTCACCCATCGGCAAATGAAACGTGCAAGTCTTTGAGTACCATCTCTCAGCTAGCGAAGTCAGCAATCCCATGTTCACCTGAAACTCAGGCACATACAGAATATATCGCAAGCCCTTAGCCTGAACTGCTACTCTATCCTCGAATGTCAGCTCTGCTTGCAAACTCTGAGTCGAGGGAATCTCTCCCATGACTCAGCATAGGTAGGTCCTCCTACAGTCAAGCAAATCAACTGTGTCAATCCTAGTGGCATTCCTTGTTCATCACAAAGTGTTGCTTTTTATCCTAGTGCTTATATCTATCATATGGCACTCTATCCTAGTAGCATTCCCTGTTCATCACAAAGTGATTCTCTTTTTAGTACTCCTTGTTCATCACAAAGTACTACTTCGTATCCTAGTAGCATTCCCTGTTCATCACAAAGTGTTGCTCTTTTTAGTACTCCCTATTCATCACAAAGTACTATTTTTTTATCCTAGTAGCATTCCCTGTTCATCACAAAGTGCTACTCTTTTTAGTACTTCTTGTTCATCACAAAGTACTATTTTTTTTATCCTAGTAGCATTCCATGTTCATCACAAAGTGTTGCTTTGATCCTATCCTAGGGCCTCTACTCGAGTGTATCCTCTTAAGTAGTTTCCTAATTGGCAACGTATGTTCTATCACAGAATTGTCAATCCTAGCCCTATCTGCTATTCTAGTCTTCCCTAGAGGACCTACTTGAGTGTATCCTCTCAGCATCTTATCCAATCAACAATGTATGTTCATCACATAACTGTCGATTTGGCCTTGAAGACATAAATGTGCATTCATGACACAAACGCACTTACATACTGCACATACGCGCTCACATTGAACACAGACGTTGTTGCATTCATAGACGCACCTGGCACAAACACAAGCATGCCTAGCCACCTAGACATGCCTGGCACCAACACAAACGCTCCTTAGCATTCCCCCCCCCCGCTTGACATACCTAAAGTGCATTTATTACCTACCTAACATGCATTTATGACAACATTTAATGCGGAAAAGTACAAGGAGGTTTTGCGGTACTCACCGCCTCTCCTGCATCAGTTGGCCTTTGAAATCGGCGAACGCGATCGAATCTATGCACCAAAGCCATCGCTGTTGACTGCTGACTGCTCTCTGCTCTCTCTTCACTCTGATCTCTTGGATGTGTGGATGACAATGAGGATTTTTTCCCCTCGTAGTTTATTTTATAGACTACCCTTGCCCTAGTCAGTCTTCTTTATCCCGTGACTCTGTCACTTCATCCAATCAGTCCATTCTAGCCTTTCTTCTTATCGAGCGATTGTCTGCGATCCTTTCAGACATTTTCATCGAATCTCTCAAGGGGGCATATCATTCCCATCTTGAGGCAACTTTGTATCAGTTCATCTTATCTTCTTTGAAACAACGCGACAAGCTGCATTGTCTCAAAGAGGGGCAAAATGTAGACACCTAAAATTGTCCTGTCTAATTAAATAAATATTTTATTTATTTAATTATTTTAAGCCTAATTCTTTTATTAATTGAATAAATCTTTATTTATTTAATTTATTTATTTATCCTCTTCTAGCTTTATTTCTCATTTAAATAAATACATTTATTTATTTAAATTCTCTTTTTTCTAAATTAAATAAATACTTTTATTTAATTGATCCCACTTCCTCTATTAATTAAATGAATCTTTATTTATTTAATTAATTCATTAGCCTTTTCCACCCATCACACATGTCATTCATCTATTAATTCCTACACTATCTACCCTCTCATTATTTTCTTATTTCCTCTACCTACCCTCTAATCTTAGCCGACCATTTATCTTTTACACCTCTCAATCTTATCCCTCTATTTCTTATATTGTCTTCTATATAAGGAGATGCTTCCTTCATTATCAAACCCCGACTAATTGACACTTTCGAACTTTCATATGCGATCAAGCCTACTTGCAACCACATTTTCGTTCTTTGTTAAGCTCTTGTGCATACATAAAATATGAGAGAAAATATATCAAGAAAAATCAATGGAGATAGGAAGAATGGAGATCCAAACCCTATTGGACATGTGATGGTATAATCTTTGTGATTTCATTTGATTTGAATTGTCTTAGGTAATCTTGATATGTTATGTTGAATCTTTGTCGTTGTTAGGCTAGATTTTTGTGGTTGAAATCATTTAGTCTTTCAGTATTGTTTATCCACTTTCACCATAAACACCAAATATATATTTTCTTTTAAAGAATGGATCAATATTTTTATTTTTTAAATCATTTCTAATGAAAGAGGTCCATAAACTTGAAATAATAGGGTTTTTTAGTTTTTTAATAACTTTTTTATCTTTAAGTTTTTTGGAAGAAAAATTATATGGCATCAAACTAGAGAAAATTCTATACAGTTTAAAACAAAAAAATAAATAAATAATTGTTAAGTTCAGATCAAATTATGCTTGTCGTACACGCGGATTTTTCAAAACAGTGATTATGCTCAATAAAAAAATAACAAAAAAAATATATACAGAAAAAAATGACAAAAAAATATCCTCATCAAAGGCGAGTGATTTATAGATCTTTTTCCAAAATAATAAATTAAAATACTTTCATTTAGTTCAAATTATGCTTGTCGTAGACAAGCATAGTATGGTCCTGCAAAGTGACTTTTAAACTATAGGTTTTATTAATGCATATCCAAACTTCATTTTTAAGATCTGGGTATTAAAATAAATTACATATTTGGAAAGTATACATCGAGCACTACATTTTCTATTCATGAACTTTTCCAAGATTCATTTTTTAAGTGCCTCAAATTTCTATGTCAAACATGACGAAATCAAAAAAACAGGGAAAAAAACTTCCACTTTTTGGCCAAAAAGTGGACACAACTTCTTGCAGGCACCCAACTATATAACATCTTCATTTAACACCCTATTTGTAGTGTGGATACTAAGAACAAGGATAGATAAATATAGAAGTACTTATGTCAAAGTTGTTCGTTAGTGTTTGATTCAAGAGTATCTCATGACAAGTAATGATGCACAACTAATTTAGACTTTAAGGTAGGGGACAAAGATTAATGTATCATTTCAAGGGAAAATTATAGTACCATGATTCACGATCTTGGTAATTATCATATATAATTGGATATCTTTGTCTTATCAAGTAGTTTTCTATTATTGACCCATGAGGAGTTAAGAATGAATTGAAATCTTGCATGGTCCCAAGTTATTTCGTAATGATTGATGTTTACCTATGGTTTTATATGCTTATAAATGCTTCCTCAAGTTTTTATGCTTTCTCCATCTCTCTCATGCATGTTTGGAATATGATTGTGTCAATCTATTGGATGATTAAACTCAAAGAAGAATATAAAATTGGCATGTTAGTGTTGGTTTGATATTGTTTAAAATGTTTGACTTGTATTGATTTTGATGATTGATCCATGCCTTATTGGGTGCCCAAGGAATTGATGTTCATGTTGTGAGCAATTGAGAGAAATGAAAAATGAAAGTTAAATGAGATTAATGTCATGTGTGTAATCATTTGATTGCATTTGATCTCTTAGCATATGCTTACTAATTGAATCACTATGTTTTGCACTCTTTTCCATATCATAGTTTTGGTACATTAGTATCTTAGAATGTAGATACACTATGTCACACTAGATTCCATCACCCTACCAGTTTCAAGTTGTTAGACAACCCCATGATAGGTTGGTGGTTCTTCGTGTCATGAAGAACTCCAAGGAAGCATGATTTCTTTGTGGTTGGGCGGCAAAGCGCTTTGGCAATGTTCTCGCCCATGGTGTGCTCAAGGGACATAGATGTCAAAATCTCCTATTAGGATTATCATCAACTATATACATTATGTATTATTGTAAACAATCTTATCAATGAAATAATTGCCTTATGTTTGCCTATTTCTTGGCTCATGTACTCTGACAATATGTCAAAATAAAGTTTTGTCTCTATTTTAATATATATTTGAGAAAGTTGTGTTAATGTATTCTTAATTATGTATGAGATTATGTGTAATTATGAAATTTCATATTTTAAATAAATGGAGATCCTTACACTTCAAGGGTATGGATGGAAGTCAATCCTTCTAGGGGAGATTTTGTGCTTCTTAGGCATTCCTTTTGCCTTTGAAGCTTCTCCTATTGAACTTAGGAATGTTGTTCTTCAACGAATTGATAAAAAGCTTACCTTCTGGGTGACCAAACCCCTTTTCTTTGGCGGAGAAATTTCAGATTTGTTCCAAGATCCTTGCGACTACTCATCTTTATTACTCCTCTTGTAGGGCTCCCTCTAAAGCCTCTTATTTGAAATGGGAGAAGCTCTGCATAGATTTTATTTGAACTTCTCCAGAGGAACATAGAGGCTTCCATAGAGTTGCTTGGGATTATTGTTGTCTCCTTTGGGAGTTTTGCAGCCTTGGGTTGATTTCCACTCAGTGCCACGGTCTTGTCCTATGAGTTAAATGGATCGTTTGGGTCATCTCTAGCACTGAGGCTTGGAAAATCCTTATGTGGCATTGTATCTCTTTTGGTTATCCTATCCATCACTTGGCTTGGAAGGAGATCGTCTTTCAGAACCTTCTCTTTATTCATGAACCAGTTTGCATATAGGGAACTTTTGTTGTCAAAAGTATCTAGAAAACCTAGGAGGCTGCCAAACCTTGGCTCCATTGGGTTGGCTTTGGATTTAAGAATGACTTATCCTTGAACCAACACAATCTCTAGTGGTCTCTGCTCGTTCAATCACAAGGGCTCTCTCTTGCTCAGTCGTCTTGGATCAAGGCTTTGTATTTTCATCAAAAAGGAATTTGTACTCCTGGTGATTTATTTTCGAAAGCTACTAGGAATATTCTCTCTTGTGAGGAGCTCAAAAACAGATTCCTCCCTTGATTTGACCATGAGACTTTTTTGGCTCTCTGAGAGGCCCTTCTTGTGGAAATGATTTACAAGATTGGCATTCAATCCCTCACTTCGTGGTGGAAGGATTGGAAATGGTTTCCGAATACTACTTTCCAAAACTATAAACCTCATATGGGGTACAGTTGGTTGTCCCCACATCTCCCCATGGTGGATGCCTTGAACTCCAGGTGGCATTTGCAGTCACCCATTTTTGTCTAGCAGCGTAGATTTCTCAATGTGTGGTTGGCACTGCTTGAGCCCAAGCTCAAGCATTTTTCTTGGTCTATTATTTTCCAAGGCCTTCTTGTTGGCTCTCCTCTGGTGCATTTGGGAGTCAGAGACCCTTGATGACCTTTTTATGGGCATCTTGAATTCTTTCAACACCTCTTTTGGTTTTCTAAGAGGGCTCAGAATTTATGGGTCAAGATCCATAATTTTTTCAAGTCCTTTCGACCTAAACCCTTTTCCTAGCACATGGTCCTTCTGGGAGATTCTTCCCAATTCCCCAAGAAATACACCCCTCTCTGGCATACTTTCAAGGTGGAGATCCTTTTTATGCTTTGGAAGGATAGGAATATAGCTATTTTTTCTACAAATGTTTCGCTTTATTCTAAAGCTCTCATCTGCTCAAATGTGTTTTTATAGATTCAAGTTCAAGCAAATAAAGTTGCTTTGGAGGTGGCTCACTTGCAGGTGCTCCTCGACCACTGAGGCAATGCCCCTTGTGTTGTGTCCAGGGTTCCTCCTAAAGACCCTTCTTCACCTTGCGGTCGTTCTCCCTCCTAGGGTTGGCGGCGGGGGCAAATATTTTCTACATGGCAGTCTCACTCTCCCAGGTCTGAGGTTAACCCTCAGCAGTTTGGCCATGGGTCCACCCGAGTTGTGCAAAGGTGTTCCACCTCTCTGCCTCCTTGGGGAGGGGCTACAACCTCTTCTAGCGCTGGTGATGGTTGGTCTAGTGGCGGTGCTGGAGTCTCGCAGGGAGGTGGTTTTGGTTGGCCCGCCACCATGCCTTCCAAATGGTTCCCACGGCTTGCCCTTGCTATTTCTCCTCAGCATTTGGTGGCTCTTGAAGAAGAAAAAGAAGACAAAAGATGATGGCTACACTATTCTTGATGTCACTCCAGACCCTGGTGACCCTTTGGGTAAACCAGATGATAAGGATATGCCCCTGCCACTTACGGGAATCGCTCTTGCCGCTTAGCGACTTTTATGTTGTTTATGTTTTCTACTTTGAGGTTTACCCCTATGACTCTCGGGGTGTGACCGTGTGTCCATCCACCTTTTTTGTGAATATGTATTCTAATTTATAATTAATGAGATTTGATGCCCATATTCATAAGAAAAAAAGTATGATATGTCTAAGAAGAGTCAAAAGGGGAAATAGAATTTGTGCAACCCAAAAGAAGGCCAATACATGGGTTATAAAAGGAAAGTAACTCATATGCAACACTCTGGTATAGTGTACAAGCCAAGAGAGTTCATCTGGCATGTGTACAAAACAAAGTGAACATATCCAAACATATGGTGAAAGAATGAGGAAGTTAGCCATTAATAATGCTACATAGAGGTTGAACTATAAAAATCATTGTGTGCAACAACAATATCAAATATGGAGCTACATTCTACAAAAGAATGGTTGAATGTCTTTTTACAATGAAAATAATGATAAGTTAGCATGATGTGCAACTCCCTAATACAAATACAATGCATCAACAGAAAAGAGGGCATAACAGTTGATACATTGTGCAACCATAACAAAGGAAGGCACAACAATGAATAAGACTAGTTGATCAATTGATACATTACATAGACATCTCCAAGTATTTTGTGGCCTCTCTCAATCATTGTGGAACACAATATTATAAAGAAGGTTTGAATTAAAATATTCTTACCCTCGACATATATGATCCAACATCAAAAGGTATGACATCCACCAAAACAATGTACATGAACAAATCAGAGAATGTGTCGTAGTATCTATGATAGAGCAACAATCCTTCAAGGATCCAATACAACTGACATTAAATATTCTAGGCCATATGACATCGCACAAGCATCATATTAAAGTTGGTAGCAATAAGATTAGTGCATAGGGCATATAATGTTTCACCTAGCATTAGAGAAGTATGTAGGAAAACTAAAGTAGAGAAGGGTTATCTTCATGGTTGGAACTATCTGGTCAACTTAAAATCTAGTGGTTAGTACAAGAGAATTAGAAAACTAGTTGTGCCAGTAAATACTAGCCTACCATTGGTTTCAGTGGATGGGAAGTGTTTGACCTACCAGGTCCTTTTCAAAGAAACGCACATAGTTATACTAAGAGATGGTGTGAATTAGTATAATACAACTTTTCATTTATTAAAACTCTAGCAATCATAGAGTAACAATCAAAAGTAAGATCCAACAATAGAAAACACAAGATGCACACACAGTTTACATAGAAACCCTTATGAGACAAAACCACGACAAAAAAATATTTATATTTAATTCTTCTTACAACTTCGTAGGCACCAACCCACAAGAGACACCAATCTCCTCCACTAAGCACCAAATCAGCAATAAACACCAATATCTTTGAATGAGGCACCAACCTTCGAAACATAATATAATAATAATATTTTTGGATCTATCCTAGATCACCTTCAACAATTGTTCACAACTTCAACAAAATCCGCCTTAATACTTTTCTCCTAAATTTTCAATATATCTCCAATCATATCTACAATATGATCTTCAATGGTTGTTCTCAAATCTAAAATATATCTTCACAAAAATAAGTTCTATATCTGTTCCAAATCTTCACAAACAAGAGACTAATTTAACCTCATAAATTTACTCACATAAATAATATAGATATGTTGTAGTATTCTCTAAACTTTGTAATTCATACATCTAAAAATATGCTTGAATGATACATATTTTTTGTTCACCAAAAACCTTTATTTATACTCGATACAATGCCTTTTTCATACAACGATCATGTCCTTCCAAAGAGGTCAACTAACAACAAGATAATATTTATTTTTATTTTTAATTCATAAGCCCAAGGGGATCATCCCTGTTAGGGACCCAAAACAAAATTCTAAATTAAAATTAAATTTATTTTCCTTATGAATAGGGCAACTCTTAGAGAGATCGTCCAAAAATTAAATATATTATTTTTACCTTAAATAATTCTCCTTTAATGTAGACGCCTTAATTTATTATTGTTGCTATTTAGAAATTAAATTGCCTTTATTTTGATCAACAGGATCTTGATCATCTCGATCATAGCACCATTGATTTTGCACACGTTAAACCTTTGTCCATCATGCCATTAATTAGCCCTTTGACGTCAATGACAATTAATCCAACACTTTTGCACTATCAAATCAAAACTCGTCTAATGAATTGCATACTTCAAAAGGTTGTCAAGGCAATCTATCAAAATTGGAGAGTGTAAACCCCTTGATCATCCATGTCATAATCCTCGTCAACAATCAATGCCCAACACTATAGACAAAGCATTTGAAACATTTCATGAATGGAATAAATCAAATGATATTAATATCATCCCATGAGTGGAATTATATTTCAAATTAAATCATTCATCATAGATTAAAGTGAGAGGCATGGCCCAATTGAGACAAGTGGTACTATTAAAAAAGGGAAATCATCCTATTACCTTGTAAAGTGGTTAAAATAATGATTTTGTGAAATCATTTCACCATGCTATTAAGGAGTCACATAAATAATATCAAAGTGCTATCAAAGAGAAAAGGCCAGTGATTTATTTTTACAAGAAAAATATAAGAAAAATATCAAAGCCAAAGTGCCCATAAATATTTTCATGTAAGTGAAATAAAAAAGGCTTTGACCCCCACTTGTCCCTTGTCCCCTACATATAGATTCCTTAACTACTTCTATAATATGTTGCCTTGATTGCCTTGAGTTTTTTTGTTTTATTTTAAAGATGTTTTGCAACTATTTTGGAATGATAAATAAAGTGCAAAATATAGAAATATTTGTTACAAACTAATATCTCAAAAAACTAACAATATCCAGAAATTTTCTAGATTTTATTTTTGATCTGAATACACAATTTTTCCTTCAAGTATGAACAACCTAGATCATTGAAAAGCAATACAAATGTATTTTTGACATACCCACAAAATGCAGCAACAAAGAAGTCTAAAATATTAGAAAAATCTACAAACTAGAGATGCCAAACCCTAGGTGCCTTCACCAATAAGTTCTAAATTTGGAAGTAGCAAGGAAGGAAGATAAGTATAAATATTGTCACAAATGTTGAAAACTCATTCTCAAAACCCTAGTGGACCAATCCACCAAACACAAATGCCTCTCCTAGCAAGGTATGACTAGCCTTAGAAGGTGTGGCAAACAGAAATCATACCCAAAGATAAGAAGTAAACTCTAAAAATATTCTTAATCAACCACCATGAACAATATTTAACAATATGAAGCTCTAAAAACTAAAGAGGTAGAACAAAATATCAAATCGTCATTGAAGCTCAATTGCAATCTCTGTGTGAAACCACTAAGAAATCCTTGAAATTGTCTCTTTCAACAACATGAAAGATGTTTCATGTAAGTGATTTCATCCTCACAAACCCTTGGAAGAACA
Source organism: Cryptomeria japonica (assembly GCF_030272615.1). Lineage (NCBI taxonomy): Eukaryota > Viridiplantae > Streptophyta > Pinopsida > Cupressales > Cupressaceae > Cryptomeria > Cryptomeria japonica. Next base: position 83,599,660 of record NC_081413.1, read on the forward strand.
ATCTCCTCCAAAACAAGAAGCAATATCAAAATATCAAATCCAACATAAGAAAATGAACTCCACAAGTTTGCCTCTATTGCTCTCCAAAAGCTACACCCCCTTTCACTTTGCCTTTTTAAAATGTCTAGTTAAAAACATTTATCCTTCCAAAGTGGTGTTCAAGTCTCCAAAGGGCCCCTTTATTAAATTTAAATACTTGACATTAATATTGGCACCCATATAGTCATTTATTTAAAATATTTAAATAACGATAAAGTTAAATCTTTAATTTAACTTTATAAAATAATAAAGTATCATTGTTTTATTTAAAACCAAAAGACTATCAAATATCAAAATATGTAAATATGTATTGGAGAACTTAACCAAAATTAATCCTGAAAAAGGCAATGTGCACATAATTACTTCAGAGCCCAAATAAACACTTGATATTTCCATCCTATTGGATAAATAGCCTCTCAAGTTCCCTAACCCTAACACATTAGCCTCTGGGAATCCACTAGATAGGCTAATTGTCCACACTGCTAGACTAATCAAAGAGGGATCATTACAGCTTCCCACCTTGCCCTCTATATTTTCTTCCCGGTCTTTTTGGTAGGGGTGTGGTGCAGGGCACCTATCACTCCATGCAATGTTTTTGGTTTGTTCTTAAGTCTTTTATGTTGTAATAAGTGGACCAACCATTTGGGACTCCATGAAGTCATGGTTGAGTTGTCCAAGCTTTTGTTGTGTTCAGGATGTTGATATCCTAAAAAGATGTAATGTTGATGTTGTTCACAGGTGCACTACTCTAAAATAGAGTCATCATGTAATTAGGGTGTAATGTATTGTTTTAGGTCTCCTAGAATTCCTAGAGGGCCTTTGGAGCCTTGGAGTACATTTGAGTACAAGTTTGCATCCTAAGAACCAAAAGATGTAAAAAGTGTTAAGCAACATTTGAAACATTACAAAAGTTGCACTTTATGTTGTTGGTGGTGAAGAAGTTGGTTTCTAACCAACTAAATCATGATGTTAAAAGCCCAAGACAACATCATTGTACAGGTTTGAAGATTTGGAATGCAAAGCAAGTTTTGGTTATAAGAAAAAAACCTTGTTTTACATTGTTTTCATTGTTTTTCTTTGTTTTGGTTGTGTTGTACGGTCCAGTAGGGACTTGTCAGAAGAATCTACTTGCAGGGCATGAAGGACTGGTGAATCTACTTTCCAACAAGGTATATTTCAAGGTTTGATTGTGTCTGGTTGCAGAGATTCAAACCATTCTATGTGAACTAGGCACAAAACCCTTGTAGACTAGGGTTTAAGCAATAAATGGCTCTAACCTGAGCATCGACTGATGGCACCAATTGAAATCCTGTGGAATGCTAGGTTAGGGTTTCTAAATATGTTTAGTGTGAATTTTTTAGCTTTGTAGACCTGTTTAGTGGTTTTACAATGATACCCTAGCCTCACAGCTAGGAGTTGGTGAGACTAGGACAACAGAAGATGTGTGTTTTCAGAGCACAAATGGATTGGTAGAATAGAAGTGGATACATGTTTGAATACCTTATTGAATTTCCTTTCAGAATCCTTGATTGGTTTTTGCAGAGGTTTTGACAAGTGAAGCCTTCTAAGGCCAAGTTCGCAAGTCACTCGGGTAGGCCTAAAACCCTTAAAAATAGGACATTTCTAGAAACCCGATGTGTACGGAGAACCCAGATGCCATTTTGCAATATTGTATGTAACTAGGAAAAGGGTGCTCATAAATATAATTTATTTGGGGTCTTGTGTGGGAAGATGTGAAACTAAGCCCTGAAAACCATAATAGGAGGGCTAATTGAATTAGGCCTGTTTGGAGCCCGGTATAGCCAAGGCAACCTTGGGAAGGCTTGAAAATGGGTTTAAAGGTGACCAAACCATTAGAAGACACCAAAGACACTGTGTGAATTCATTCTACACTCATGGAATAAGTTGGTGAATAAAGATCCTTTGCAGAGGTTGTTGGGGCATTGGGAAGGTGTGATAGGGATTGAGGTGGAATCCTCAATAGATAGAGTTGTTGTAAAACACTTGTGGCTATACCTTGGAGACAAGCTAAAGTGGATTAGGCCTTGGAGGTATAACTAGCAGAACCCTTACCAACTACCATTGGATGGGCTTGAGTGGTTAGTAGGTTGGAGAGAACAAGAAAGACAACTAGGTGATTTGGATCAACTCCAAGAATCTCTGCATCGGGGTATTTCTATGGAGTGTTGCATAAGTTGATACCTTGGTATCTTCCATCCCAACCATCTAGGGTTTTTTATCAAACTAATTAAGGTGTGAACAACTTTAAAGGTTCTTTGACACTAGTTGTGCCCTTATTCATTAATGGCCCTTCATCTTTAGTGTTGGGGAAAAATCTTGTTAGAGTCCAAAACTCTTGCTTATGTTGCAACCTAGCATGTTTCTACTTGTAAGATGCATCCTTCAAAGGGAAATATGGTGTCTCTTTCCTACATTGTTTCCTCTCTAGTTGTTACTTGTAGGCATGAAGTGAGCATCAGGAGTTCCATGACACCAAGGCCATGATCTATTTCTTTAACACTTTTTCACCAGTTCTCCTTATGCTTTGTAAATGGCTATTTGAGGTTTGACAACCCATTATTGGCAATAATATGGAAATTTATTCCTACACTATAGGTTTCCTAATTATAGTTTTTTATTCAATAAATGATAAGGTTGTAGTGCTTCATGGAGGGGTTTGGTCGTGCGGACAACACTCTCTCCTTCTCAAACCTTGGTTTAATTCTCTCAACCTTGCTACTAAACCTTTGCATATCAAAACTATTTGGTTCAAGATGCCTAACCTCATTCTTTAGTTTTGGTTCAAATTATTATTATTCATTGGGTTGGTTTTTGTTGGTCAATCCTACAACCACAAACTTCACCCATGTGACCTTTTCTTGTATTCTTGTGGACTTGGAAATTTCTAAAGCCCTTTTGGCTTACATTTTACTACAAGTTGAAGATTATTTTGAATCCAACTCTTAAACTATGGAAGACTGCCCTTTCACTATTGTCATGGCTTTCAAAATAGCCATGTGGTCATCAACTATATTTTTTCCAACTATGCATCCTCTTGGTAATGATAAGTTATTCCTAATCTCTCCATTGTTGAAAGTCCTCATTCGCCCTCATGTGGCACTTCAAAGTTGATTTTTCTTTTGATTCTCCTATTGCTAAACCACTAATGTTAACTCTTAAACAATGTGAACATGAGGCTCCAAATATTTTTGTGCCTCCTAAGATTGCTTTTTATTGAGTTTTAGTAAACATGTAGTGGCTCATGCTTTACAATTGATGGTGGACCTTGTTTTATCAATGGTGTTGGCTCTCATTGGGTTCACCTAACCTCCAAATACTTTCTCATTCTTATTGTCTTTCATCCCTATTGTGTGGATGAATATGTACCTTAGAAAATGTTACAAAATAAAAGGAAAGGTCATCCAACAAATTAATCTAGATCCCCACTCTTAGAAAGGAGGGGAATGTTTACACATTGTGTAGGCTCTTTGAGCAATTTTGTAGGATTGGTTATACTAGGTTTTAATGGCATCAACTTTATCTCAACCTTGTGTTGTGTTTGTTGCCCTCTAGGCATTTTTTAATATATAAAAGTGCAAGATCCCTTTCAAATCCCTCCTTTTACTCTTGATAAAAAAAACTAAGGCTTTATTAAAACATGAAATCAAAAGGCTTTCATATATTTTCATTTATTCTAAAAGCTATATTAAATGCTAATAAAGTAAAATAGTAAAAAGCATTGCTTAAAAATATCATTATGAAAATTGTGGGAGAATAAGAAATAGAAAAGGAAAATGGTGGTCGTTGGGAGTGAGAAGCAAGTTTTCAACATGTAAAGAGAGTGAAAATGCAATAAAATAAAGGAAAAGAGTAGCACATGGAGGATGGCAATTTTAGGTTCATGTATTCTCTCTTTCATCATTCAAGGAGTCATTTTTCAACATTCAATAAGTAGTTTCATGCTTACTAACAATGCTAGGTAACAAATTGGAGTTTTCTTCATTCAAGATTTGAAGGAGGTCATGAACATTTATTTATTCTATTCTCTCTTGCTTTGATGCTATGTTCTTCCTCTCTTCTCTTCCTCTTAACATTATAAATATTATATTCAATTCATTTGCAAAAGATGAGACTTGATTGGCAAAAGATTTGCCATTTGTGTTTCAAATGTGTAGATATGGACCTTTGAGCATATATTTTGTTTTATTTTTTAATCATGGTGGCATATATGACTGTAAATATTTTCTACCGTTTGTATCTGCTTGCCAAAATCTACCTTTTTATGAATAACATCCTCTATAAATTGCGTCTATAGCTAGTTTTGTTGAAGTCTTTATCTAACTCTTTATTAGCATTTGCATCTTTGATTCATCTCTACCCTTCATTGTTGTGGTTGTATCTAATTGTTGCATTGATTCTTGAGTCTTGTGCAAGTAGTCTCGTGCAACTACAAGGGTTTTGTTCAGTGCATTGTCTTGCTAAAATAGGTATACATTTTCTATTATTTCTTCTCTTTTCTTGCAAGGTATTGAAAGCACTTACTAAAAATCTAAAAAAGAGTTAGTTCATCAATCTCAAAGGTTTTCGTACAAACCACATTCCAAACTTCTAGCCTTCCCATGCTCAATGTTCTCATGAGCAAAAGTTTGTAGCAAGTGCAAAACTAAACATGAAAAACTAATTTAGAGAATTTTATAATATGTGTGATAAGACAATCTTTTCTTTTTTTTTAATGGATTATTTTCCAAACATTGAAATGCATTGAAAAAACTAATCTCAATAGAGATAAAGAGTGGTACATAAGTCCTATTTGGTAACCCCTTATGAACTCCCTCCTTAACCCTATGTCCTAGTGTTCTCTCACTTGCCTTCTCCTTCGAATCTTTGTGTCTACTTTTTCTCTTATTTCTTTCCTATTTTTTTGGTTGTTTTGTCTTTTCTTTTCTTTCTCCTATGCCTTGATTTGCTTATTCCTTTCTTGTTCCATCAGTAGTAGTTGGCAAATCCGCAATCCCAGCAGCCAGAGAGCCAACAGTAGCAATACCCACACCCAAAGAACCAGGGGGCATGGGTGTTGCACCAGGCAAAACCCCATGGGGAACATGGGGGGCCTCAGCAACAACCACCTAAGGAGCATCAGACAAAACAACAATAGCAACATCGAACAGACCGTGGATCATAGGAGCAGATGCCCCCACACGAGGAAGGGGGGAAACCCCTGAGAAGCAAAAAGCACCGTCGAACTAGAGGCACCGACAACTGCGTTCAAATGGAGAGAGGCGGGAGAGCCATTGGGGAGAAGCGAGAGAGCCATTTTTCACAAACTTAAAATTAAGTAACTTATTTTGTTAGTATGATACTCTTTTTTCTTTTCATTATAAAAGCAACAAAACAAAAATGTTGACCCTATACAAAGACGAACCAAAAATGCAACTTACACTAGGTCAAGAACAAACCACAATAGACCACTTACAACACGATAGCTAAACAAGCCATAATAGATCACTTACAACACGGCAGCTAAACAACTAGCAACCCACATCAAGGGTGGGTAGAAAATTCACCCCCAACTCGAGGAAGAGTTTGGGAAGGAGGAAAACCAATCTTCCCTCCATCGAGAAACAATAGTCCAAACAATACTATCATTTGGAACACCATCACAAAGTGGAAAAGAAGGGGAAGTCCTCTTCGTGAGACTGTCAACATAATGAGCAGAATGCTAGCCAGGCAACACGTCAATCACCAAAGGATGGAGCAAATCAGGAGTTAAAGGCAAAGTAGGGTCCATGGGGCATGATGGGCACACACTAGCAACAAGAGGTAAAGTAGTATCTAAGCCACACGAACAAAAAAAAGGAAAAACATCATCCTGAGAGGAATCATCAACACCCTGTGAAGAGTCATCAAAAGAAGAATCAAAAGCCAAGACACTCAGGTGATCATCATTAGCATCCTTCCACCAAGTGCTTGCACCTTCATGACATGAGAGAGAACAATATGTGGTCAATTGACTAATACAGAAGCAACGACGGCATCGAAAGGGGAGGCCCTCATAATCCAACAATTGAGTCCATGACCTATCCCCAACCATGAGAGCCACATCCCTAAGAAAAGATTAAGAGTGGTTTAGTAAGAGGGTTAAAGGAGGTTGTCCAAGGTTTGATCGAGAGAGAGTGAACACCCCAAATCCATAACTTGTTCAACACCAAATCACAATCATCAACAGAAACACAAGAAACAAAAAAAAAACCCTTAGCACAAGGAAAAAGCTCAATGTTACAATCAACTAAGGGATTCCAAGAATCCATCACCCTCAAATGGAGATCCAAGAGAGAAGGCCAAATACCAACAAATTTATACACCAACCCACACCATTGGTAGAAATCCACAATTTTCACTACATCTTGACCACAAACCACAATAGGGGAGATATTGGCACAACCAAGAGGACAAGATTTCCCCTTGATAGAATGAGTAGTAGAAGAGCTGACAACATGAGAAAAGCTTTGCCCACAAACAAAAGAAAAAGCCTTGGAGGGGGAACCCTAACACCCACAACCACAATAGAAAGCAAAACCCCCTCACACGCAACAGTAGTAACATCAAGGAGAGAGGGAGCCACAACCAAATCTGAAAGAAACCTGGGCACTACGGTCATAGAGGAAATGACACGACCAAACCCAAAGAGAGACACAACAGAGCAATGGACAAAAAGAGGAGTGTGACAAACATCCACAACAACAACAGGTTTTAGACTACCACTAACTACCCCAATAGTAGGGCCAATAGGGGACCCACCCACAACCTATGAGGTGAGAGCATTCATCGAAGAAAACCCCAAAGGCATGACGTGTTGAATGTAAGGAAGCAAAGGTGTGCGGAAACGCTTCCTACGCTAATCTTGAGAGGAGGATTATGCAAATTTCAACTTAACTATCACAGAGATCACAAGAAGCACATAGAGTAGGAATAAAACAATAAACACATAACACAGTGATTATCGTGGGGAAAACCCATACGGGTGAAAAACCCCACACTATAAAACCTGCATAGTATATTAACAAATCAATAAGAGATTACAATACACTTGCAATACAAGTTCTTACAAGAGCATCACCTCAACTCAAGCTCAGAGAGACTTCACTAGCATCCTTCGAGCACCCAGCCTTGCAAACCAAACTCCATCATACAAATTCCTCTCCAAGCCCTCATTATATAGGAATTTTACAACCTGGAAACCATTTGTGGTTTTACAATACCATGGGCAAAACCTCCATGACATGTGTTGCCCACCCTTGACATTTGTTTTTCCAAGATAAGAAAACTAGGTTAAAAATAGTTACTCACGTCCAAACTCTTATCCCCTATTTTTGACCCTCATAACCAACATGAAATGTGTCATATAATCTCTAAAAATGGCCCTCCTATATTATACTATGGACAAGGCATCTTTTGACAACTCAAATACCTTTTTCCAAGGCACCGACACATGGAAAACCTCCCAACTACATTTGGAACAATTTACTAAAAATTGCAAGGTTGAGACACATGAATCTCAACATTCTCCCACTTGTCGAATACCTTGCAAGAGTCAGGGGATCCATATTACCATGGACTCAACAATCAGGGGCCAAGAGGCCCATAGACTCTAAACACCATCTGAACTTCTCTGTGTTCACGGGCTTAGTTAATGAATCAGCAACATTCACCAAAGTTTCTACCTTCTCCAGCTTCACCCTGCCATCCTCAACCATATCTCTCACAAAATGATATTGTACATCAATGTGTTTGGTCCTGGCATGAAAAGTCAGGTTCTTCGCTAGGCAGATTGCACTCTGACTGTCACTATAAATTGTCACTGCACCCTGTTTAAACTCTATATCTGAACACAATCTCTTAAGCCAAATGGCTTCTTTGCAAGCATGAGTAGCTGCCATATACTCTGCCTCTCACAAATGAAATACTCTGCACAAGCTCCCACTCAAACCTTAATTAGCTCAAAAAACCCTGTACCCAACAAATAGAACCAAAACTGGCCAGGCTCTGATACCACTTGTAAGGAAGCAAAGGTGTGCGGAAACACTACCTACGCTAATCTTGAGAGGAGGATTATGCAAATTTCAACTTAACTATCACAGAGATCACAAGAAACACATAGAGTAGGAATAAAACAATAAACACATAACACAGTGATTATCGTGGGGAAAACCCATACGAGTGAAAAACCCCACACTTTAAAACCTGCATAGTATATTAACAAATCAACAAGAGATTACAATACACTTGCAATACAAGTTCTTACAAGAGCATCACCTCAACTCAAGCTTAGAGAGACTTCACTAGCATCCTTCTAGCACCCAGCCTTGCAAACCAAACTCCATCATACAAACTCCTCTCCAAGCCCTCATTATATAGGAATTTTACAACCTGGAAACCATTTGTGGTTTTACAATACCATGGGCAAAACCTCCATGACATGTGTTGCCCACCCTTGACATTTGTTTTTTCAAGATAAAAAAACCAGGTTAAAAATAGTTACTCACGTCCAAACTCTTATCCCCTATTTTTGACCCTCATAACCAACATGAAATGTGTCATATAATCTCTAAAAATGGCCCTCCTATATTATACTATGGACAAGGCATCTTTTTGACAACTCAAATACCTTTTTCCAAGGCACCGACACATGGAAAACCTCCCAACTACATTTGGAACAATTTACTAAAAATTGCAAGGTTGAGACACACGTATCTCAACATTGAAACCCCAGTCAATGCATCGCGGGCTTACAACAACGAGAAGGTTTGAATTTGCATCAAGTGGGAGAGCTATTACGGGAGGGAATCAACCATGTTGCTACTCATAAAAGATTGGTTTATGATACTCTTTTTGTTATTAATATGTATATGCACTATATTTCAATATAACTTAATTTATTTATTTTCTATATATATTATCCTTGATAATTTTAATCTACTAGTTTAAATACTTTAGCTCTTAACCATTTATATAAACTTTTAGGTACTTATAATTTTTATTTTTATTTTAAATTAATGCTTGGTAAACTTTTTAACGTGACCGGCGACGCTAGCATGACACGTCCTCCGGCTCCACGTGAAACACTTTTGACCCAGAGCTATGAATCGGTGAGGCCACAAACGAGGGACCTCATCCCCACACTTCACTTGTTCAGACTTGTGAGTACAACGACCCAGCAAAGACACAACGCACGCGAGCACAATGGCCCAACAGGCATTTGAACCTTGGTGGCCGCTTCACCAACGAAGTGTTTTAATCGCGACACTACACATCCAAAGATAAGTACTTCTAAATTTAGATTTATTTTTTTTCAATTAAATTTTTATATATTTTTAATAGCAATATGTAATTTTTCGTTAATTTTCTTGCTTCTATCAAGTAATTTATTTATTGGATTATTGTATATCTTAATTTGTTTCTTTTGTCTATTATGATTATATTATTCTTTTATATTGTTTTATTTTAACCCTTGGCTGTCTTTTCTTTTTTAAATGTTATTTATGTATTGTAACTTTTTTAATTGTTCATGTGATTTTAATATAATGGATGGTTTTTTCTTTTGGTTCATTCTTTATTTTTGGTATTTTGAACCAAACTATTTATGTAATTTTTATGTCTTTTCTTTTTCCTTTGTCCCATTGTGTTTTTATTCTCTTTTAACAAACATTTCTTTTTTCCCTATTCTTGTTCTTGAACATCCTCTCTTCTTTTTATCTTCTTTTCAACCATTTTTTGATTTTTCTCATTGTTATTGTATTTTATATTCTTGTTCCTTTCTCACACTTTTTATTTTTATTTTTAATTCTTTTTATTCTTCTTTCTCATAAATCATTTTCTTTACAAGGCTCTATCTACACTCAAAATATTTGAAACTCCTTTTTTGACGATGTATCACTGGATGCAATCTCAAACATCGAATTAAAAAAATATACATAATTTTATTCAAAAAATTGTTCTATAATTCATGGGTTGTGGAAAATTAATACCACCTAGAGTGAGAATTATTTTTCACACCCATTATTTTTTTGTTTTACTAAAGCTTGCAAGTTACCAATCTATCACTTTGTTTTATATACAATTTTGATTGAGCCTATCAATTCTTATTCCATGCTTTACCACTAACTTTTGATATTGATAACCTCATGAAATAAGTGTATCAAATTAATTCTTGATTAATAAAGTCAATAATAAAAAAGGAAATATGATGACGTTCCCAACGTTTTTTGGGGGGTATTCATGTTATCAAAACATTCTAAGGGTGGGGAAGCACTTAGGGGACGTCCCCAAACCATCCCCAACTTTTGAAAAAACATAAGGGATGTCCCAAAAACTTAGGGACATCCCAAAAAACAAAAGGGGAGGACAAGCCATCCCCAGGACAAGTGTGACTGTCTATGATGTCCTCCAACCGTCTCGAGGATGTGTGGGCATCCCCATAAAAAAATAACATTTATAAAACTCACTTCACATGCCAACAACCCCCACACCCCAACTTGCTCTATATGAGGCGGAATTAAAATGAAACTTTGTCTGTTTTTGTATTTTCATATTGTAGTTGAAAGTGTAACTTGCAACCTTAGAGCAATTTGCTGTAATTTGCATACTATTTTTTTTAAATCACATGCTTATTGACAATGAATTATGAAAGCAATAAGTTTCTACATTTTCTATTTTGTTGGACTCTCATGCAAACTCTCAATTCAAAACAAATGTTGTATTAAGGAGCTATAAAACTCTCAATTCAAAACAAATGTTGTATTAAGGAGCTATAAATTATATGATGAATGCTATATCAATATTATCATATGAATATTTGAAATTTTTCATATATATTAAACTTTTCCTTTTTATATAGCCATCCCCTTTGCTGTCGTCTGCCATTCACCAAAAATGTCCCCAAAACTTGTCCCCTTGTCCCCTACCATCTCCTTCCCAAAAACTCAAGTGCAAGTACAAGCTCTTACAAAGGGAGACATTATTTTTTAATTTTTGCATCTATACCCCCACGTATTCTAAATTTCCATATTCATAAAAATCTATGTTAAAAATCAATGTTTTCATGTTGTACTCCAAAGAAGATTAGTTTCCTTTGCTTGATTAGAAGGCATCTTAGTACGATGCCATCTAATTGGTGTCTTTGTAATATGATAGACTATATTTACCAGCTCCTACATGCTCAAAGCAATTAATTACTTGCAAGCAATTTTTCCCGGTTTACATACGGCCAGTTTTACAATATATTCTTAAAATCATTTGCCTTATATAAGCCTTGTCTGACCTACTTTGTAAATGGCTCGATAAGTTAACTGGGCAAGAAAATTGCTGAAAAAAGCTAACCATTTGGATTTGTCTTCTTGTAGGTTTTCACATTCAATAATATCAGCATTTCACGTTATCCAGGTTCTTTCTTGCAATAATTATAACCAAAAATATGGGGTTACAAGTGATATTGGAAAAAAGAGTAGTTTTTTTTAAAATAAAAATCTAATGGTTGGGATTGTGCTCTTGTAGATGCCATCCACGAACGTTGTAGAATCAGTTTACAAAGTACCTTTTATCCTACTGCTTTATAAGAGCTACAGCTTGAGATGCTTAGATGTAATGTAATCCATGGATTTAGTTACTGATAGAAGAAATGCGATTAGATCATTGACGGACTCGTATGTTAATGTGGAAATCAAACACACGATGTTCTCTCTTGCCAACTTGTAGTCGCAAGGAGACAGTAAAAACAAATTGCATGATACATTTTGTTTTCCAGACTTTTGGTCTAATTGCAGTCACACAGTCCATTGCTCTAAATGCTCAGTGATGTCGTAAGTTGCATCAAGCGAATAAAGAACTTGCTACTACAAATGAGCAATCAGCAACACGATAGAAAGTTCTCTCAGAAACAACGAGTATTACAATCCTCACATACAAGTGCTCAAATGAATTACGAATAAACAATCAGCTTGTGTTATAATAAACGTGGTGGTAATCTGGACAAAACTTTACATACTTATCATATACTCTTAGTTTCTTAATCCAGCTCATGCTAATAAAACAAGATAATCTTGCTAAATACAGCAGTCTCATACTTCAGTGTCATATTCCAACTTTACAGATTAAGGATTCAGCTAGAAGGATGGATGAATCTGAATAAATACACTACATCTTGTCATCCAAACTAAAATAACATTTAGCAAATTTGCTCAAACTACCGATAATGATCAAATCAACTAACAAAGAATGGCATAAACTAAGCAACTTGTGGCAAATAAAACCTGGTCAAGAAGAAAATTTGGCCAGCAATTTGTCTACATGAATAATAATATCACCAATACAGGGGCGGATGGCAGCTTGAGGTTGAAGCATCCATGTTACAAATTGATGCAGCGATTCTGGGTAGGGAGGGCTAGGCCCAGAAGGCCATTTTATTTGACCACTCATGACTGCTAATTGTAGGCTTCCTCCAGCTTCCCCTAGAGAGTGTTCAAATGGTGACATACCATACCTGTTAAAAGAGTCCAAAACACTAGGTTATAATTTGATCATCCGTTATACTTCTACTAGATGCAAAAGTAATCATACTCTCTTTAACTTTATATATCCACTAAAAACTTATTTTTCACCAAAGGCCCTAACAGAATAAACTTTAAAGATTAAAAAGGGTACATGGCCCTAACATGTGAATGGTTATGATTAGGAAAAAGAAAAAATCATCAAAAAACTAATTACACTTGTAGAATCAATTCAGCTTAGTCCATCATTTATTAAACCCACCAAAACCTGTGGTAGACTTATCATTCACATACACAGGCATCCAAAAAAGGTCCCCACTTGCTTTCTCCATTTGATCAGTGTTTATGGCTATAGCAATTTCTTTTGGATAGCCAATTATAATATATGAATTTATTTGTCACATTTCCAATATTTCTGCTCATGAACTTTCCATGGACCAGGTAGGACTCAAACCTGGGACCTCTCATTTGCATGCCGGTGTGCTCTTTCACTGAGCTACAGACCCACTCTGTTAGCCCTTTTACAGGTTGGGTGTGGCTCATTTCTCCAACAATTTCTATACCTGTAATCCACATGGTTGTGACTCCTAGCATGCGTAGGAAAGCAATCAAAGGTTCATCACTAGAAGGAGACTTTTTTTAATCTAGTTAGTTCTCAGTGATCTGATATAGAATTTGTTTTATTGGGCTTCCCAGTTATATTACGACTGGATGTCTCATTGATCTACTTGAGTCACTAGTTGACATCAATATAAAATCTTCTTTCTGATGTTGGCTGCTCAAGCTCACCCAAACATGGGGAGTCTCCCAAGATTTGACAACCTTTATAAATCTTCTCAATATTCACTAGGATTCACCACAGATCATTGGTTAAATTTATGACCTCTAAATCCTACAGTTTAGAGTTTAACCACTTTATGTTTACAGCATACACCTCTGCTTATATTTTCTTCAGTTATCCAAAAACTCATACTCTGGCAGATAGTGTTCATCTTTCTCCTTGGAGACTCTTGAAATCCCCCTAGCATATTCATTTGTCTCCCCTCTTGTTCAGAGTTATCTAAAAACACATACCTAGAATCATCTCTCATCTCAGAAATAATTGGCATCTCCTGCCAACACCATATGTCTCCTAGGAATGTTCTTCAAACTAAGAAACTTCTATAAAAATTTCTTATATGAATTACATGGATATTTTTTCCAAGTGTGAATAACTAGTTGATAAGAATTGAAAGAACTAAAGGAAAATACTAAGAAATTTTAATGATCTTTGCATGAAAATTTAAAAGTGTTTTGTAACAGGTAATTTATTAGCGAAGCCCAGAATTGTTTTAATATGTCTGTATACGCAAACTTTATCAATTAATTGAAATGGGAAAAGAGTGCTCCATTTCATATCTTCTGATAATATACTTAAGCATTCCTCGATTCAATTTGCAATTCATTAGCTTCTGCAAAAAACCCTCCCAGAATAGTCAACCTTAATGCCAAAATAGGTAAAGTGGGACTAATTGTGACGTTTTCACACACTGCCCCATTACAAATGGAGACCCCCACTTTTCGCTTTTTAGGGTAGTTGTTTGGCTTAGTTTGTTTAGCTTGGCAATAATTTTGTAATCTTTAGACTTTGCTTGTGAGAGGGTTTGGTTTTGTCAATCCGAGATGGAGTGAATCTTAGGAGTGCAAAGTCCATCCTTAGGGTACAATTGAGTCAAATACTGTTGTTTGATGAAGAAGTTGCCAAAATCTTGTTAATATTGCAAAATTGTCAAATTTTGTAAAACAGTAAAACTTGTCAGTATCGTCAAAGTTGCAAAAATGCTGTCGAGACAAATTTGGAGTGGAAAATTTACTTGCGATTCCAAAGTATTGCAAGTATTTCATACAAGTCTTGCTTTACAATGTTGAAAAATGAACACAAAGTTTGTCAAAATGCAAAAAATGTTGTCAATTCTATCAGATTGCAAGATGTTGTAAAGAATGAAAAAATTGGGGTACTTTGATTATTTTCGGATGGAATTTGCAATTTCACCCAATATTTCAACACTCTCAGGGTTCCGACTTAGTGGTCTATACATGAGTATGCTCACAATCCAACCTTGTATCGTGAATCTATACATGAACACCCTAAATCTCTGCCTATGATGTTTAAAGGTAAGTTTTGCACTAAATCAATAAAATGCTGGATATCCTTGAGAGTCCGCCATTCAATGTAGAAGGTGAATTTAAAGTTGCAGGTGTTATGAAATGTTGAATACCCCCCTAGATTCGCCAAGGTTCTGCCTGGAAAATGTTAGTAAAATTGCAAATCGCACTAAGTTAAGGCAATGCCAGACTTGCTCTTAACTCCGCCAGTCAAGCAATAAAGTGTTAAACTTCTTGTAACTTCTTGTAAGTTGTTCATCACGCATAGTGCCAGCCATAGTTTGAGGACTCTGTGGACTCGACGCGAACTCTCCAAGACTCTCGAGTCCGTTGGCGGGCCGAGTCGACTCGCCACGAACTCATGAGTTGAGTCTGGGAGAGTCTGGGACAAAGACTCTCGAGTCTGTGCTAAAGACTCTAGTGAGTCTAGTGTCAAGATTCCCGAGTCCTGATGAAGGACTCTTGCCGCTTGCTGAGAACACCCAGTTGAGGTTAAAACATTTTTTTTTCACTTTTCCTCACTTTTGAAATTTGTTATTGCAAAAAACAAGAAGATATGCTGCTGATATACATTTTAAAGTTTGAAACTATAAGTATGAATGATGAAATTTCAAACATTGAGTGTTTGGAGATCATATGACATATAATGTTTCAATTATGGCTCTTATGTTCTCTAAATGCATTAACTTCTTTTTGCTTTTTTGTAAAACTACGATTTTTTTTTTTGCCGAGTCCTTTCTCGAGTTTTTGCCGAGTCCGAGTCCAATTTTTGGGCCATGACGAATCCGAGTGTTCCAACTATGGTGCCAGCAATAGTGTACTCTCATAGTATGGTGCTCACATAGAGTTTCCTATCACATTGCACATTAATATTTCCATAGTGTATGACCAATGTTTCTTCTCACCATACAGTGGCATCATTCCTTCACCATACAGCCTAATTACATTGTCAAGAACATACAATCCATCGCACAACAAGCAACCATCATACAACAAATTCCTTCCCGGGTCAACATCTTGCGTTGTCTAAACACTCCAAAATCTCTATTTTCTAGCTTCGTTAGCATTTATTTTTGCTTCTTAAAAGATCATGAAAAATGATGTGTGCCATGAGGTTTCGGGTTGTTTTGAAGGTCTTAATTTGGGCTTCATGGCAAGGGCTTTACCCCTCTACCTTGCTCTATATTGCAACATGAAGTGTGCCCAGGGCATTGCCCAAGGACCCCATGAGGGGTGCTGCCCCTTGACCCAGCTAAGGGTGTTGCCCCCATACCCCCACTGCACTCATTTGATTTGCCAAGTACACTGCAAGTCGGAGTTTGCAATGTACACTTCCAAGTTCATATACAAGTCTATTGGTTATCCAACTATGTATTAATTGTTTGTATTAAGTGTTTGTCAGCTTTAAGTAGTCATAAGTGTCAATTGGTTAACAATTGTGTTCCTCTTGGCAACCATTGCATTCTTTAAATAGACCATGTATCATCAAGGAAAGTAGTGTGATCTCGCCAAATTGATGTTGATCCTTGGTTGAGCATCTCTAGTCTTCTTTTGTACTAATTTCATGTGCAATAAAAATATCTTTTACTCTTGTACATGTATGCATTGTCATCTCTATTATTAATTCATGTACTTATTTTATCAACAAAAATCGAAGGTATTTGAGAATTTTTTTATCTCATTTTCCATGTCTTTGGATAGCAGGAGGGTGTCACTATTGTGGTAAACTCAGTCATATGAAGAAGTTTTGTAGAAAGCGATTGGCTGATCAAAAATCTAAACAAGGAGGGTCTCAACAGAAGACTCATGTCACAGAGCATTTAGGGGAGTCAGCCTTCTATGAATTCATGGCCAAAAGACCAGCAGATCATGACAAGTCTATTGCATGGTAGTTAATAAAATGACCATTAAGGGAGGGTAATTGTAATATTTAGCTTATAATAGTCATTTAAGACATTTAGTAAGTTTTTGGTAACTTTCTATTCTATAAGTTAGTTAGTTAGCATTTAGAATCTTTCTATTATGTCTTTAGTTCTCAATTGTTTCCATCATGGAAAGATCTATAATTGCTTATGTAAGGAGTGTTCCTCTCGTTTGTTAATAGAACAATCAATTATTATTTCGATTGGAAATTGTTACTAGATCCTGATTTCATGATTTTGTTCAAAACAAACAGCAAATATAAGTTGTCTAATTTAATATCCATTACCATATAATTTGATTTGATAGAGAACCATACAGAAAATGCATTAAAATTAGACATAATGTTATATGCTCCTCAGCATTAACCCTGCAATATTCTCCAAGCAGAATCACCTTAGGTATAAATATTTTCACATGTAACCAACATCAACAAAATTATAATATTTTTTAATAAAAAGAAAATAAATCAACATCTATGGAGAGAAACATACATGATTGCATAGAGAGTGCATCCAAGTGACCAGATATCTGTCCTCTCATCTATGTCTGAATAACTTGGACAGTCCCATAATTCCGGAGCTCGATAAGGTGCTGAACAATGCTCAGCTGCCCATTCCTGCAAAACGTCCATTTAAAAACAATAACAAGCAAATGATGATAAAAAACACTAAGCAAAAGGACTGCATTTGTTCCTCTACTACATAACAAGCTTCACTCATGAAAATCCATAAAGCATGGAAAATTATGAATTATGTCCATAATAGCCTAATCCAATAATAAGTTTGCATACAGGCATTCTAATTTAAGGAAGATGGAAAAAGGTGGCCTAATTGGTTGAATCTCTCAAGCTATTTCTTTGTTTGATTGATTAACCCACCCATCCCAAATAAAAGAAAATGATAAATTTGATACGGATACTAATAGTTTTTTTGGTTACAATACATACCTTTTTAAGACACGATACATTATGGAGATCATAAATCTCCATTGTCCCCATACATTAATCATCTTAAGAACAAGATGAGTCTTAGTAGAAGTAGCCCATTTTAGTTCATTTTTCGCTCTAGTCTATTTGTAGATCTCATTTGCAACCAACTCAAAGCAATCTGTTTAGGGATGCACGAGCATCCTAGGCTTGGTGCAGTCTTGGATCACTCAAAAACATTTATTCCTTAGTTAGCCTCTTATGTGTAAGATTAATCTGCACACAGTTGTATATTTTGTTTTGTTTGGGTGGTGGGTAGTGTTGATGTGTGTTTTATGCACATATGAACACAGAATAAAATACCAAAGTATTTTACCCTCAAACAAAATCACCTCAGATGCTAAATATCTGATCAACTACGATAATTCCAAGGTTTCTATGGTCAGTTCTTGACATGTGGGCAACTCGATGGCTTGATGTGATAGTTCTATTTTCACTTTGGGACTTACGTAATTGTTCAATTTGGGAATCTTTCATGGATCTGGAATTGGAATAGGTTATGCCAATGACTTAAGATTTTGCACTTTGAGCTCTTGATCTAATCTAACAAGGATTTCTAAAAAAAGGCAAAAGGAATTGGATTTAGGAATTTCTATTCTAAAACCCAGAATGAAAAAAATAGTGAATGATTCAATGGAATCCTACTAGGCAAGGTCTCACCATCAAAATGAACAATTTGACACAAGCTTAGTGCAATCATCTAAGGTAAATTTCATAGATGTTCAAATCATTACCATCAAACATTGATACCATCAAAGCAATGCATAACGATGGAAGTATAACACTTGAAGTTAAGTTCATAAAATTTCAGTTGACTACACAAGGTACACTTACAATCAGCAAGAGGCTAGTGGTATGGATTAAATGGATTCCACACAAATGCATTCAAGAACTCTTTCATTCAATCTAAAATACCTGAAAGCAAATTTTAATCTAAAATTCTAATCTAACTAGGAGGCAAAGAGAACCACAAATGCATACACCACTCAAACAAAAATCACCAAACTTCAATGATTTATATTCAAATCTGCAACATGTAGACGACAATTCTCAAAAATCTCTCCCTTACAAATGAGAGGCAATGTGGTTTATATAGAGCCTCAAAAGAAATGAATGGTCAAGATTCATTCAAAATCAAGGGCCAATATCATGCCATCACAACTCTAAAGTTGCCCTAATTAGGGTTTACATCAAAAAGAAAGCCACCAACATGTGACCCAATGGAATGACGCCTAGTCATCAAGTAGGGAATCTTTTAGAAGATTTCGGCTAGCATTCCTCTCTCTCAGCATATTCCAAGAATCTAGCCAATACTGAATCTCACTCCTCCATGGTAATGCTAGAGAAAGCCTCTTGTTGTGCATCAATCACATCCAACGCATCGAAACAAGCATCCAAAGTATTCTCCCAATCTAGCATAAGCTTCTGCGAATTATGGACATGGATGAGCAAGGAAACCAAATCATCAATTTGATTCTTCTTCAAAATATCCAACTGGCTGAAGTACATGAACTCCATCTTATCTCTCAATTCTTCTAAGTGTAGACCGATGGAAGCACTGACATCTACCCCTAACAACTCTTCAATGGATGCAAGGATTTTGGATTGAATCTCCTGGATTGATCCTTCCATTTCTACACAATCTTTTCATGCATGCTAAGAAGTATATTTCTGCATGGCCAATGAACAATGCCAACCGTAGAAATCATATCTATCTCGCTCATGCACAACTCTCTTCTGGACCAACGTGGACATCGGAATTTTCTTCAACACTCTGAGGCGGGGAATGGTCTTCTCCTAAATAGGTTGGAAATCATCCCAAACTTCCTCCAAGTGTTGCATTCTATATGTAAGCATCATCGTCTCGTCAAATTCCTGGACAAACTGAGTAAGGAAATCATTTGCCTGTTTAGCCACTTCTTCAATCCATTTACCAAACTCTGCATGTGTAATCCTCACTGCCTCATGATCAAAATGAAGTCCACGGTCAACTGCAATAGGCAAGACAAAGGTGGGATCTTCACGTCTCATTCCTGCAATATACTCCTTAACCTTGATATTCTCTTCCTTATACATATTTTTCTTCTCAATCTCCCTATCCAACCTTGCATTGATCACCCGAATTGTATCACCAAGTTCTTGGAATTCTTGCTCTTTTGTAGTTCGTCCAAGGGCAACTGAAATGATCTGGAAATCCATAGGAATAGCAGCATCTCTAGTCACATCACCAATTGGGATAGCGACCTGTGCAATCCGCATTCTTGTTTCATCTCTAGCTATATTGGAAAGTATCTTAGCCTTCTTAGGTTCCTTTTCCTTATTACTCCTGGCTAAGTAGTCATCAATGTCATCAATAGGTTGTGTTTCTACCATCTTACTTTTCTCCATGCTCTGCAATAACCAATCAAGAATGGTGGACATTTCCATACCATCATCAAGACACATCTCTCAATCAAGTTACCTCAATGCTGAGATAACATCATCATCATCCTCATTGTCCTTGGTCAAATTATAAACATTTTTGCCCAAACTTACCTCCAACTGGACAGTGGGAGATTTCGACTGTTCATCATCTTCATGCTGCAAAGCTGATGTCGCCGTAGCATGTAGCTCCTGAATATTCTCTGGCAAAATTACTGTGTTGGAGCATTGTTCAAATTCCTTGCTCTTTTCTGGCACATCTACCTCCTTCACTGATGGGGAACTAAGGGGGGACAAAGGAGTGCTAGGCTTATGCTTCTTCTTCTTTGACTACTGACCAACTATCTCCTTCCCCTTCGCCTTGGATTCTCTAGGCACACTCTTCCTTCGTTTAGGAGCATGACTCTCCTCATCTGCATGAATCCTTACATCATTGATTGTTCTTTGATCATCTTCAAGAGAGGACTCCTCTTGTTTCATTTTCTCATAAGTGAAGACAATGCCCATATCTATCAACCTGTTCATTTGTTTGTCGACCCACTCTCTGGAGAAATCCATAACATCTCTAATAAGCACATTCAAATCCGTTACTTCTGGTTGTGACCAATTAGGCAAAAGGATAGATTTCTTCATTCCATTCTCATACTACGGGTGAATATGATCACTATTATCCACAATTTGATCTGGAATGAGAAAGAGTTCACATTTCCTTATGAAATCCACTGACATCCTGGACCACATCCCATTCTTCACTACTTGTTCATCCATTAGATTCACCCAGTAATCCTCAATGTCAACCTTGTGTATGAATCTTTCTCCTCTGAATCTTTCAACATTTTTATGCAAATCAAATCTATCTCTGCTCTTGTAGGTTCCAAGGCGATAGAATGCAATCTCATCAATCACTGTACTAGCTGCAATAGGAAAAGTCATCCCTATTCTATGCTTCTTCTAGATGAAATCGAATTCTAGAAGTTGTCTCACCACCTTCACCACCTCAAGAAGGATCATTCTATCTGTAGGATACCTAGGAAGCTTGTATGGTTCGAATCTGAATCCCTGAATCCTTAGGTATGTGAAGGTGGGATCTGTACGTACCACGATCCATATTGTTCACCTAAATCTGTTGCTACTTTGGACAACCTCTTGTGGATTCCGCCTTGCAACATCTTTGTAATATAGTTGGTGAAAGCATCATTCACCCTCCTATAATCTTCAATTCTATGCATATCAAGCTATGGATAACATTCATAACTTTTGTATCGTCCTAGTCCATTCCCAACTTCGCCTTTGCATATCAATCCCTTGTATGTGACAAATCTTGCAAGTATACACACAAGGTAAGAAGTCATGTTGAATGACTTAGTCTTCTCCACATTTCTCAATTGAAAATCTAGATTATCACTGATAATCTTCACCCAATTGATCATTGTTCCTCTTATACAATCTTGGATAAAGTAGAACATCCATCCTTCGAACAAGGCACCCTGCAGCATCCCCATCACTCGATTGAGTAGGAATACCAAATCGCTATATTCCTCTTTGAAATCTGTACACGTGAGTGTCTTTGGCACCTTGGAATGATGAGGCCTTCGCTCAATCATCCACTCCTTATTCACAACAGTCTCGCATGCATCCGCCTTCAATTTGTATTTTGCTTCATATTCATCCTTCGTTCTTTCCTTCATATCTACATTGCGAGGAATTCCAAACACTTAAGTAATTGCATCCTCAGCAAGGTAGGCAATGGTTATCCCTTTGGGAGTCTGGATCATCTTGGAGACAGGATCATAATGTCTTGCGCATTCCAAAATAATCTCACTACATTGTATGGATTGAGGAAACCCAGAGGCTTGGTAAATGCTACTCTTCATGATATTGGCGAATGTAGGAGAAGCAAGCTGGTTCTTCGCTCCGAACATCCTTTGCCGCATCCGCTCCATATTCAGGTACTCCATGTTCATGTCTATGATTCCTTTCCATCAGAAGGACAATTTGGAATCTGAATAGAATTCCTCCTGAACTATTTTCAACTGCTCCTTCCGAATTCCAAACCCAGATTTAGACAAGGCACTTGTATGAAACTAGAAGTCAATAACTTGAAAAATTATCCAGACAACCTATTTTCAGAATTGAATAAGTTCTGATTTTTTGTAATCTAGACAAATTTAGGAATGAAAATAAAAAATTCTATCTATATTCTTCACAAATTCCGAAAATAGAATGGAATTGACATGAATAGGGTCTAAAAACCCTCATAAAACCCTTAGGAAACCCTCATTTTCAGACTTAAATGAGGTCTGATATAAGAAATTGTCTGAAGGCACCTGGTATACTCAGGAAATTATCAAAAGTGAAGTCAAAAGAGTATACCAAAATCTGGAAATACTTTGGAAAGGTGTAAAAAGTCTGATTTTTCACTCTTTGATGTCTGAAGACACCCTTCCAAACTCAGTAATGACTGCCCAATGTCTGAAGACAATCTCCCCAATGCGAAAATGGTCAATCTGGGCACAAACAAAGGGCTGGTAATGAATGTCTAGGTCTAAAGATAGGTCTCAAAATGGAATTTCAAACTTTACCAGCAATGGCACACTCAAAGAAATGACCACAAATCATTCTGGAAATGATCCCTTAATACAATCGCTCAAGTGTAGAAGTGGAAACTGTAAAAGATGTTCAATTTACATTCAATATGCAAGTTATATTCTATTTTATATTATCTTGTTCTATTTATTACTGATTAAAATATAATTCTGACTATCTTCTTTTGTATGGCAGGTGAGAGGAGCATTTTTATTATTTTCTATGTCCTATCTCACGAATGCCACTCAATATAAGTATATAACAAATGGGGTACGATCAAGCAATGCCTTGATCGGTCATGACCGATCAAGACATTACTTGATCGTGCCTCTTTGTTAATACAAACAAATGCATGTTCATTGTTAATACCAATCGGTGTGTAAATATTTTAACGACCGATGATTATCGGTGTTTGCACAATACTTAACAGCCGATGATTATCGGTGTTTGCACAATACTAACAGCCGATAGTTATCAGCATGTTAGCCTTAGCAACCGATAACTATTGGTGTAGGCTTAACAACCGATAACTATCGGTTATCATGCCACCCGATATATTGAAGCATATACAACTCGATATTTAATCGGTGTTTTGATTAATCATAATATTTATTATCAATTATGTTAGTCGATATAAATCGGAATGCAAGATTTAGCAATCGATGAACATAAACAAAAGATATAGTATGATTATCAATGTTAAGTGTTTGATTGAACTAAATGGGTTATTTATATGCAAATGTAGAATGGCTATCAAAGAGGAATTAATTGCTTGAAGGTTTTATCATAGTTATCGATATGATAAATGATTGAATGAGAGACTTCATTTATCTCTCATTCAATCATTTATCTTACCGAAGCTATCATGCATTAACACTCCCTCTTAGCTAGGTAAGATGAATGTAAACAAAATATTCAAGCATCACAATTCAAATGACAGTTAGCATTCTTTACTCAATCTGACATTCTAGAAGATCATACCACCTAATCACATGATATGAAGTATCACCTAAACACATGATACAGATGTCCATCACATCAATCTTGTGATGACAGGATATCACCTAAGCATGTGATATCAGTATTGCCTAAACACGCAATACTTAAGGATAATCATATGAGAAAGATTTAAATTCTCATCTTAGAAAATCATATCACCTAATCACATGATGTGAAGTATCACCTAAACATGTGATACAAATGTCCATCACGTCAATCTTGTGATGACAGGATATCACCTAAGCATGTGATATTAGTATTGCCTAAACACGCAATACTTAAGGATAATCATATGAGAAAGATTTAAATTCTCATCTTATCCAAGTTGTGGTATGTGCACAAAACATCTTATACAAATGTTTTACCACAACACAATCATGGTACATCCATGACACACTAGAGATCCAACATTATAACTGGTTTGGACATTATAAGATCGTCACCTTATAATGTCTACATACAAGTGTTCATTATCTTGAGAGATCGTCACCTCTTAGATATGAACCCAGGGGATAAAATCCAAAATGTCCTTTCATGACAAAGAAGTTTACACATTAAATATCTTATTGATATGCAAATACAGATTACAAAGCAAATTACCTTTCTATCATACCTAAACCTTTTCTGAAGTGATCAACCTTTACTCTGAAAGAGCTGAAAAAGGTTTGGTCAGAATATCTGCAGTTTGATCTCCAAGGAAAAAAAACCTTCCTACTTGAGGGAGAAAAACCCAGCATAAAGTGTCTTCTTTATATATCAAATATGTCTAGCAATAATGCAAGATACAGGCCCAATATATGTTGCTTCACTCCTTGAAGCAAATTTCACAAGAACAAATCTAATTGGCCTTCTTCACAGGATCGATCTACTCTAACTAATATATAAACTGCTTTTCACATAAATTGAATGGATTAGAGAATGAGTTTGCATCTTCTATATATATGAGGGAGGCACCCTTTCACAAGGGGACAGTCCTCAATGACACCATATGTCTCTTCACAAGGGTAGCCACTACAACATCAACACTCCCTCTTAGCTAAGGGGGAATCCTTGTTAATAATATAGTCATGAAATGACATCCACCATGGCTACTCCTAGAGGGTGGAACACGATTCATCACGGTACTCAACATGATGGCATCCATCATGGCTACTCCCATGTATGAGAATGCATATGAACACAAGTGCCCATCACGGAGTTGCTAAACGTGATGTTTTCATCTCATCATGGCGTTCACCATGACTACTCCCAGAGGGTGGAACAAGAACCTTCACCTCAAACTTCTCCCTCAGAGAAGAGTGTATTAACAAGGGCTTACTCCTCAAACTTCTCTCTCACAGAGAAGAATGCATTAAGCATATCTTCATGATGGTGTGGCTCCCTCTAAACCTAATATCAACCTTCTGACCTCCTTGTCTAAGGTTGCTTCTGATGAAATGTTAGACTCCCTCTGAATCTGATATCAACCATCTGACCTCCTCTTCGAAGAACCAAATCGCAAGGACAGCCTGTATGGGTTCTTCTTCAATAAATACTTACCGCCATCAACTCAGTCCTATGACTGCAAGCATCGAGTTCTTTCTCCCTTGAATGAAATCTCTTATGCTTCTTGGTCTGTCCTTTCTTTATCTCGAAAGATCACCTGCAAATCGTGACTTATAGAACTCTGGCATGTACTTAGCAAGTTCACCACTAGTAGCATAAACAAGAGCCCCTATGGTCAACATTGCTTCCTCATGGACTGTTGCACTTCTGCAAGCAAATACTTGTTTATAGATGGAAATGCGAAATCTCTGAATTTCCACTAAAGTCCCCTCCATATTCTTCCTGAATTTTTCATCACAAATAGTACTTCGAAACTTTGTAGCCTAAAGAGCAACAAGATCTTCATCACTTTTAACTGCTTTTGTTGTGATTCTAAAGATGTCCTGCATGCAAGGGGCAAGTTTCTCATAGTACATTGAATAAATTGAAAAAAGATATTCAAATGCTGCTTGTCGTGTGCGGACACCTACTGACAATGTTGATTCACAAATAACAAGCATAATGTAATTGCATGAATTAATAACTACATATGAAATTCATGACCATTAATCAAACATGGATTACTTATCTCTTTGTTTATTAGTCTTCCTCGCAATCCAACAATTGTTCATTCCTGATTCTTTGCACTTGAAGATTTAGATCTCATTTGATGGTTGCTCTTTGATACACATACTTTTAGTTGTTGTGTTCATCTGACATAACCAGGATCTGTAAGATGTTGAGCCCATATGCCACGCATAGGACACTCAGTAGTATCAATGTGGCGTCGATCTTCCTCAATAATC
Source organism: Cryptomeria japonica (assembly GCF_030272615.1). Classification (NCBI taxonomy): domain Eukaryota; kingdom Viridiplantae; phylum Streptophyta; class Pinopsida; order Cupressales; family Cupressaceae; genus Cryptomeria; species Cryptomeria japonica. The sequence goes on from NC_081413.1 coordinate 83,625,630, forward strand.
TTCCCAGCCATGCATTCAAATGAAGACCCTTCTCTGCAAATCTGTACATGCTATGAAGTAGAGCATCGAATTGGTTTTGTCTACAGTAAGACCATCGCTTCTCATGCCGCTCTCTGACTGGCAAATATATGAGTATTGTTTCCAATGTTGTGGCGCTAGCGCCAAACAACATTAAAGATAAACCTTAATGCCCAATTCAATAGATGGAACTACTAATCACAAAAACTTGCTAAGTGATTCGATACACAGACAATCCATCAGATTTATGTCAGATCGAGATCTTGCATAAAGACATTTGTGACTGTATCTTGTCTACATGTAATTGCATCGTCCAGAGGTGTCTGTTTTCGAACATCTTGAACGTCTACTTCAGCTCCCTTCTCAAAAACAAATGAAACGTATTTGCATGACCCTGCCAAGAAAACAAGATGAAGAGAAGTCTCTCCATCTTCATATTTGTTTGGAGTATTTATCAACTATTTTCCTCCATCGCATTCTTCCAGCAAAAAATCTTGCAATTTTATAATAGCATCATCTTCAATACACCTTACAACATCTAGGGCTGTCAATGCATTATCTATAAAATAGACTGATCCAACCCGAGCTCCGCAATCTAATAAACTCATTACTGCCAATATAACATGTCCTGCCTTCTTTTCCAACCGTCTAGGAGCATGGCCACTGGCTACAAAGATTAGAAGCTTGTTTAGAAGATCATAATTTCCGATCTGGTTGTTGCTCTTCCACATTGCATTGCTTTGCAGTGTCTGCTTGGAACATGGAAGATCATCTCTCCCACATTTTGACGCTACATACTCTATCATCTTTGTAGCACAACTGTATCCGTAACTATGTTCACGGGGTGTGTGTACTATGTCATCGCCTTTGCAAAAGCAGCCTACGATAATATCCATCAACTTATGTTTCATTACTCTATAAAAGTGATAGACCTCTTCATGCGGCATGTTCGAACCCATCCTCGTACAGAAAGACACTTGACAAGATAATCTTGTCTCATAGTAGGAATGCCCGACAATTGATCATACAGTCGTTGTTGTCTGATGATAACAAGGCATTGCGAACAAGTGTTCATCCAGAGTGCACTGGTTACTCCTGTGATCTTATGGACAGTTAGAGACACATATCCGCCATCAAACTTTGACTTGCAACCTTCCTTATTGCCTTGTTCGATTCACATAGAATCGCTCCCTAGTGATTCCACAAAGAACTTGGCTCTTAATGTGCAAACTGCAGTTGATTCCCTGAGAGTAGAGTAGATCTCCTTTAATATCCAGATTGCATTAGAATAGGCAATCGGGATATCCAAATCACCACGCTCAAAGAGGTTCTGACCTAGACGAGGAGTTGTCTGATTACTTCAACAAATCTGATAGGATCTTCAAATCTGATGGTGCTACCCATTAGAAGAATTTTGATGTTGAACATAAGCTTGTTTGAATTTTCCACAAAATTGAACAGCCTCAGGTTCGATTTAACCTGGCTTTGATACCATGTAAAAGATGTTCAATTTACATTCAATATGCAAGTTATATTCTATTTTATATTATCTTGTTTTATTTATTACTGATTAAAATATAATTCTGACTATCTTCTTTTGTATGGCAGGTGAGAGGAGCATTTTATTATTTTCTATGTCCTATCTCACGAATGCCACTCAATATAAGTATATAACAAATGGGGTACGATCAAGCGACATTACTTGATTGTGCCTCTTTGTTAATACAAACAAATGCATGTTCATTGTTAATACCAATCGGTGTGTAAATATTTTAACAATCGATGATTATCGGTGTTTGCACAATACTTAACAGCCAATGATTATCGATGTTTGCACAATACTAACAGCCGATAGTTATCAGCATGTTAGCCTTAGCAAGCGATAACTATCGATGTAGGCTTTACAACCGATAACTATCGGTTATCATGCCACCCGATATATTGAAGCATATACAACCCAATATTTAATCGGTGTTTTGATTAATCATAATATTTATTATCAATTATGTTAGTCGATATAAATTGGAATGTAAGATTTAGTAATCGATGAACATAAACAAAAGATATAGTATGATTATCAATGTTAAGTGTTTGATTGAACTGCATGGGTTAATTATATGCAAATGTAGAATGGCTATCAAAGAGGAATTAATTGCTTGAAGGTTTTATCATAGTTATCGATATGATAAATGATTGAATGAGAGACTTCATTTATCTCTCATTCAATCATTTATCTTACCGAAGCTATCATGCATTAACAGAAATGAAGTTGCAGACCTTACACCAAGAATGGTGTGCTCAGAAAATGCCTCCAAACCAAAGAAACGAAAATCGCCATGAATCGCCTAAACTCGGTGAACCCGAGTTCGAGTCATGCTCGTAGAGTCTCTGGGACTCGGACTCGAACTCATCCGAGTCTGGCGAGCAAAATCGCCAAACTCGGCTACTGGCTGGGTTAGTAAAATGACAAAAAAAAAAAAATTTAAAGTTTTTTAACATGAATGGTATCGTCTTTGTTCACTACAACCGAGAATGAGAAAAAATAGGGTTACAACATGTCAGCCAATAGAAAAATAACCCTCGACCTTGGGGTGCTGCCCCCAAACCCCCGTCGAAAAATATGGGGGGAAACTGCGTCGATAGAAGTAGGGAAAATTTAACCTCTGAGTCTACCATTGATTGGATCGACCAGGTAGATATACAGGCTGAGACTGTAGCCATGGCAGAGGAGGAGCGGAGAGCACAAGCCCAGACAGGAGATTCAGAGGTAGATAGTGACACGGATGTTCTTGATGTTGGTGAGCATGGCATGGTGTCACGGGGAGCGGCTATGGTTGTTGAATCATCTAGGACCTACCTGTTGTGACGTATTCACACATCGCCCCATTGCAAATGGGGACCCCTACTTTTTTTGCTTTCTGGGGTTTGCTTTCTAGGTGTTTAGGGTTTGTCTGTTAGCCTTTGCATTTTGAGTGTCGCCAGGGGATCAATAGGATGGTAGGCTTTGCTTGAGCGAAAATCCTTATAACCCTCATTTTCCTTCCTTGTTTTGGATGGGCGTTGGTTTATTAGGCATTGTGTGTGAGTCTTGATGTGTTCTTGCCTTGAGAAGTGTTTTGAAAAGTGAGGATCTTGTCCAAAAATAGGAATTTCGCTCCTAACCCTTCCAAAGGGTCCAGAGCGAAATTCTTCATAAGCCTCATTTGCTCCCTTGTTTTGGATACCAACCTTGGTCCATGGGCGAATTTGGGAAGGAAATAACATGTCTCTGCCTTTTGAGGTGATGGAACGTAGAAATGTGAAGGATTTTGGCCAAGAATAGGAATTTCGCTCCTGACCCTTCTAAAGGGTCCAGAGCGAAATTCACTATAATCCTCATTTGCTACCTTGAATGGGCTTAAAACCTTGTTCCTCAAGTGGAAAACAATCTATATTTGCCTCCAGGAGAAGATTGAACTTTGAAAAATGAGCAATTAAAGCCTAAATCAAGATTTTTGCTCCTGACCCTTTCAAAGGGTCCAGAGAGAAAATCAACCTAAGACTCATTTCTTGCCTTATTTGACCAAATTTTGATTTGCAAGGCATTTTGAAGGGAAGAGTAGACATGTTTGGACGTTGGAAATGTTTGAAAGCTTTGAAAAAATGAAGGATTCTAGCCAAGAAGGTGAATTTCACTCCTGACCCTTCCAAAGGGCCCAGAGCGAAATTCCTTGCAAGCCTATTCTTTTGACCTTGTTTTGGCTTAAGACCTTATCCCTTGGGTGAAGGATGATGTTTAGTTACCTCTTGAGGTGATTTTGAGTTGGAAAGAGGAAGAATCAAGCCCAAATCATGATTTTCGCTCCTAACCCTTCCAAAGGGTCCAGAGCAAAAATCCTCCTAGACCTCATTTCCTTCCCTATTTGACCAAATTGTGATGTCCAAAGCATGTTGAAAGGGGCAATGGACATGATCTTGCCTTTGAGAGTGTTTGGAAGTTGTGAAAATGAAGGATTCTAGCCAGGAAAGGAAATTTCGCTCTTGACCCTTCCAAAGGGTCCAGAGCGAAATTCCTTATAAACCTACTTTTTGACCTTTCTTGGACATGAAACCTTGTTCCTACGACAACGAAGGATGAGATTCTACCTTGCAAAGAAGTTTCAAGTTGAAAAAAATAATGATTTTTGGTCAAGAATGAAAATTTCACTCCTGACCCTTCCAAAGGGTCCAGAGCGAATTTTCTCAAAACCTCTTTTTGCTATCAAGTTTTGCTAGATCAAGTGTGGGATAAGGTAAAATCAAGAGGAAGTTGCCCCTAAGAGTGACTTTAAGTTGCTAGAAACCATGAAAGATGAAGGAATTGAGCCTAAAAATGATTTTCGCTCCTGACCCTTCCAAAGGGTCCAGAGAGAAAATCCTAAAATCTACCTATTCCTTTCAAATTTAAGCTAAGCTATGTCTAGACCAACGTGAAAGATGCCCTTAAGATTGCCCTTGAGTTGATTGTTGTCTCTAGAAATGATGATTTTAAGCCAGAGGAGGAAATTCGCTCCTACCCCTTCCGAAGGGTCCAAGGCGAAAATCCTAAAAACTCCTATTTTGCTTTACAAAATCAAATCAAACTTGGATTGGGTGAAAGAAGAGAACTATTTCCTAGCCATGTGAGGTGGATTGAAGTTGGAATGATGAAAAATGAGCTACAAACAAAGAAATTCGCTCTTGACCCTTCCAAAGGGTCCAGAGCGAAAAACACTAAAACCATCCTTTTCTCCAAATTTTGTGCTAAGTCAGGCCTGGACTAGGGTGAGAAAAGCTATTTGGAATGCCTTGGAAAGATGTTTGACCTTCAAAAATGTGAATTTTGAGCTAAAGTTGGAATTTCGCACCTGACCCTTCCAAAGGATCCAGGGCGAAATTCTTATAGGGTCTGTTCCTGGAGAAAATCTTGGGCAAGTTTCATATTAATATCTTTTTGTTGATGATTTAAGTTGAAAATGCTATGTTGAAATGAATTTATCATGTGTCCTTAATCATCTTTTGGTTTGTTTTGGCACATGAAAGAAGACCGGGCCAGGACAAGGACGACCTTCTCCAACCCAGCCTCATCAAGGACGACCTCTTCCAGTCCAACATTTGAAGGAAAGACAAGGTGGCATCCCAATCATCACTCCTCCAGTCGGGTTGGTCCACTTCAGCATGTCCAGATTCAATGTACCTGACTCATCAAAGATGGCACAAACTTCGATGTACCTACCCTGGTTATCCATTGGTCGATTATTCCAGAGAAGACATGTGTCCAAATAATGCAATTATTTCATTGGCCAAAATTGAGTTTGTTGTAACAAACCCTAATTAGGGTTTTCATTGTAAAATCTCGGCCATTGATCTCAAATTGATCTAAGCCATTGAATTGTATTGTGGGCACTATATAAGCCCTGGCTCTTCATTTGTAAAGGCTAATAGTTAGTCAATGGTTAGCTAATAGTTAATAGTTAGTCGGTAGTTAGAAGGTGAATAGTTAGAAATAGTGAATAGTCAGTTGATAGAATAGCAATTGAAGTAGAATAGAAAGAGAAGGCAAAGATTGTTGCCAAGATGTTGTTGTAAAAGACTTGTAAACTTCATTGAAGAAATGGTGAAATCTATGGGTCGATTCAACAATTTGCATGGTCTCTATACTTCTCAAATTTGATTTCATGTTATTAGATGAGTGGAAGAAATGTGTTTGATTGATGGTGAAATTTGTATATCCATACTACTAGCAGTTTGTTGATTACAGACTTGCCTTGTGTAGTCAACTGGAATCATTTAGGTTAAGCTTAACTTCAATTGTCGCTTCTTCATTGATATGCATCAGCCTGATGGTGTCTATGCCTGTAGCGATGATCTGAACATCATAAAAGTTTTCCTCCGAAGATCGCACTAACCTTGTGGAGATGGTCCTGGGATGTCAAAACAAGACATAGTTAGAATTTCATCAAAGATCATTCATTGCTCCTACATTCTTAGTGTCAGAATTAGATCCTTTCCTCGCCCTCATCCTTTTTCTTTTTTTTCAAAATCTAGACTAGTGAAATCCTGTGATTCCAGCAAATCAGACGTTTAGGTCGTCAAGTGTAAGTCCCCTTGTGATTCCAGCAAAATCACATCATACCACAGAGAGCTTATCCACATGTAGAGATCCTACATAACAGAACCTTGGGTTACTCCGACTGATCCTTCAGCGAGATCTTCAGCAGTCGGGAACTTTGTTCAAGAGAGGATAAAATACTTCAGTATTTTATTCTGTGTTTGGTCGTGTACAAAATACACATCAACACTACCTTAGACGCCTTCGCAGGGGGCCGGGGCCAGAGGGTGCAAGCTCCTCTGAGCCATAGGCTTGTAGTTGTATTTACCTTTGGTATTTGTATGAAACATTTGATGATGATCATATGATGACATGGATATTTTTTATTCCATGAGTTTTGTAATATCGTATACATTTGACAATATTTATATATCTACGTTTGTTATTTCCTTTAGCTACAATTTGTGTTTATGCTTATGCGATTGATGTATACTTGTGTATGTAATCAAATGAGCCGAGTTTGATGATGGTATTGTGTCTTTAAGGTGTATTCAATAAAGGGTGCCTGAAACAAGTTTTTAATCTTTAAAAATCTCTAAATTTCTTGAGTTTTTCACTTTCCCGAGTCTAGCTGAGTCTGACTCCGAGTCCCGAGTCCCGAGTCCGAGTCCGATTCGACCTTGCCGAGTCCAAGCCGAGTTTGAGTCCCATTTCTTTGCTCCAAACCACTCTAAAATCACCACAAAATTATCTTCAATCAAAATCGCCTTAGTATGTGCTGGATGTGAATGAAGAAATGAGTCTGAAAACGAAGTTTCCAGCCAACCATGAAATAAAAATCACTTCCAGCAATGGCGCCCAGAAAGGTCCGATATCAATGGCAGCCAACTAGTAGCAATGGCATTCAACAATATGATAAAAAATTCGCCCAAATTCTGAAGCAAACAGCCTCTAAGCAAAATCACCCTTCCTTCAAGATGGCGCCACTTCACAAAAAATCGCTCAATGTGGTCAAAATAACCACCAAACTTGCTGCAACCTGCTTTTCAATGGCAGCGCCTGGGTATAGCTAGGCAAAAAATCGCCTTCAAACATGCAACTCCAGCTCCAATGGTGTCCAATGGACACTTCGTCACATCAGCAAATATAATAGTATTATATTGCTGGGCAGGTATACTTCTTTTTGTTTTCACTCAACACTTCACCACACAAGCAATGTGGGATAAAACTTTGCTTTTATAGCTTGCCTGGGAAAATCGATTTGCATTTGAAAAATATTTAATCATTGACGATTGTTGCAAATCATTAAATTCCTGAACAAACTTGTCAAAAAAAGCCATTGGGGGAAAATCGATTCCCATCTGGACTCCAAAAATCACTTCATTTTTCACCTCAAGTCCAAAATCCCACTTTGGGGGAAAATCATTCCCTATCTAGATGATTATCCAAATAAAAAATGTGTCAAAAATCACACTTGGGGAGATTCGCTATTCATCAAGATAGTCATTTGCATTAAAAACCATCAAATTTGTTCACAAACTGTCCTAGGGAAAATCGATCTTCATCAGGATAGGAAATTCCATCCGGCTCAAATTCATCTGCATTCCAGGGCAAAACGTGGGTCATCGGGATAATTTCCAACACTTAGTCAAATTTTAGCCTCCTAGTGGAAAATCGCCCTCCATCAAGAACTTGAATGAGGGAAAACAGAGTCCATCGAAAAATTCGGGGGAAATTCATCTCCTATCAGGCTATCAGGATTTTTGACCTGTAGACCCACTAAAACATAGATTTTCATTGGGAATTCAATAATTTCTCCACTCAAAAACATCTTGACACTTCAAATTTCATTAAAACGCATCAAGACTTAGCTAAATTTATCAAAATTTGAGCGAGGAAATAGGGATTCCCTCGGGATAAAGTGCAATTTGACTTGAATTATCTCCTAGGAGCAAGAAAATAACCCCTAAAGGTCCTCTTGACGCTTAGGCATGAAAATATCACCGACTCGGACACTTTAAAACTCATCCACGCTCAAAAGTCTACACTTAGACAAAATTACGATCACCTAGACATTTAACATTCTACATGCACTTGATCCCATTCAAAACTCAAAAACCATAATAGCACTTAGGCATGATCACACTTCAAAATTCGAGACTCAAGCACTGACAAACTCAAAATTGCCACCTACTACCAAATGTTGAAATGTAGCTAGGTCGTATCTGTTGACATGTCTAAAGTCGCTGAACTACGGCTCCATCCGGCCAACGCAGAATAGAATGTACTCGCTGAGTATCCTATCCTCTCTTGAGATAAGGAAATCCCTAATGCTATTTTAGTTGATCAATGGGGACGACTTGTTGATGTGTTTTTTATGCACATGCGAACACAGAATAAAATACCGAGGTATCTTATCCTCTCTTCAACAAAGTTATTCGAATGCTGAATATTTGCCTAAGGATCAATCGAAATAACTCCAAGGTTCATATATGTAGGATCTCTACGTGTGGATAAGTTCAATTTGGTCTAATGTGATTATGCTGGATTCACAAGTCCAACTGACGACCCAACGATCACCTCCTTTCTTTGTACTACGTCTACTGAGCGTTGAGAAAAGGCTCTCTACTGATATTCCTTGGATTCAAGAATTCGCAATGGCTTTGACGCCTCTCTTTTACCTCAATTCTGTTGAGAGTGAAGAGAAGGATGTGAATCCTTAAGATTGCTCCTTGTAAATATGAATTGAAGTTCAACTGCTCAAAGAATCATTGGGATCATGCCCTCCTTCTAGTGCCAATTCTATTGATGTGTTTTTTATGCACATGCGAACACAGAATAAAATACCAAGGTATCTTATCCTCTATTGAACAAAGTTATCTGAATCTTGAAGATTTGCCTAAGGATCAATCGAAATAACTCCAAGGTTTATATATGTAGGGTCTCTACGTGTGGATAAGCTTTGTTGGTGTGATGTGATTTTGCTGGATTCACAAGGGAACTTACATTCGATTGCCTGAATGCTTGATTTGCTGGAACTCGAGTCCTATCACTCACCAGGGAGAATGAAGAAATCACAAAAGGTGTAGTGTTTAGAGAATCTAATCTAAGACCTAGAATGTAAGAAGATAGATGAATGACTAGGTGGAGTCCTATTGGGTTGGGTCTCACCATCAGGTTGAACAATCCGACACCAACTCAGTGCAATCTTCTAAGGAACGCTTTGAATATGTTTAAATCGTTACACCATTAGACACAAATCACCATTCAAGTTAATGCATAAACAATGTAAGTATAACAATTCAAGATTAAGCTCATTCAATACCAGTTGACCACGCAAGGCACACTTACAATCAGTAAGAGGCTAGTGGTATGGACTAGGCGGATTCCACACGAGTGCATTCAACAATTTCCTTCATTCAATCTAATCGTTTACCATCTAACATGAAAATCCAACAAGAGACCATGCATATTGCAAAGAAACGACACATTTCACCATAACTTCAATGAAAAGGGAGTTCATTTACAATTTAGGCAACAATTTCTTGCCTTCTCCTCCTACTCTACTCTAACTTCTACTCTATTGACTATCAACTTATTGACTATTGTTTACCCCGTATGGTGTCAGGTTAAGACATTGCAAAAATGACAGAAGTACACAGAATCTATGGAACTCACAAGTGTTCTATTGATTCATAATAAGCCAATACATACAATGATAGCAATATGTTCGACTACAATGACATTCCAAAGGCTGGAAACAGATACAATATAAAGGAGTCTGGTCAGTTACCCGGTGCCAACTGTCGTCAACTGACGAGTTAACTACCAACACTAACACAATTTACCTTAATAATTAATTATCCGACAACATCATCCCCCCCAAAAAGAAATGTCGTCTCCGAACGACATACAACCAAAATGGGAATGATGTACAAGCAAAACTGAAACCCAAAACAACAAATCACTGGGGAGGGCAAGAGGGCGTCCCTAAAGAAGAAGGGGGTGTTGATGTCGAAGCCAACTGCGCCCGCAACCGCATCACTTGATCAGTGCGATAAGCAAGGTCCCGCTCGGCCACCAACTGGTGCTCCTGTGATCGCTTCACCCTGAATACAACCTCCATGAGCTCCTTTTGCTTTGCCTCCAACTCTACTGCAAGGCTAGTAACGCAGTTCTCTGTTGTGGTCCTCATCTCTGACTCAGCCGCTAGGGCTACTCTCACAGAGCTCAATTCTCTCTGCACCGTGTCCAGAACCTCCTCCGCACGGAGGAGGTTCTGGACTCTGCTCTCATCTCAAGTAGGTCTATGGTCGGCCATCCCCGTGCCTCAAAGCACCTCTAGAATGCCTCTCCTACCCCCGTAGTAGCAAACTTACGTAGGCTCTCCAAGGTTGGTTGAACAATGGATTCCTCAACTGTGGAGGCTACCAACCGTTGAACTGTCCCCTCCATCTCAGCAAAAAATTGTGCTACGGCAGTAGACTGGGTCCTCCCTACACCTTCGTCCTGAAGGCCCATCCGTGAAGGTATCTCCTCCTTGCCACTAGTGGGCAAAACCAGCTCTGCAGGATGCTCCACCAACTCGACTACCTCTACCTGCGTAGGATGCTCCCCCAAATCAACTACCTCAGGCTGTGTAGGATGGCGAGGTGTAGCAGGTGGTGGTCCTACCGGAACTATGGGTGTGGCGGCATACCGGTCCAACCATTTGTCTGTGTCCTCCACTACTTCCCCACTGTCCTTTGCTTGCCCCATGCCTTTCGTCCCTATTTCCTGGTTTGTGACAGGTGAGCGCACTGGAATGCAAGGAGTGGTGGTCACTGCAGGTGTCTACATTATAGGACAAGGATGCCTCTGCCCGAATGCTGGAATGGCCACCCAAGGGAGGACTCTTGTTGTCACCCCAGACGAGGAAAGTGGTGTCAATTCCCCATCCACGTGTAGGAATGTTGGTGTGAATAGCAACTGCCCTGCCCGAACCCCCTCTCCTGGAGGTCGTGCAAGGAGTGGTGGTCACTGCAGGTGTCTGCATTATAGGACAAGGATGCCTCTGCCCGAATGCTAGAATGGCCACCCCAGGGAGGACTCTTGTCGTCACCCCAGACGAGGAAAGTGGTGTCAATTCCCCATCCACATGTAGGAATGTTGGTGTGAATAGCAACTGCCCTGCCCGAACCCCCTCTCCTGGAGGTCGTGCCACACCCCCTACTGGCAGCCCACAGGTTCCACGTGGTACCTAGCCAAAAGACACTGCGCAGCCGCCCTCTTCCGCACCAGGGGTCCTGTTGCCACCTCTACTTCGGTCAGCTCCGAGAGTAGGAAAGTAGTGTCCCCTCCAGAACACCTCGATGTCTCCTCGGACTCCGCACTCTTGTCTGCACTATTCTCTGCCTGTCCTGAGTCGGTGTCACTGGCCGACACCACCACCGGGACCCGCCTTCTTCTCTTCCTGCCGGTCTGACCCTCTCCACTAGCCGTGAGTGTGTCCAACTCCGTCCAATAGAAAATAGCTAGCTGCAAGGAATCAATGCAGTCTCGTGGTCGCCACCCTCTCAAAGTGGCTAGTACTTGTACTCGTACGGAGTCCAAAAACAACCCGATGGCATGGTACAGCATGTAAAAAACTTTGTGCTTCAGCATCAGGAAATCGTGGGCTCTATCCGACAACAAACTTGCCCAATCATATACCGTTTCTTCAAGCCCTGCATCAGTGCAATCATAGGTACCACTGCATCTGACGCCCTACTTGCGCCAGTTAATCGACTCTGCATCAAATCGAGCAAGCACTACCAAATGCCAGGTTTCAGCAATGTTTTCTTTAACCCTCTGCCCTGCGGTGCGAGAATCCTTGCCCAGTCGGCTGTCGTCAAGTCATCCTGGCACATTTCTTTTAACAGTTGTGTTTTCCGTTCTTGGGACATCTTTGTTGTATTTTTGTCAATCTTTCTCCCTTTATCCGGAATGCCAAAAACCCTCTCGAAATCATCCGAATTGAAAGAAACTATGATATCTGTATGCTGAAACTTAAATGACGATGTACGCAACTCTGGATCATAGGTTTTGATCATAGTGCGCAAGCATGGTTCAAATTCCTTAATAGAAAAGATGGGCATTTGTACTGCGTCATGGATGCGTGCTTTGGCAAGGGCTACTTTGACCTCAATGTCGGCTAGGGTTAGGGCCGTTTCCCACCATTGTCTGCACGTACTGCCAGCTAGTCCCTCAAACGTCACAGTGTCCGGCATGACTTTGTGCATGCCTGCAACTTGCACCACGGCCTTCCCACAACGCCAAATGTTTTCCCCATAGGGTGTCAAGTTAAGACATTGCATAAATGATAGAAGTACACAGAATATATGGAACTCACAAGTGTTCTATTGATTCATAATAAGCCAGTACATACAACGATAGCAATATGTTCGACTACAATGGCATCCCAAAGACTAGAAACAGATACAATATAAAGGAGTCTAGTCAGTTACCTGGTGCCAACTGCCGACAACCAACGGGTTAACTGTCGACGCTAACACAATTTACCTTAATGCTTAATTACCCGACAACAACTATTGGCTGTTCTAACCACTATTAACTAACTATTAATTTTTACAAATGAAGAGCCAGAGCTTTATATAGAGATCTCTTTACATTTCGATGGCTCAGATTGATTTACAATCAATGGCTAGGATTTTAAGATGAAAACCCTAATTAGGGTTTGTTACAACAAACTCCTCTAGCCAATGAGAAAATTGCATTCAATGCATGAGAACCAATAGGAAACAAGGGTAGGTACATCGAAGTTTGTGCCTTCATGCATAAGCGTGATTCATCGAATCTGGACATGCTGATGTGGACCTTTCTGACTGGAGGAATAGTGACTGGGATGCCACCTTGTCTGGTACTTGCTCTGTGATGACCTTGGTCGATCCTCCTTCCTCGATGTACCCGATGAATGATGTACCCTTTCCTTGGCTCTCCTGTGTTTGATGAGACTTCTTCTTGATTTTGCATAATGGTGATCGGAAGTCATGGTCAAGTCACTCCTCTGGTAGCTCATATCGCCTTGAAATGTTTGTATGATCCCCACTCTGGCATTTTGTGATCTCTTAATGCGGTCGAATGAGGACTCTAAGGATAGCTTGCTCTATTGCTTGCCATTCCTTGAACACTTGAATTCCTTCAACTTGGAAGCATTTTGAGTCCTCTCTCACCCATTTGAAGTGTCCTTGATGATGATGAAACTCGAAGAGGTCGCCCGTGTCCTGGCCTGATCTTCCTCCAACTTGATTTTGTAGATCTGCAAAATAAACAAAAGATGGTGTTAAGTACACATGATATATCCATCCTAACATGGTATTTCTCACTTCAGAAAAATCAACAAGAAAGCACTAGGATCAATTTCGCTATGGACCCTTTGGAAGGTACATGAGCGAATTTGAGCAATTTCACTTAATTCCCTTATCATAACTCATTCTTCAAGGCATTAGACTTCATAATTGTGTTCCCTCTAAGCATAGACAAGTCATTTGCTCCCAAAAATTGCTTAGGAATGGGGTCGTTCAAGGGCTAAGGCAAGGTTCAAGGTCCATTGAAGAAGTTCGCTCTGGACCCTTTGGAAGGGTCAGGAGCGAATTTCTTGCTTTAGGCTCAATTCACACTCCTTACTTCAATTTGCATTGATCTTCACCTTTCAATCCCTCTCTCCTAAAGACATCATTTATTCGACCCCCAAAAAGGCCTAAAAAAAGGATTTCGCTCTGGACCTTGGGCAAGGTACAGGCTTAGGTGAAATTCGCCCTTGACCCTTTGGAAGGGTCGAGAGCGAATTTGGCAATCTTGGTTAAATTCCTAACTCTTTCAAGGTCCAAGGGCATTCATCTAGGTCTCAAATCACTTTAAGTCATTAATCTTCCCTCAATCACACCATAGGAACAAAGAGTTCGACCCAAACAAGGAGCAAATAGGTGTTTTAAGAAAATTCGCTCCTGTCCCTTAGAAGGGTCAGGAGCGAATTTGGTGTTTTTGCCCAAATTCTCCATTTCTTCATGTTCCAAGTGCATTTAACTTCTTCAAAGACGCCATGGGAGCAAGGTTTGTGGTCCAGACTAGGTGCAAGAAGGGAGATCTAAGGAAATTCGCTCATGTCCCTTTGGAAGGGTCAAGAGCGAAATTGAGGCATAAAGCTTAGACATTGATCAAAACACTCACCTTTCTCCTTAAACCATGTTTAGAAGGCGTCCTAAGGGTTTCCTTGCTCAAATTTGGAGTCAAAGAGCAACTATTGACAAGTTCGCTTGTGTATCCTTGGAAGGTACATGACCCCTAGGAAAATTCGCTCTGGACCCTTTGGAAGGGTCAGGAGCGAATTTTGCATTTTTGCACAAATTCTTCACACTTTGTGACCACAACTCACTCAAATGCATGTCTAAGGATGCCTCTAAGTTCAATTAACCTCAAACAACGATAGGCTTGATGTAAATTGGGAGCAAAAGGAGATTTCAAGAGAATTCGCTCTAGACCCTTTGGAAGGGTCAGGAGCGAAATGGCTATTTGCACTCAAATTTCTCATCCAATATTGTTGCAACTCAATCCAAGGGCATGGATCAATCAATCTTCATTCAATCAAGGCGTAGGAGTAAGCTTTATGGTCCAAAGTTAGGACCGAGGGAGGGTATTAGGAGAATTTGCTATGTCCCTTTGGAAGGGTCAGGAGCAAATTCACCATCTAGCTCAAATTTCTCTCATTTTGATCTTCAAGCTTGCTTCAATTCATTTGATAGATCATTCTTCCTTTAATTGAGTTCTGGAAGCAAGGGTTATAGTCCAAGTTAGGACCAAGAGAGGTTCTTAGGAGAATTTGCTCTGGACCCTTTGGAAGGGTCAGGAGCGAAATTCTTCTTTAAGCTCAAATTCCAAATTTTCCCATGATCCAAGTGCATTCAGCTAGGTTTCAATTCATTCTCAAGGCCTAGATAGATCATCGTCTCCTCAATCATGACTAGAAAGAAAGGTTTGTGGTCTAAACTTAAGCATAAAAGAGGGTTTTAAGGAATTCGCTCATGTACCTCTAGAAGGGTCAAGAGCAAGTTTGGCTTTAGGGCTCAAATTCCTCTCATTTTCCTCATCTCACTTGGTTGCAACTTACTTCAAAGGCATGCACACATCGTTTCTTTTTCACTCATACCATGGGAACAAGATTTTGTCCAAAATATGAGGGCAAAGAGAGCTAAGGAAGAATTCGCTCCTGACCCTGCCATAGGATACCATGCAATCCAATCCTCAAAGAAACTAAATAGAGTCAAAACTTTACATAGAAAAACCCAATCCAACCTATCATAGGCTTTGGACAAATTCAACCGAATAAACATAAAAGGAAGAGTTTTGGGCAAGGATAAAAAATGCCATTTATTATTTGTATAGATTTTAATAATCTTAAAGAGAGAAATAAATGGTGAAATAAAATTAAACATGTTTTTTTCACCTGGTCATAAGGTGTCTCTCCTACGTTTGCAATCAGGTGAAGAAAACAATGGCCCTATGGCCTTCTTATAGCTCTGCAACTCATCAAGCATCAAGTCTCGAAGGTTCTCATCATCAACTAATCTTTGTATGCATGTGTCAAGGCCAACTCTAACCTCTACATCTACTCTGAAACTCGGGGAGTTAAAAAAACTTGGAATTCAAGAAGTAGGCAGCAGCATGAATACGTTGGTGGAGTTGATGGTTCCACCCATCAATTATGCGCCATATGGGTTCATACTTGGTCTTCTTTGACGCATATAAGTGTTGAATCGCCTCTTTGGCCTTATCCATGGCCTCATATAGATACCCCATGGAGTTAGGATCCCCATCCACCATTCGTAGCACCCTCACCAACGGTTCCGACACCTAGATATAAAAAAGTTAACAAAATCAGCAGATTGTAATATTAGAAAATTAAATGTACAACTTGAGTTGGCCTAGTGGTGGAGAATTTATGCTCTTGAAATAGAGGTCACAAGTTCAAATCCCACAAAGGCGGTAGAGTATGTACACCTTATCGGCTTCGGCCCATTACCTATCAAAAAAAAAAATATTAGAAAATTAAATAATAAATCATCAATTAAAGGTTCAAAACTTACATTGATTATCTCCTCCACCATCTTGGCAAAATTAGAATAAAAAATGGAAACCACAACCTTCTCTGCTTCAAGCTTTGTAGCATAAGGACTCCCCAACCATCTTTCACTTACGAACATCCGCTTAAGGTTGGGCAATGTAGCAAGTATGCTCTGCAAGGTGAGGAAATTGGTAGCAAAGCGTGTGACCCCCTATCGCACAAGATCCTTACCATCAATGTGCTCTCTCATAAGATTAAGGACCCATGTGTGATTGTAGATGTATTTGGTGATATTCCTTCCATCTTCAACCACTTTCTTTACCCAACTTAGTTTCCCTATGTCCTCAAGGAGCAAGTCAAGACAATGGGCAGCACAAGGGCTCCAAAATAATGTTGGATGTCTAGCCATTAGAAATTTGCCGACTGCCACATATGCAGCTGCATTATCAGTCACAACTTGCATGACATTTTGCACTCTGTTGGTGTTTGTTTTATCATCTACCAAACATTAGGATAGGATACCCAAAGGTATTCTATCCTCTCCTGAAAAATCACTATTGATTCCAAGGTCTATATGTGCGAACAAGCGACTTTAGTGGAATAGCTTCTTTGGTAGTGTATGCTGAAATTTCAAGGGGGACTTATGTTTGACAAGTATCTTGAACTGCTGGACTTAGATGGATTTAGCAATTTTAGGCTCTTCTTTTTTTGGGGAATTTTCCGGGATTTAGACTTTCAAAGAAAGGGAAAAGGGATAGGGTTTGAGAAGGCTAATATAAACCTATGAACTCTGGAGACGGTATCAACTGGGTGCTCTCGAGAAACCAAACCTTGCTTCGCCACACTAGGGACAACTACACAAGGCCGGTGCAATCTTCAATGGGTTGTGCTTATGATCGAGATGTTGGGATGCACAGGGGATGGACTCAGACTAACTTTGCACGGTGAGATGGAAATCATCCATACACCAAAAGTATGAGCGGAGATACACCATCAATTGACACTTATCAAATCCTTCATTCAAATTAACAACAATGAAAGCAAACCTAAGTTAATTTTAACTAAGCGTTGAGGCAATTGAAACCATGGAAATCATTCAAATAATAGAGATTACAAAGCAACGCACATGCAATATATTATCTGGAAATGACCTTAAGCAACAATACATCAAAAACCTCACACCCTCCAAATGAGAGGAGGTAGTCTTATATAGTTTTCAAAAATAAACGAATGGCCGAGATCAAACAATGATCAAGGGCCCAGATTGAAGGCTATAAACCCTAATTAGGGTTTCCCAAAACTAACTACCCTCGACCAATTACATTTGGGACACTTGTCCTTCTTGCTAAATATGAACCATCAATGAAAATAGAAGGTTGTTGCATTGTGAAGTGTGCCCTTCTAGAAGCTTCTGGATAAGTCAGGTTCATCAAACCTGGACATGCTGACTTGGAGCGATCTGATTGGTTGGAAAATGACGAGGCGCCACCTCAACGTGTTGGATGTCTTTCTTGAATTCTCCAATCTGTGTCAAGAAATTGTCTAAGTATGGAAATTTGATTCCTTCTTGTCGCCATTTGATTCTGCTTGGGAGCTTGTCTTTTTTTTTAATTCCTTCAAGAGATGAAATTCTTCAAGAAGTTGGAAGTTTATCTAACTTTTCCATATTTTCACCAAGTCTGAGAACTTTTCTTTCTTGATGCCTTGAGATTCTTTCAAGTGCCTCGAATTTGGAGAACAAATCCCCTCGTGAAGTTTTTCTCATACTTAGCCAAATTTTGGCCCTCTCTATACTTGGACGAACCTTGCTCGTGGTTCTATCTTCAATTCTGAATTTGGCTCGAAACTCCATTTGTGTTTTCTGTGATGATCCTACCTTCAGTTGCCAATTTTTGTTGCGTGGGAGGAGGGTTAAAAAGCTCTGGGTAACCCCTTGCAAATATGAAATGATGGGATCAAGTTGTTCAGGCATTCGCTGTGATCATGTCCTTCTTCTCGATACCCTGACATGCCTTCACATTTCCCATACTTAGCCAAATTTTGGCTATCTTCACGCCCGGATGAACCTTGCCTGTGAACTCCAACTGCGATCTCTATGATGATCCCGCTTCTATTTCCTCTTGCGACCTGTAAAACCAAAGGAAAATAAGTTAGAAATCTATCTTGGATTAAAGAAAATCGAGGCTGCGAACGGCTAAGTGTTTGGAAAATTTCACTTCATTTTCATACTTAGCCATAAAAACTGAAATTTCATCCTCAAAACCCTTCAGTCTTCAAGGGTGATTGTGATCGTAAATCAACACCAAGTGTTATAACTCAGAAAATTTCTTATACTTAGCCAAAAAAAAAATGATTTTCATTCTCTAGAAATTCGAATAAGTTTACTAAAAATCATTTCTTAAACTCTAAAAAATACTTAGAAAATTCATAAATCTGCGTCATGAATTCCATTTCACCTTCGAATGGATGGAAGTAAGGCTGGATTTTCTCAAGAACACTCAGGAAATTCAAGAACGATTCAATAACTCTTCCTTATGCTGGTTGTCTTTCTCAAAAAAATCTATGAAACTTTTGTCAAAAAAGTTTATCCAACCTCCAACACTGTTCAAAACTTTCTCTAGATGATCTTCAAACCGAAAATACTTTACTAAGCTCTCGTTAGTAGCTAGAACTTCTTGGTGTAGAAATGAAGTTTACAACTAAGTATTTGTAAATAAAGTTAAATCCTCAATCAGAAACCCTTAAAATCTTCCAACTCATGTTTCCAATTTTAACTTCATTCTTTAGGAAAGTGTTGTCATGTTTCCAAATTCGAAGAAAATATATTCCAAAAGTTTCCAATTTGGCTATAAGTTCAAAATATTTATTAATCTTCCAATATTCTCCTTTTGAAAACTTTCTATTTTGGATTTAAATTCGAAATCTTGAAGGATTTTCATGACATCATTTTGTATTTTCGTTGATTCTATTTGACTTTTATGTGTAGGTGGACTTTTTGGAAGTTTATCTTCATCTTCTTCAAGTTTTGGCGGACTTTGCTTACCTCTCCAAGGTATGGCAAAGTTTAGAGGGCCTTCCCCTATCATACTTAGCATCTACTTCCTTGGGCGGAGTTTTGAAGGGTCCCTTCAACATGGAGGGCGGACTTTGAGCAAAGCTCAATCAAGGCGAATTTTTAGCTAAGGCATAGAGCGGACTTTGGAACACACCCCCTAGGCGGACTTCTAAGACATCTCCAACATGGGCGGACTTCTAGACCTTTGCATCATTTTGCTAGGGTAGGGCGGAGTTTTGATAGGTCTCCAACATAGGGCGGACTTTGGACTTCACCCCTTGGGCAGCCCACACACATGGCAGACTTTAGAGTGTTGGCCACCAACATGGTAGGATAGGGCGGAGTTTCAAGGCCATTCACTCAGCAGCACCTTGGGCGGAGTTTTGGATGACCAACACCATGGGCGGAGTTTTGGTGAGTCCCCTTAGGCATAGCAAACTTTGGTGGCACCTCCTACATGCCTCTCTAACCTTTGGCGGACTTTAGACTTGGCTCCATCAAGGCGAAATTTTGGCTAAGGCATGGGGCGGACTTTAGACATTGCTCCTTCATGGCCTCCCAAGGCATGGCGGACTTTGGACAAGGCTCCTTCATGGTCTCCCAAGGCATGGCGGACTTTGGACAAGGCTCCTTCATGGCGAATTTTTTTGGCTAAGGCATGGGGCGGACTTTGAAGGCCTCTCCTCATGGCTCTCTTTACCCTTGGCGGACTTTGGAGGTCTCTCCTACATGGCCTTGAAGACCTTGGGCGGACTTTAGCCTTTGCTCCTTCATGGCCTCCATCAAGGTGTAAATTTGACTAAGGCATGG
Organism: Cryptomeria japonica; assembly: GCF_030272615.1. Taxonomy (NCBI): domain Eukaryota; kingdom Viridiplantae; phylum Streptophyta; class Pinopsida; order Cupressales; family Cupressaceae; genus Cryptomeria; species Cryptomeria japonica. The sequence continues at coordinate 83,645,661 of NC_081413.1, forward strand.
GGCGGACTTTGAAGTTAGCTCCCACATGACCTCTCTTCTTGGGCGGACTTTGGTGAGTGTTCCTTCATGGCCTCCATCAAGGTGTAAAATTAACTAAGGCATGGGGCAGACTTTGAAGGTCCCTCCTCATGACTCTCCTAAGGCATGGCGGACTTTGAAGTTAGCTCCCACATGACCTTTCTTCTTGGGCGGACTTTGGACAAGGCTTCTCCATCACTTGGAGTGCTTGGGCGGACTTTAAAGAGTGCTCCCACCTTGGGCGGACTTTGAGGCGCTCTCCACATGCTTGGGCGGACTTTGAGGCGCTCTCCACATGCTTGGGCGGACTTTGAAGAGTGCTCCCACATGACCTCCCAACCCATGGCGGACTTTGAAGGTCCCTCATGAGGGCGGACCTTATACTTTAAGTTATATTTCATATATATTGTCAGGATGTTTGAGAGTGGTTTCGGGCCTCTAGGACTAATAATGCAAAATCTAGTTTTTGGAGGATTCTCCAATTTTCCAGACTTAGTCAAATTTCAGGATCAGGATGACATTCCAGACTTAGCCAAATTTCAGGACATTTGAGGATCAGGATGATTTTTCGAGCTGATTATCCTTTGAAGGTGCCATGACCCCCTAAAATATAGGAACTTAACTTTTTGGGTCAAAACTTGAAAATTTTGGATCGCGGTCGAAGCAGGTCAGTGGTACAGGTGTAAACCCTAGGTTTGCATCCCGAAAAAGCAAAAAGCCTAAAATCTAGGGATTTAGCTTTTTTAGGTCAAAACTTGGAATTTTCGAGTTCCAGTCGAAGCTGGTCAGTAGTGCAAGTGTAAACCCTAGGTTTGCATCCCGAAAAAGAAAAAAGCAGACATCCCTAAAAAATAGGGAAAACTTTCTAAAAATAGCCATACCGGGGATTGGGCTAAAAATGCCAAAAACAAAACTTCCTAAAAAATAGGAAAAAAAGCAAAAAAAGCAAACTTTCTAAAAATAGAAAGTTGTCCAAATTCGTCCAAATCAATTGCGATCTTTGTCCTTTGGCCTCTCTAAGCTCTCTGGTGGTGTTCACATTTCGGAATCACATAACTTGCAAAAACTAACTTTCAATCGTCAGGGCCTGAAATGCTCTGAACTGGACAAGGCTTGGTGAAACTGCAGCAAAAGGTCATAGGACACTAACAAAACCCTAGAAAGCAGGAAAAGAGAGGGTCCCCATTTGCAATGGGGCGATGTGTGAAAAAGGTCACAACACACTCCCGCGTTGATCACCACCTCATCCAACATGTTGCACAAGGTCTCTGCATTCTTCACTTCATTGGAGGCATCAATTGATTTTTAAAATACTAATTGTCCCCCTGAAGAAACTAGAAAGTTGATGAGTGTCCTATTCCTACCATCCGTCCACCCATCTGAAAGAATGGTGCAGCCATTCTTTTCCCAAATACTCCTTTGCTCTTCCACTAATGCGTGAGTGTTTTGGACCTCATCTTACAATAACGGTCCACTAATCTCATAACGACTTGGGGACTTGAACCCCTTACTTGCCACAGTCAATGCGGTGACCAATTGGTCCCAAGATGGACTAGAAACAACATTGAACGGAATATTGATGTGGATCCAAAATCTAGCACACACCACCTTTGCTTGTTGGTGAGCCTCTTTATTCCATGCAGTGCCTAGCAATCCAGGTTGTGCACCAAGAGTGTTATGTGGAACAAAGTAGTTTTCCATATGGCTGCCCACACTTCCCATTCCTCGTATCCGTGGCCCAAGGGAAGAACTAGATACCCCCACATCTGTATGTGACCCTATAGAACTCAAATCTGCCACTGGGGCTGCCATTGCCTCTGTTGTTCTCTTTTTTGTTGCCTTCCTTTGATCATATGCTTCAAGCGTTGCTATTGCATCCCTCATAGCCTCTTCAAGACATTTCTTACATCCTCTGGTATCTCGGCATTCAATCTATACAAGGTGATATTTGAACCTATTAATGCCACCTTTTATAATCTTGGTGCAATGGTTACAAATGACGTCTACTCGTTTTGGACCTGGTGTCCCATGTTTCCAACAAAGGTCTCGCTTTCTGCCACTAGAAGCCATTTTCTTTCAAAAAAATTGGAAGAGAACCTAGCAAAAGAGAGAGACGACATTTAGAAAACAATAACACTGTTATTAACTTATTACATTCCTAATTCTATCTATATCACAATAACACTATACAATTTACAGTGAAATTGTGAATAACAGTGTTATTGTTAATAAGTAATAAAATGCAAAATATTCTTCAAAATATTAATACAATCATAATACATTCACAACCTGGATGACATATTTCAGCTTGGAAGTAATTTTTAATGTATATGACTGTAACAAATTAAAAAATCAGACTGTAATACTAAATTGCTAATAATTATTGTATAATATGACAGTAATTTACAGTCATATTATACAATAATTATTAGATATTACAGTCTGTAATAATTAAAAGAATCGGACTATAATAATTAATAGTCTAATATGACTGTAATTATATAAAAAATCAGACTGTGTAACTGTATAACTATATACTATATAATATATATATCGGACTGTAATACACTAATACTAATAGTAATAATTAAAACAAATCGATTTTAAACAACTTATATAACTGTATAACAAATATTTAAAAATCAGACTATTATATATAGTTATACAGTTAACAAATACAGTCTGAATTAAAAGTCATATTATATATACAGTTACACGGTATATATATATTTGTTAACAATAATTAAAACAAATTACAGTCATATTTGTTAACTGTATATATATCGGACTGTAATCAGTAATACTATTAATTAAAACAAAACGAGATATACATAGTTTGATTTTAAACAAGAAGAAATTTAAAAAGAACCTGAACAATGAAGTTCGTCGTTTTTCCTTGGCTGCAAATCAATTTGGATGAAAGTTTGAAACCCTAGTCGCGACAAACTGCCCGTGGAAAAATCGCGGCCTTTTTCCGCTCTTGTCATCACGTGAAGGAAATGAAATGCGTAATATTTTCGCCTTTTCGGACTTGAGGGTCGAGATTTCGTGTTTTGCGCCGCGTTTAGCATCGGTTTTCTGCGATTTTTGACGATTTTTGGCCGTTAAAATCGCAGCGAGTATTATTTAAACTCGCTGCCGAGTATTGCCGCGAGTGACTCGTGCGCCATTAGGGCTCTCAATTTCTCGCGAGTTTTCCTAAGACGGGCAGGGTTTTACAACCTTGTTCACGATGACTTCACCAATTAGTCTTCAACTCTATTCATGCAATGGCAAGCAAGAATGAAAGTTAAGCAAGGATGAATGATAATTTTGCTTTTCATACACAATAAGAAAAATTTGTTTGTCTTCAAAAAGTCTTGGACTCCATGTTTGAGGGTTTGGGGGGGCATTTTCGGGTTTTGGGTCGAATTCAAAAGTCTAATTAGAAAAGAAAACTAAGGGTCAAATTTGCCTCTTGGGCAAGAAAGACAATGGAATTTGTTGTGGATTCGCTCAGGTTCACCCCGGATGGACCTATAGATCTGGAACAAGACCCTAGACAACCCCTAGTTCAAACCATATTCAGTCGCGTATCTAGGTCGAACTTACCCGAACCGGCAAGCCCCAAGGCTTGAACAGGTAATATAGTTTTGCTATGTAAGTACTTGCAAGATTTACTTGTCGATCTCTTTTGACGATTTTCTTGCGATACTTGGCAAGCCTAATGACTTGACTTATAGCATCAACATGTAAAAATTGTGGGAAAAAACGTAGCTTCAACACTCCAAAAACTCTTTTTTGGCTTTATAAGCATTATTTTTTGCCTTCTAAAGATTATGAAAATGGTGTGTGCCATGAAGGTTTGTGTGGTCATTTGGGCTTGGTGGCAGGGGCTTTCTCCTCAACCCTACCTAGTATCACAATAGGAAACACACCATGTTTTTTTTTTAAGTTTAGTGTCAATGTTATTTAAGTTGCTTAGTACTCTCTGAGTTGGAAATTTTTGGCTTGCCGAGTACTCTCCAAGTCCAACTCCGCAAACCATGGTTTTCACTACTATTTAGAATATTTTTGTAATAACAACGCACTAGGATACCCTATAATCCCCATCTTCCTCTATTTTGCATGTAGGAATTTAAGATAATATTGTCAAAGCCATTTTTCTGCATAAGCAAAGCTTGAAGACTGCAGATGTTTTCTCCCTTTTAATTTTGTTTTGCTCAAACATTTGGCTAGAACTGCCATTATAATTTTGATATCCATTGAAGGTTTTGTTTGTATTGGAACATAAATTAAAGTCTATTTTGTCTCGATATTTACCAAGGTTTGTCTCAAGACTCTCAACCTATCTATGATTCATGCTGTAGAATCTTATTGCATGAATCCATTTCATGATATTCATGCAATGTCCAAGTTAGAATACTCTATTGAATTAATGCTTACGCTCTCTGTAGTTATATTAATATTTATACTTAAAGTTTTCATTTTTATTAAAAATCTTTTCCTACTAATTTATTTAAGGCAGTTTAAAAGTTGAAAAATAAATCAAACTTCACAAAGTAATTCATAGATAAGAAGGATTATTCTTCAGGTGAGTAGAAATCATCTAAAATGGAAAATAAATTATATCTCCATGGATGCACTTAGGTATAACTTTCAAAAGGTACTTAAGAAACAACAAGCTCCATTCAGATTTGAGACAGAGATGAATAAAAGAAAGTATTTACTCTTATGTTTGAGGATGACCAATTCTATCTCCAAGCTAACACCATCATCAATTGAAACATTTTAGGATTGTAGATTATAAGATCATGCCAAACAATGTTTAAGCACTCGTTTTGAATTTTAAGAGAGAATCATTTAATATTTCAATTCACCATCTTGATCATCACATATAGCCATACTTTAGTGGATAAGAACACCCTAACCTTGTGAACAGAAGGCAATACTAAGCAAAATTATTAAATGTTTAGTCGTACAGAAGATGAAGACAACCTAACCTTATGAACAAAAGTCAGTGCTAACCAAAATAACTGAAAGGAGAAATCACAAGCTATCTGCAGTTACAAAGGAAAAACTGCAAATATGGTTGCTTCTTTCCTGTCAAACCACTAGAACAAAATTGATAGAAAAAAGAAAACTCACATGTTTCTTCAATAATGCCCATTACAATTGAAACCACAATCAATCAAGTGGTATGGTTAAGCACCGAACTCCCCAGCCTAAACACTGACATTTAAATGTTATTACCTGTACTTTCAGTGCATCAGATCGAGATCGTACTTCTCTTTTGGCAGGAGCAGCACTGCCAAAGTCCATCAAAATAGCAAGTGGTGGTTGACCCTTTCTCCATTTTATAAGCACATTCCCTGGCTTGACATCATTGTGCGCATATGGAGGATTAAGGCTATGCATATGCTTTAATCCTGCACAAAGCTGTTTTAATGCAGGAAAAATTAGTAACAAAAACCTGGAGATGTTGCTAGGTGGACATCCAACTCCAAATATATAATTCTATTGGTATTAAGCCAAATTTCAAATATATAGGTCTATTAGTATTGAGCCAATTTTAACCAGGCAAGAAAACAAAGATCAATTTTCGGAATTAATTTGTCAATCTGCCAAAAAAATCAATTATACAAGCAACAACATATACCCATATGTAATCTTAATGTTAGATACGAATATAATTCATTACACAGACATTGACTTGGATTTAAAAAAAGCAAACACATAAAAGTAAAGACAACAATTTTGGTCAACAAAAAAGATGATGCAATCCAGGAAGCAAGCAATGAAGCACACTATATGACTGTTACATCCCTCTTGTGCCCCTAATATTTTTATAATGTTCAAATGGACTGATACATGTTCCATATTGTTGAATAGTGATTCGCAATGCACATGCAAATGATTTTGTTTTAAATCATTATGTTTATACGAGCTATTTTTATCATGTTTGAATATGTTAAAGTTAAGATGAGATTCCGGACTAACTACATGGTTTTGACTTAGTGGATACAAGGAATTCATCATCCTCCGAGAAGGGAGGGAAAGTATCATCAGGAACGGGAGGTAATAGATGAAGAACCTAATGCTATCTAGAACCCTAAGCTTGTAAGTTTTAGACTTGTTATGTTGAGTTAGGGTTTAGGGTGTGGTGCCGCAACTCAGTGCCTATTCTGGTTAACCCTAGACGGTCAGTCTAGTAGTTAGGGGTTGTTGCATCCTTGTCACGAACTATGGCATTCTTTTAAAGCAACATTTTAAAATTGAATTACTCGAATAAGTAATCATGAATCCTTTTTAACTCTTTATAATTGATAAGATAAAAGAATAAATACATATATGATTATGTATAATTAGAGTGGGAAACTCTGTGTGTGTGTGTGTGTGTGTGTGTTATGCTACATGATAGTCAGCACACATACACATACATATATATATATATATATATAGGAGTCCAACTCTATATATATATAGTCATATATATATGAGGATGAACACTTTCCATGTCTTGAGTGGGGACTTGCTTTATGCATATGAGATTTGAATTGTATTAAGTTTGGAGCAAACATAATAATGAACTATCGGCTGATAGTCAATGTGCTTGGAATAAAAGAGAGAACGTGTCCTACAAGGTTAGATGTCTAGCTAGCAGACAGTACCACATACAAGGGCAAGTAAACACCATAAATGTATGAATAGATTTCTACTGTTCGTGAAATTGTTGTCTTCTGGACAGATATCATACAGTTCCAAGAAAGCACAAGATGACCTCAATAAATGACTCTGAAAATCAGATTACAATGCCAACAAGGAAAATGATCCATTTGTGTCTGTGTTATAGCATTCAACACAATATATTTGACCTATCAAAAAAACATATTAACAAGGAAAAATGAGTTCATTTACATCTACATTATAAAATTTAGCAAAAATTGTTTAACTATCAACAATGCATATTAAATTATTAATAAATATTCATCTGTATGGACTTAAAAAAACACAAGAAATTTCTCCTTCTATAATAGCATGAATATGTGTAATGCAGGCATGAGAACAGGAACCTGTCTAAATATGTGAAGAACTGTGTCAGAGGGAAAGTATTCCCTCCTTGCCTTCATTTTCTGGGTGTTGTCCAGCAAGGTCCCATCCAAAAACACAGGAAACAATAAATATGCTTCTTGGTTCCAAGATCCTTCCTGTGTTCCCTGCATTGTAGCAAACTTTAATTGTTGCTAATGGGCACGGTCAAAACAACTAAAAACTTCTCAAAATTGTTCAAAGGAATCTAAATTTACATTCAATAATTTAGTGCTAGGAAAACTACCAATTTGTCCAAAAAACAAGATTATCCAATAAGTTCATGCACGTATGTTATATTTCTTAATTTAAACAAGGTGCCTTGATCGAAGATGTAACCCACCCAATACTCCATATTATTGGCATTGCCATCAATAACATATTTTCTTTCCATAATATTACAATCCCCTATATCTAAACAACATTAAATATAACTTGTATTGCTGTCGACTTCCTTATTAACAGGCAAAATGATGTCTACCCATTTCAAATAGATAAAACTATATTGTCAGAAAAAACCTCTGAAGTTCAAACAATATTTGTTTTAATTACTTGCTACAGATCAACATGGCATGTCTGGGAGACCCAGCAAGTTGCGACATAGTTGAATCTTTCAAATGTATGAGCTAAGGTCAAAGAGAGCTCCAGAAATTTACAATATTAGAGTTAATAAACCATTAACAGCAAGGAAATATAGTTTATAAAAAATAGTAACTTTCTTAGAAATGCTAAAATTAAATAGGACGGTAAAAAGGTAAGGAGACCTTGCCATGGAAAAATCAATGACAACCTAAATTTAATTATAAAATAGATTAGATTTTGAACATTGATTTGACTATCGTGACTATTTCTATTGTGGTAAAGACAGTATATAGTATCTCTTCGAAATTATGGTAAAGTTATACATTCTGCAACAACTGCATAACCCAAAATGTTTGTTTGATGATTTACATCTTCAAAAGGTAGTTGCTTGACTCTAGTTTGTACAGATAATCATTCAAATGATTAAGGCCATTCTTATTGACACATATATTACACTGAAATTGACCACTATATTGTTGCTAAAAGTGCTTAAACTTTGTCACCATGCATTGTAGTGTTGCTCATGCTAGAAGAAATCAATGGATGTCTGTGCCATCTGGTAAACTTATTTCTTGAATTCAGGTTCTAAGATAACATAAGTACATAAAGAAATGGAAGAAATAAGTTGGTCGATTTAGTTTGCACCAAAAAAGACTCTGAAAATAGCTGTTGAGTGTTGAAGATAAGAGGATTTAGTTTGGGGCAAAAAAGAAGCAAAACTTAAGAAAATGGTAAATAATAAAGGGAAGAGATAAGTTTAACTCGGAAACCAAACCATTGATGATGAAAATAAAACCTTCACAGCAAGACTAACGAAAAAAAAGGAAATAAAAATAAATCCCACAAGGTGGCATTAACTACAACTCATGGAGATTGAGCATATTGATTCTGAGGCTCATGCAAAATCAATAGCACCAGTATCAAATCCAGCTTCAACAAACATGCCAACAGGAATCCAAACTTCCAAAGCTCCCGTTGACATCATTAACAAAAGATGATACTCAAGCAAGATGCTCAAGTCTAATTTCTAGAAAAGATGTTTCCCAAAAAATGAGTCTCATTATAAAAGATGTACATTAAAAAACTTGGTCTCATTGACAAAAGAGGTAAGAGAACGATTTTGTAGGGTGAATGTGCAGGAATTTGCTACCTTGCATTCTCAAGGATCCAACTTCAAGTGTTAATAGAAGGTTCCCCAAAGCATTAACCCTATGTTCCACAAAGGGCTCATCAGAAGTTGCCCAAAGATTCACCAGTCATGCAGTCATGCAATTGCATAAGATTAATTTAAATGTCACATTAATTAGTGATACAAAGAGCTCAAATTAGAAATGATTAGGACTTTGATTATGAAGGCTCCTATACAAATCCCTAAGAGATGTGTTGCATTTTTTAAACTGTACAAATGTTGAATGTTGAATCTGGTAAGCTACCACATCCAATTCTAGGTGTGTCATACCTCAACAAACAAGGCTAGGGTTCCAAGATAGAGAGAGGAAAGGGGCTAAAGAGATAAGGGGAACTTCGGAACCTCGGGGTTCCGGAGTTCCGGGCAAGGATAGAAGAAAGGCTAGGAACTTCAGGGTTCCGAAGTTCCAAAGAGGGAACTTGAAAAGGGGCAAGGAACTTCGGAACCCCGGGGTTTCAGGGGAAAAGAGAGAAAGGCTAAGGAGAGGAGGGGCTAAGCTAGGGAAAGAACTTCGGAACCTCGGGGTTCCGGAGTTCCGGAGAAACTGGAGAAAAGCTAAAGGAAGGAAGGGAACTTCGGAACCTCGAGGTTCCGGAGTTCCGGAGAAGGAAGAAAAGCGGTCAAGGCAAAGAACTTTGGAACCTCGGGGTTCCGGAGTTTCGGGCAAGAAGAAAAGGCCAAGGCAAAGAACTTCGGAACCTCTGGGTTCCGGAGTTTCAGGGAAGAAGAAAAGGCCAAGGGAGGAACTTCCTCCGGACAAGGCAACACTTCACACTTCATGATTCTTCTCTCCTTGATTAACTGGAGCCGCGCCGGTCCATGGAACATATCTCTGATCAGTCTGATGGACCAAGGGTGTCATAAAATGACAACAATTACAACTATTCATTTCATTTAAAGGGCCAAAATTCCTACATAGAATGCCTTGATATGGTTGTGGTAGAGCATTATGTGGAAATGGCCTTTCATAAAGGTTGCATCTCTTACAACCTTTTGGAAAAGAGGATCTGCTAAACTTTGGATCAATGGTCAAATCGAATCTTTCTTGATCTCTTTAGTAGTAATCATGTCATCTTCCAACTTGATTGCTTGTGCCTAGCTTCTTCCAACTCATCAGCTTGACTAGTTTTGAACATAAATACAAAGCTTTGAAAAAAGTGAATTAATAAAATTCAAGAGAATCTCTAAGAAGGCTTTAGATTTGCATTCATTCTTCCAACAAAGTTGTTGAATTACATGATGAATTCTCTTATGGACTCATTATGTTCCTATGTTGAGTTTTATAGTGGCATGAACAAAATGTGTCCAACCAACAACAACTTGAAATGAATAAGGACCTTTTCATTCATGAGAGACCGACTTGTGATGGGACTCGGAACAAGATGACCATACCACTCTACTACTACTCTAACCAAAGTGTCGACAAAAAGTTGAACTACTGCATCTTCATGGTATACCCCTAGAATACTACAAGGTGTTTATCTAGGTGTTGAGTACCATCACCATGAAACTGGGGGAATCCATTTCGAGAGCCATGAGAGAAATAGCAGTGAACTTTAAATGCTAATGGATCAATATTATTTCCCCATAGTAAAGGAAGAGGTGGAAGCCCATTATGGCTGTTGTTACAATCACAAATGGTTGAGTAGTTTCTTCTCCAGCATACCAAAAAATTCCATAAGCTTAGGAGCAAACAAAAAAGAAACCTCAGTTGTCGATAGCTAATTGAATGATTGAAGGACAGAATCAAAAATAATTGTTTTCCTCCATGATTTAGGGTAGACTTCATCCACCAAAGATATTTCAATGGGAGGTGGCAAGATCCAACTCTTCAATGATACATGCTCCATGGTGGGTGCAATAAATTGTTAGCGATTTGATTTGTCTCTTTCAAGACAACACAAAATGGAACAGCACATGAGGATAAACCTCTCTTCAAATTAGCAGGAGAAGCTCCCTGAAAAGTAAACATCACTCCTAAACCTTCTGCCATCATAACTCCTGTGATTTTAGTTATGTACAGCATGAACGCTCTGTTGCTGATATCAAACGTCTATCCAACCCCACCATCGTACAGTCCTCTAAGGCAGGTTTGGAGGTGTGTGATTCAGTCATACAGATAATAGTTCGCTCACTGGCAAATTCATCCATGCACCTACCTGCTGAGTATGCATTGGACTGCCCTCTTTTTACTTTTGATTATTTCTTTGTGATTGCTAAAGTTTTATTAAGTGTCTTATACTGGTTCACCTCTCCTCTCAATATAAGTATGTGTTTCTTCATAATGGAGGTGTGAGAAGTTGTAGTACTCATTGGCAGAAGTTCTTTCACTTGACATGTACAGGATCTAGATACTATGAACATTACAAGATGATTCATAATTTTGGCACAATGATACTTGAGCATCTGAGTTTGCATAGGTCTTCATCTCATAGTACTTGTTGGCAAGTGTTGTTTCACTTGAAAAGGGTAGGATCCAAACTCAATGAACATTACAACATGATTCATAGTGTTGGCAAGGTAATTCTTGAGCATCTAAACTTGCAATCGCTTGAGGGCAAGCAATTCTAGGAAAAGCATACTATCATGTCCCATATTTGGGATTAGATCAATAGAAAAGACCTCTAGCCTATCCCCATTTCTTGTACGCTAAAATAATAATATTTAGGTGGGCCCAATCACTTTAGTTTCAAATGGACAATTTAAATATTATTATAAATATAAGGCTATGTTATATTTAAATGTGCATTTTTAACACTTTATTCAGTACATATTTTGAAAGATGCTACCAAAGATAATTTAAAATATTTTTAAATACTTGGAGAGAATAAATTAAAATAAAATAATATATGGCTTGAAGTAGATGCCTATAATAGAGAAGTCAATGCTCAAAGAAAATCACCTGATTTTTTAATCATTATTCCTTCCATTTTAAAGATTCAAGCATTCAACAATGAAAACCCTTGGTATTGGAGATTCGGAAGATGAAAACCCTCTTGGCTTTCCATAGTTGGGTTTCGAGATGAAAAACCTCATCACCATTTGAGGGGATTATATTCAAGAATCGCATTTGGCTTTCAGATTAAATTTATTTTGAGCGTGCTACAATGTTGCTGAGTGATTTATTGAAGATTTCAACATGTAAAGATTTGGATTGATTAATATTTGCAAGCAAATCAGATATATATTTTATTGGTTGATTACATTGGTTATCATAAATAGAAATGAGATCTGGCGTATCCATATTGGTGATTCCATGTTTATTGTTGTTATCATAATTTAAATTTATCTAGCAACTCATTCCACTTTCATATTTGATCAATTTTAGTGTATAATGGTTCATATAAACATTGGTGAACTTTCATATTTGGTTAGTTTCAATGTGTAAGGGTTTCATATAAACATGGGTGAATGACAGTATCACTGCCCATAAGAAATCAGTGATAAATCAGCAGTCATATTTGATATCTTTGACACAAAACAATTCATATTTATTGTTTATGTTGCATTTGAGGAAGAATATCAGCATTAATTAGGGTTTGAATTTGTTGTTTGGAAATGTAAGTTTGATTTACAAGGGTTTCCAGCATTGCATTATTGCTAATCATCCAAGGTTTGGCATCTACAATGGGCATTTGATTATTGTTTTAGCTTGCACATGTTTGATAAATCATTTATTTCCTAGAGTTGTCCAATTAGGGACATTACATACTAACAAGCATTATTAGTAGCCCAAATCTCCTAACAACGAGAACTAAGAAATCACACAAAAGGTGATTCCTATAATCAAATTGGCAGGCAAACACCTGACAATTGGAATTACCTTCACTGGATCATGCTATTTGATCACAATATTTTCTCACTGGCCTTTCCTGATGCATCATTATTCCTAAAATTCTCTAGGCAAGCATTTAATGCCATCATCCATAATGTTTTTGTATGCATGCCATAATGAAAGAGAAAACTCTCTACCTACATTTTGTTTTTAGGAAAGAATTGCGAGCAAGATTAAACACATCGAAGATAAAACTAATTTGTACCTTGATATGACAATAATTTTATTTTTCATTCAAGGCTTGATGTTTTCCATATTATTAACAAATTTAATAGCAACTTGAATGTTTTTGGTTTTAACTGTGTAAACCTTTTTCTATCAGAAAACTTGATTAAATGCTAATGAAGGTCATGCATGCAATAAAGGATTTCAATAGAAGCAATTAAAACAAGAAACATCTCTGTGACTTAATTCCCCAAACAAAGGTAATAAATACAAGTGTTGAAGACGCAACCTTCACTGCAATGATGGAGTGATCAAGAAGAGGAAGCAGATTAGAATGGTTTAGAAGAGATGACACTTGTATCTCTTGTTTCACCAACTGTAGTTGCTCATCAGTTTGGATCAACACCTTCTTCAGTGCATACATTCCATCCTCTGCAATCATGAGAAACTGCTATCAAAAATATTCATGACAAGCACCAACTAACCGATTAAGCAAAAATATTTTAACTTCTTATTACAACTAAATGTTATCATACCATGTGTCATATCTCAACTTTTTTTTCTGAAAATGCATTGAGGTATTATAAATTGCAGTGCAGAATATGAAGTGACTCTAAATTCAAAACTTCTTGTAAGATAAAAGATTCCGTCAGTCCTGCAAATGAGCCCTGAGTTTTATCTGAAGACAGCATCATAGCCTATATAAATGTGCTGCACCTAAATTTTAGATTGGGATTATAAAATCACATACAGAAAATCTCTGACTGTGTTATTTCTTCTCACAGAACAAAAGTCGAACACAAATTGAAAGCTAAATTTTCACTGCTCATCAAAATTTTAAAAGATTATTAGAATAAATGTATCAGATGTAAAGTGTCACGTCTTAGCTCCTTGTTTGATAATAATAAACTTCAATTATAACAAACTCCAGTAGAGTGTCAAACAGCTCTAGAGTCAACTAAGATTTATAGCCTTGTAAGTAGAAGTGAATCCTGAATTTTAACTACTAATACCATTATGCCACTAAATTTATCGCATTATTCTTAAGATTTAGTGCTACATAAATGTTTACAATTCTCTTCCAAGTCAAGTACAAATTCTAACCAAATGATAAAGCCGGAGAGGAATAACCTCAGATTCAAAAGCACTTCATGAATAGAAATTTTGAAAATGGACCAAACATAAGATCCAAAATGCGCAAGTGTAAATGCCTTTCTCACAAATGAAGGCTCCCACTTAGGACACCTAGACTAAGCAAAACAATTGACTCAAAAGCAAACTAAACTTAAAGCAAACCAACAACTAAACTAAAAAAATAAACGGCTAAACTATCTAAGCCATTGAAGAGTCATGAGTCAAATGAATCAAGGCAAACTAAGACCTTGGCTCAACAAAACCTCTAAACTAAAGCATGTAGAAAGAAAACCTACTCTAAGCTATATACAAGACTCTTAAAATGGACACGACTCAAAGAAGCGACATGACTTTGCAAAATTTCTCAAGTAATGCAACAGGAGCATGGCAACAGTAACGATTCGAAGATGGGCAAACTCGTCCTTAAACTCGGAAAGGTATGCTCTCACAAGGCAACTCTCATACTCAAGCAAAACTTCACTCAAAATGATCAATTGAGGCAACTCATTAGGTCCATGATCCATCCAAATGCAAGTTGTTTTCCCAAAACCACCATAGTCAAAATCATAATAACTTTCAAAGTTAGGATTAAGGAAAGAGACAACCTAGCGTTGTTTGTGCTTGAATGGAAGTGCTTGCTCGCTATCCAACAGTGCATCATCGGAAGAGAGACTGTCAGCTGCTTCAGGAGGCCACCATTGGTGAATGTATCATTCCACTTGCATCTTTGATATGCAAATTTTCATTAACTGATTCTTCTAGAATCCTGAGGACTGGAGCTAGCGTAACCTCGAATTGCTCTTCATTCTTTGCTTTTGCGATGACAACAGGTCCAATATCTTGCATAAACCATGCATCCTTGTGACACTTCATAAGCATGTCTTTAAAAATGAGAGTCTCCCTGATAAGCTAGTCTTCGAAAATTTCTTCAATTTGCTTTTGGTATATGATCTCAAGTGATAGCGGCCCTTCGAACTGTTCATCATTTTATGGCTCTATTACTTCAATAATGCTTGAAATGTCTTCCTTTGGGACGGCTTGAAGCTTTTTATCTAATTCTTCTTCTTGTAGTAGTGATGAATACTCACCAAGGACGATTTCCTCTTGAGTAGGTGGTAAATGCTTATTTCCTTGTTCTTTGAATGGTGAAGCATCTAGTGATAGTAGACCATGATGATCCTCCAAGTCATTCATGCCTTCTATTTTGTCTTCTTTCTCAATTGCTTGATAATCTTCATAGGTATCCATGTTTTGTGTAACTTCATATCTTGATGTTTCTGTGTATTGATCTCTGCTTGCTAGCATCTTGGTGACCTGAATGTCTTTCATTGCTTCTTCAACTCCCTTGGATATAAGCTACACAAAACTATCGCTCACTGTAACATATTGATCATCAAATTGAACCGTGTTATCAGCTAGCCGCTCTTCTTGTAGTGTTCAAGGGGTTGAAGTGTTAATTTATATCAGATTTGAATGCAATGCTTTAATTTTAATAATCACTGTTAATTCTGCACTATGTTTGATTCTTACTGATTATGATCTCTGATGTGAACAGGTATGAATCTGAAAACAGCACTGTGTATTGATATACGCAAAGTTCTGAAGCAAAACACAAGTTATAATTTCCAATTTGGTTGTATGATATTTTTCAATTTCTATATTATTGTTCCCAGCAGCCTCCCTCCATATATAGGAAAGGAAAGAGGCATGCGCCTTCGTCGAAGGCATGCCTCTACGTGGAAACATGTTTCTACGGAGACATTTCTCCACCGATCCGTGGAGGCTAATACAATTTGACTTTGATGCTTGCATTATGTAACAAGTCGATTAATATATCAACTAATGGGTATAATATATATGTTTAATAATCAACTTTTATATATATATATTAAATCCAATCAACAATTACATTTAATTTGAAGGCAAAACACATAAGTCAATTTATGATAATTTGTAAGGATAGAGCAAACATCAAATGCTTAAGGCCAATAGGCCAATTAAGCATTTGATTTCGACGACCAAAATTATCTGACCGAAGCTACACATCATTAACACAAAGTTGATGATGAATCAAGCCATTGGCAATAACTTGCTTAGCTTGGAACAACATTGGCAATGACTCCTTTTGTGTTTCTTCTATAAGATCCTTTAGCGTTCCTTCGAATAGCATGATGGTGATGGTATCTTTGAGCGCCCTCTTAATTGTTCTTTGTACTTGGGTACACTTGTGATAACTTGCAATTCTTCATTCAACTATTCTATTTGATTATATTACTCTCCAAGATCGCCTGAAATCTCTTGCACTTCATTCTCAAAGATCTCCTTTTGTAGTAGGAATGAAATCTTTTCAAGGAACTCCTCTTCCTCTTGCAATGGATGTGAATCATTATCCTCCTTGACTATCGAACTTAAACCTTGATCATCGCCTATCACTACTCTTGTTTCAACTGCCTCACTCACATTATCTTCTTGTGATTCCTCCTCTTGGGGGCAAATTTGTTGTGTATCCTTCCTTAGGTGTAAGGCATGGAAAGCTATCTATTGTGATCAGAGAAACGAATATCGCCTGGACTTGCCTGGACTCAGCGAGTCCGAGTGCGAGTCACCCTCGCCGAGTCCTGGGGACTCGGACTCGGACTTTGCCGAGTCCAGGAGCCAGACTTGCCAGACTCGCCGAGTTTGGCGAGTTTGGCCCAAACTCGCCAAACTCGGCGAGTCCCGTGCCTGGGACTCGGCCGGCGGCAAAGTCAATGAAAAGTTAAAAAAAAAACAATTTTAAATGGTTTTTTTGACTTTTTTTTTTTGTGTTATTTTTGTTTTATACCTAAAAGTGACTTTCATTTCATTCATTTGCAAAAATAGGAGGAGTAAAGTGAGATAAAAAGAATAACAAGGGTGCATTGAAGAAAAACCAGCAAGGAAGATTTCTTCAATTTCTTCAATTTTCTTCAAGAGTTCTAAGAGGTAACATTGTTTTTTTGAGATTTTTTTGTTTCTTATATGCAAAAATTCATTTTTCTATTCTTTTTTTTTTGAAAATTTTACATTTTATTCCAAAATCTTTTCTATGTTACTATGTAGGCCCAGGGTTTGTAATTTTATTTTTTTTAAAGTAGGGTTTGACAAACCCTACAATTTTAAAAAAAAAAAATTGCAAACCCTACTTTAGCTTTTTTGAAAAAAATGTTCAATGAGAATGAAATTATGAATGCACAACACAGAATGAATGTCTTAATTTATTTTTGCATTTGTAATGTTTTATTGCAGCAACCTTCACATTCTTATTTGCCTCAAGTTTCACAAAACAATCATACAATGTCCTCTTCTAGACCTCCCATTAGAAAGGACCCTGCTTGGAAATATCATGAGGATTTTCCAGGGCTAAGAAAAGGGCAAACAAAGTGTATATTTTGCAAAACAATATTCCATGGAGGCATATATAGATTGAAATACCATATTGCTGGTGTGCGTGGGCATGATGCCAACCCATGCACAAAAGCAGTCACTGAGGCCGTACGTGATTGCTATGTAATGGTTGAAGAAATTGAAAGGAAAAGGAAAGAAAAAGAGGATCTCACAGTCATTGGGAGACATGCACCTTTAGGAACAGGGACACAATTAGGTTGTGTTGGAGGGCCTTCTTCCTTACCTTCATATCGTCCCACTCATTTTGCTACTACTCATGCTTCCGGTTCTGCTTCTATAAGTGCCAATGCCAGTGCCTCTGCCCCTTCTCATGTTCCTAGCACTGGCAGTGGTAGTGGGAGTGTTAGCATTGGACCTAGGATTCGTAAATCTAGGTTGGATACCTTTTTTGCACCTCGCACTACTCCTGGGTCCCAACAGTCACTTGAGAGCATGGGTTGGAACAAGGAGGTCCATGATGCTGCTAAAATGGCAGTTGGCAGATTTTGGATCTATGGCAGTATTCCATTCTTCACAGCCAGGTAAATGTTTTATGTTTGATTGTTTTAATTTTTATAATTTGATTGTTCGTATTAATTTTTGTTGTATATAGTTCATTATACATAGTACATACTTATCTCATTAAAATTATTTGTGACAGGTCACCTTATTGGCAAGAAATGGTTGATGCCCTTACCATTTGTGGGGCGGGGTTCAAAGCCCCTTCTGAGTTTGATTTGAGGGGACCCATTTTGACTGAATTGGTGAATGATGTGAAGAAAGAATTGGGTGATCAACGCCAAATATGGAGCACTAAAGGTTGCACCATCATGACTGATGGTTGGACAGACAGGAGAAATAGAACTCTCCTTAATTTTCTTGTTTCTTCCGCAGGTGATTGATTAATTTTAGTTTCATTTAGGCATTAATTTTTTATTTTTCATTTAATGATTTATTGAATGATCATTGATCTTGCTTTATTTTTTTATTTCAGGGGGCACCGTTTTCATCAAGTCTATTGATGCCTCCGCCCATTGCAAGAATGCCACCTACCTATGTGAGCAGATAGAGGAGGTGATTAATGAGGTGGGTGAAGAGAACGTGGTACAGGTGGTGACTGACAATGCACCAAATTATGTTGCTGCAGGTAAACTTTTGATTACAAACTAATTTTGTTTGCAAATTAATTTCTATTTTGTAACCTCATTAATTACAATGCAACAAATTATGTTGTTGCAGGCAGACTATTGATGGAGAGGCGCCCATCTATAGTTTGGACTCCATGTGCCGCCCATTGCATTGACCTCATGTTAGAGGATATTGGAAAACTTCCATGGGTCAAGACATGTGTAGAAAAGGCAAGAAATGTGTGCAAATTTGTATATAATCATTCGTGGGTGTTGGCTCTTATGAGACAATACACAGAGCATAAGGAGTTAGCTCGTCCAGGAATCACAAGATTTGCCACAAACTTCATCACATTGCAGTCCATGCTTCGTTGTAAGATGGCCTTGAGACGTATGATTGTTGGTGAGGAGTGGTCTTCCTCATCCTATGCTGCCACCCCAGCAGGGAAAGATATGGCTGACTGCATTTTTGATGAGCGAGGCTTTTGGAGCCCTTGTGATGAGATAGTGAAGGTAATTTTTTTATAAATTCTACAATTTTTATTTAACTTTTTGTTTTATAACTTATTCATCATATTCTCTTATTTGCTCATGTTTTAAATTACACAATATTTTCAATTTTACAGTTTGTTAAGCCCTTGGTGGTTTTGTTGCGAGTTGCGGATGGAGAAAAGCCCGCAATGGGCTACATATATGAGGGCATGGATAGGGCGAAAGAGGGCATCAAATCTATCTATGCAGGAGATGAGAGCAAGTATGGTCCCATTTGGCAGATCATTGATAAGAGATGGCATCATCAGCTTCATAGGCCCATCCATGCAGCAGCCTATTATTTGAATCCGGCATTCCATTTTAGCCCTACTTTCAGGGCTGATGCGGAGGTCCTTGATGGGCTATATTCAGTCATGGAGAAGATGGCACCTGTTGGTTGTACTCAGACAGATCTTATGCGAGAGCTATAGTTGTTCTCAAATGCACAAGGGGAGACCTTTTCTCGTCCTATCGCCAAAGAAAGTAGGACAACTATGATGCCAGGTAAAAATAAATTGTAAGGCTTAATTTTAGTTTTATTGTATATTGTTAAATGAGTTTATGAGAGACTGATTTTATTTATTTTTCTCATTTCAAACTCAGATAATTGGTGGAGCTTTTTTGGCCCAACGACACCAAATCTTCAAAAGTTGGCCATTCGCATCTTGAGCCAACCATGCAGTGCATCTGGTTGTGAGCGCAATTGGAGTATGTTTGAGCACATACACTCCAAGAGGCGCAATAGATTATCCGTGGAGAAGATGAATGATCTTATCTTTGTTCACTACAACCTCCGCCTGAGAATGAGAAAGAATGCATTAGCTGACATCTCTCCTATCATTCTAGATGAGGTTGATCCTGAGGCAAAGTGGGCCATTGAGACAGATCCTGTGGCTGTCTTTAGTGATGATGACATTGATTGGATCGACCAGGTAGATATAGAGGCTAAGGCTGTAGCCATGGCAAAGGAGGAGCAGAGAGCACGAGCAGAGAGAGGAGATTCAGAGGCAGATGGTGATAGTGACACAGATGGTGACAGTGACATAGATGTTCCTGATGTTGGTGAGCATGGCGTGGTGTCACGAGGAGCGGCTATGGCTGCCCAATCATCTATGACCTACCTTAGACGCCTTCGTAGGGGGCCGGGGCCTTCATCGGAGCCGACGTCGGGGCCGGAGGGTGCAGACTCCTCTGCGCCATAGGCTTGTAGATGTATTTACCTTTGTTATTTGTATGGAACATTTGATGATGATCATATGATGACATGGATTTTTTATTCCATGAGTTTTGTAATATTGTATACATTTGACAATATTTATATATCTATGTTTGTTATTTCCTTCAGCTACAATTTGCGTTTATGCTTATGTGATAGATCATAGATGTATACTTGTGTATGTATTATGTAATGAAATGAGCCAAGTTTGATGATGTTATTGTGTCTTATTCAATAAAGGGTGCATGAAACAAGTTTTAAATCTTAAAAAATCTCTAAATTTTTTGAGTTTTTCACTTTCCCGAGTCCAGCCGAGTCTGGAGCCGAGTCTGACGCCGAGTCCCGAGTCCGAGTCCGATTTGGCCTTGCCGAGTCCGAGTCCCGTTTCTTTGATTGTGATACATTGATCATCATGTGGACTTGTGTCATCGACTTGCAATTGGCTTCCTTTACTATTGGATGATGTAGCAATGTCTTGTTCATGTGTTCTTCTAAATTCAGCTGCAAGGTATTCACTCCAATATCTGTTCATGATACACTCTTCCTTGGATAAGACTGGCCATCCAAACTGAAATCTGACTTGATTGATAGCCATTTCGCATAATGAGCAAGTAAACTCAGAGTGGGGTGCATTGTGAATCCTACACCATGTTGGCAGCAATATTTTTTCTAAGCCTCCAATCTACCTTTGATAGCAAGCCGACTTTTGATCATCCCTAAGAATCTTGAAAGAGGATCATTACTCATTGGGACACTGAAATTGCCTTCTTCTACTTCTAGCCTAGGGATATCCCAAAAGAAGATCTTTCCTCGTGCTGCTGATTCCATCCTTGACAAGAATGTCAAGCAATGCATTTCATCATGTTCATTTGTTTCATGGATTCTACACTATTCTGACGATCCAAATTTTGACAAACGGTGTGGATGGAGTTGCGCATTCAATCTCCACCAAATTTGAAGGATGTCAACTTCCTACTCATCGTGGTGATGCCGCCGCTCTTCCATTGAGAAACCTTTCCTTTTTGAATTTCTGATTTTTAATTTTTTTGGATTTTTTCTAGTTTTTTCGCTTTTTCTGGATTTTTGAAATAAGAGAGATCTTGCAAATCTCGAATTCAGCTTTAAAGGCTCAACTGGTTCCAGCGACGTGAAGTGCTTCATTTGATTTGCAAGCCCAACTGACGATCCAATGTTATTTCTTTCCACCGAATTCACCAATTCAAGAGTTCGCTTTCAAATATTCACTTATCAGGCCCTCCTTCTAGCGCCAATTTTGTTGATGGTGTTTTTACGCACTATGCAACATAGAATAAAATACCAAGTATTTTATCCTCTCTTGAACAAAGACTCCCAAATGCTAAGTTGCATGATCAAGTGGGACGACTCCAAGGTTCTCAAATGTCAGGTCTTGACATGCTCTTGGATAGACTCAGTTGTATATCATGTGATATTGTTGGGATCACAAGGTGGCCTTACGTTGAATGCTTGAATGCTCGAATGATGTTGGAACGTGGGATTTCACTTGATTTTGAAAAAAAAAAGGAAAAAAGGATAAGGGTTTGAGGAAGTTATTTTAACACTAAGAATGTAAGAGCAATAGACAATCTTTGGTAAAATTCAACTAAGTCTTGCTTTGACATACTATGAACATCTCCACAAGGCTAGTGCAATCTCCTAAGGATAGCTTTTTGATTTTCAAATCACCACTACAAGCATAGACACCATCAGTAATTGAAGTTAAGCTTAACCTGAATGATTCCAACTGACTACGCAGGGCACTTTACCATCGGCAAGGTGTTACTAATATGGACATACGAATTTCACCATTGATCATACACAAAGTCTTCCATTCATCTAAATAAATCAAATTGAGAAGTAGAGACCATGCAAATTGTTGAATCAACACATAGAATTCACCATATCTTCAATGAAGTTTGCATGCCTTTTGCAACAATATCTTGGCAACAATCTTTGCCTTCTCTTCCTACTCTACTCTAATTATTTTCTGCTCATACTTTCTGTTGTGACGTATTCACACATCGCCCCATTGTAAATGGGGACCCCTACTTTTTGCTTTCTGGGGTTTGTTTCTAGGTCTTTTAGGGTTTTGTCTATTAGCCTTTGCATGTTGAGTGCTGCCAGAGGGATCACTAAGAGAGCGGTCTCTGTTTTAGCTAAAGGTGAGTCAGTAGATGCTCCAGGTTAGGGTCATCTTTGAAAGTCTTCCTTAGGACAAAGTTTTGCTCTTGTTGCTAATTGTGTCTTGTTTGAGTTTCAGGAGGTCAATGAAGCTTGGTGAGTGAATATCATCTTTGAAGGTCAGAGTTAGGTCAAATTGGTGAGTGATGAAATCTGGAATGTCATCTTGATCTTCAAATGTCCAAGGTTTGTGTTGGCTTTATCACTCGTCACATCCTCGAAATTTGTCTCTAATGGAGACTACACTAACTTTATAATTTTGTTTTGCCTTTTTTTTACTTGTTGGGCAACAGAGTTTGGGGCTCAGACTCGACGAGTCTACCAAGTCTGATAGACTCACGAATCTGCGCAGACCCGGCCAGACCCGGCCGAGTCAGAGTCCAAGGTCCTTTGGCCTCGGCAAAGGTGACCCGCCTCAAGACTCGCCAAGTCTAGGCCAGACTCTGTGAGTCCTATAACTCTGATACAAACAAACCATTTAATGCTCCATGGGCATCGTGGAGAATTAATAAGGACAGCATAAATGATCTTTAACATTGTCTAAGTTCAGATTAAGGAGTACCATATTCCTTGAAGAGTTGATCCTTCTCTAAGGAAAGTCACGAGGAAAGTTTCTTCTAAGACGTTGCTATGGTATAGTCTCAAAAGAATAATAACAAGACAAAGATTTAAGCATCTAACAATCGATTAGTTATGTTCACCGATGTTAACAGCATACCCTCCATAAACAATCAATTCATCATCTCAGATCGATAAGTAAAGAATGTTAATTAAGTGGCAGATATCGATGATACATATTAATCATCAAGCATCGATGGGGGAAGTTATCGTAAGATTAAGTAATGTCCAAGAAGATGAAAGAAAGAAAGAAATTTATTTTAATGTCCACGAGACTTAACAAAGTCTATGGGACAGCACATTAGATCTAACCGTTTTCTGCAAATCTGCCCGCTTTCTGTGTAAAATGCTGACAAGTTGCCCCAACCTCTCGACAAAAACCTCACTGAAAAAATCATACCAAGATCCTGTTGTGACGTTTTCACACATCGCCCCATTGCAAATGGGGACCCTTGCTTTTTTTTTTTTGCTTTTTAGGGTTTGTTTTTGGTCTTTTAGGGTTTTGTTAGTTAGCCTTTGCATTTTGAGTGCTGTCGGGGAGATCAATGGGATAGCAAGTCCGGCTTGAGTGATGTCCTGATCCTGAAATTTGGCTAAGTCTGGAATGTCCTGATCCTGAATTTGGCTAAGTCTGGAAACTGAAAAACCTCCAAAAACTAGATTTTGCAATATAACTCCTGGAGGCCTGAAACCACTCTCAAACATCCTGAAAGTATATATGGAATATAACTTAAAGTATTCTTATACTTAAATGTTATATTCCATTAAAATTGTCCTGATAGAGAGTTCGAAAAGTCAAATTTCGCTCTTGTCCTTCACTGAGGATCCAGAGCGAAAAGCGCTCCTGTCCCTCTCCAAGGGTCCAAGGCGAATCGCTCATGTCCCTCACCAAGGGTCCAGAGCGAAAAAGCTTAGTGGAGTCATTCCTGACCTTGTTTGGTTAAATTGAGACATCAAAAGCATGGTGAAGGACGAAATGAGCATGATAGAGCATCCAGACTTGATCAAAAACAATGAAATGATGAAGTTTTTGCCTAGAAGGTCAAATTCGCTCCTATCCCTCACTGAAGGACCAGAGCGATTTTATTCATATACACATTTTTAGACCTTGTTTGGACTCGAACTTTTATTCATGGCGTGTAAAGAGATGATATTTTCCTCAGCGAAGGAAATTTGAAGTGAAAAGTAAAAAGATTTGGCCCTGAGAGCAAAAATCGCTCCTGTCCCTCACTGAAGGACCGGAGCTTGAATTCCAATTTCGCATTATCCTTGCAAGATTTAAGTGGTTTCCCGATTTGAGGATGTCAAGGGAAGTACGTTTTGCCCGTTGAATATAACTTAAGTACGCCACAATGAAGAAAATCGGCCTAAGTAACAAATTCGCCCCTGTCCCTCTCCAAGGGACCAAGGTGATTGGCTAGGGCGCTCCTGTTCCTCTCCAAGGGACCAGAGCGATTTTCCCTCAAGGCAAGTTTTTGGCAAAAGGAAAGCAAGTTTCGCGTTTGAGGTGGGTGGAGGAAGACACAATCGATCCGTTGAAGATAATTTTCGAAGCTAGCAAAGGACGAATTGGCTTGTAATTGCAAAAGTGCTCCCATCCCTCACTGAAGGACCGGAGCTTGAATTTCAAATTTGCACTATTCTTGCGGGATCAAGACAATTTTATGATTTGAAGAGACCAAGGAAAACATGATTTATCCATTGAATATAATTTGGAAGGCTAACAAAGGACGGATAAGCTTGGATTTGCAAAATAGCTCCTGTCCCTCACCAAGGGACCAGAGCGATCTTGTTAATGGCCATTATTTTTCATGCTTGGGCGCCAAATATCCTTCAAATTACACTAAATGCCAATTTCGCTAGAACTCCAGGATATTTTAAAAATTAAATTGACATTTAATAAGTGCGCATGGTATTTAATAATTAATTTTGAGCCTAAAAATCGAATTTTTTTAATTATGAAGGCATTTAAAATTAATTATTATTAAATTAAAAAATAAAATGGGAGCGCTTGGGGTATTATGTAATGTTTTTTATCAAGTCGGCCTCTCCTTTTATTTAATTCTTATTTATCTTTTGGCCTATTTTTCAAGTCGGCCCATGGAAATAAAATGGTGAGCGCTCTATATATTTGAGGCATGTTTTTCATTATCCAAATCATTCACTCATCATTTCAAGTGCGATTTGGAAGAGCAATTTGAGGAGCGAATTTCTACCAGGAGTGGAGACTAAGAAGGGCGAAATTCATATTGAAGGCTATGGGAGAGGCGAATTTCTTGCTACATTTGAAGGCGAATTTCCAGATCTTGAAGAAGCTAGCTAATGGAGGCGCAATTTTATCCAAGGGAGAGCTTTGATCTACATTTTGCCTAGCAAAATTCATCTATTTTTACATCATTTCTTAGAGTTAATTCTCAAGAGGAGGTATGGCAAAATCATCTTGACACCCTTATTCAAGGTTTGATTTTTTAGACATTTTTTTGGAAAAATCTAAGTATTGCGTAGTTAATTAGGAAATGATAATTCAAAGATTTATCATAAAGTTTCCTAATTAAAATCTTGAATCTTCCTTTTAAAGTTTAATTTTTAGATTTCAAGATATATTACTAATTTTGAAATGTTGTGTAGGTATCAAGATGGCGACTCCAAGCTCGAAAGATCTACAAGTCGGAAGACTCTCCTTAAGGAAAACCAAGCCAGATCAAGGACGATCAAGCAAGGACAAGGACGACCTTCTTCAATCCAGCCTAGCATGGACAAGGACGACCTTCTTCGATCCAGCCTAGCATCGACAAGGACGGCATTCTTTGGACTAACGTCATCAAGATAAGGGCGACCTCTTCCAATCCAGCATTCCAAGGCGAGGTACATCAATCATCCTGCACATCAAGGACACAAGAAGTCAGAACAAGGGTTCATTGAAGAAGCAAATAATTTCAGAAGAGTTAATTAAAGATAGCTTCTCAACAACATCAAGTTGAATATCTATCAAGTTACAAGTGTCAGACGAGGTGGCATCCTAGTCATCACTTCTCCAATCAGTGGTCCACCTCAGCATGTCCAGATTCAATGTACCTAACTCATGGAAGGTGGCTCGAACTCTGATGTACCTACCCCGACTATTCATTGGTCGATTTTTTCCAGAGAGGACATGTGTCCAAGCAATACAATTTTATCATTGGTCAAGCATTAAATGTTATGTAATGGTTGTAACAAACCCTAATTAGGGTTTTCATTGTAAAATCTTGGCCATTGATCTCGAATTGATCTTAGCCATCGAATTGTATTGAGGGCACTATATAAGCCCTGACATTTCATTTGTAAAGGCATTAGGCATAGATAGTTAGAATATAGTTGGAAGCAGTTAGAAGATAGATAGAGAGTAGTTAGAAGGTGATTAGCTAGTTGATAGAATAGCAATTAAAGTAGAGTAGAGAGAGAAGGCAAAGATTGTTGCCAAGATGTTGTTGTAAAAGACTTGTAACTTCATTGAAGAAATGGTGAAATTTATGGGTCGATTCGACAATTTGCATGGTCTTTATACTTCTCATATTTGATTTCATGTTATTAGATGAGTGGAAGAAATATGCTTGATTGATGGTGAAATTCGCATATCCATACTACTAGCAGTTTGTTGATTGCAGACTTGCCTTGTGTAGTCAACTGGAATCATTCAGCTTAAGCTTAACTTCAATTGTCGCTTCTTCATTGATATGCATCAACCTGATGGTGTCTATGCTTGCAGTGATGATTTGAACATCATAAAGCTTCCCTTCGAAGATCGCACTAGCCTTGTGGAGATGGTCCTGCGATGTCAAAACAAGACCTAGTTAGAGTTTCATCAAAGATCAATCATTGCTCCTACATTCTTAGTATTAGGATTAGATCCTCTCTTCGCCCTCATCCTTTTTCCATTTTTTTCAAATCTAAGCTAGTAAGAGCCTGTGTTCCAGCAATATTCAAAGCAAATCAGAAGTTCAGGCATCAAATGTAAGTCCCCTTGTGATTCCAGCAAATCACATCGTACCACAGAGAGCTTAT
This sequence comes from Cryptomeria japonica, assembly GCF_030272615.1. Taxonomy (NCBI): domain Eukaryota; kingdom Viridiplantae; phylum Streptophyta; class Pinopsida; order Cupressales; family Cupressaceae; genus Cryptomeria; species Cryptomeria japonica. The sequence continues at coordinate 83,672,789 of NC_081413.1, forward strand.
CCACACGTAGAGACCCTACATACAAGAACCTTGGAGTCATCCTGATTGATCCTTTTTCGCGATATCTTCAGCAATCAGAGGCTTTATTCAAGAGAGGATAAGGTACCCTTGGGTATTTTATTCTGTGTTAGGCAGTGTACAAAATACACGTCAACAGATCCCTCAATCAATAATTTATTATACTTGTCCCTAACATCTTTGAAGTCGTCGCACTCTAAAATGAAGTGTTTTTCGGTTTCAACTTTCCCAGATGTGCAAAAAATACACACTCTTTCCTCCCAAGTTTCTTTTGTCTTTTCCAACGACCAGTTTCACTACAGCACTGATGAGAGTTAGTTCTTAATTGAGCAATATTACACTTAGCTTTCCACGAAATATTAGCCTTTATATAAGCTTTTTGATGATGATCAAAAGTAGGATTGAACTCTGTGATATAATATTTTTTCTTTCTCGCTAACTCATTACCCCAAGCCCACTTGTGAAACTTATCCATAACAAAAGCCTTTATCTGTTTACTATTTGTGGGGCACGAATTTAGATAGATATTCCATTTACTCAACCATTTGATGTTTTGTTGCATCCAAGTCTTCTTTCTTTTGCACAAGGTGTCATTGAAAACCGCTTTAGGCCATTTGCCTTCCTCCATTTTCCCAATTCTTTTGAGATACCTAATGAGACAAACCATAGCAATAGCTTCAATAAGAGCAACCCCAGTCTCGCTCAACATGATATCATAGGGAACTGTACTTTTAATCTTGAACTTGCTTGTTATCAAACGCTTTTGGATTTGCTCGATCTGCTTCCACTGTGAACCTTAAGTGTTGTTGGCCCATAATTCACAACCATAGAGAATAACAAGAAGAACTAAAAGCCCAAAAAGAGTTTGGGAGGCCTTTCAATCCCAAAGCTCCGCTTCTCTACTTCTGTTCTGAAGAGCATACAAGGCTTTCCAACCACCTAGGATTCTCTTCTTCCTGCAACCATCCCAATTTAGATTTTTGTTGAAGTCAATCCCAAGATATTTATAGTCTGAAACTTCTTCAAGAATACTGTCTTCAAAGTAAAACTTATGCTCGTTCCGTTTCCGCTTATTAGAAAAAACCATGATTTTTGTCTTGCTGATATTGACTTGCATCCCGACCGTTCTGCAAAAGTGCTCCAAAGCATACAAATGCTCTTGCAAACCAAGAGCTACTTTAGCAATAAGAATGAGATCATCCGCATAAAGCAAAAATTTTATCACAAATTTACCCAGACGAACACCATCACCATCCTGAGAGTTTAACCACTCTCCCAACTTGTCAATGTATAAACAAACAGCGTAGGAGATAACGGACACCCTTGCTTGACCCCGATATCGCTTCTAAAGCTTTCGGAGAGACCATCAAAGGTTCTGATTTTGACTTTAACCTCCTCATAAAGCCTATGGACGGCAGCTCTAAGATGAATGGGAATCCCAAGATCTTCCATTCTTTTCCAAAGTTTAATCCTAGGAACCGTGTCAAAAGCCTTTTTGACTTTAATCTCCATAATATGAGCGATCAAAGTCATTAAGATAAGAATGATCAGTATTGAAAGCGAATGATATTAGATGCCAAATATATTATGGAGATCGAACTATGCTCATAAACATATCGGCTAAGGTGTTAGTTTTATGTTAATCTTAGCAATCGGATTGAAAGTAAAGAAAAAAAAATCAACTATAGCAAAACATATCTTAATCTGGAAGTCAGGGTGATGTGCAGATCGCTGTCAAACTTAGACAGCCTTTTGGCTGTTAGGTCCCAGAGACAACTGAGAGGGGGGGTCAATCAGTTGTCAAATAAATTCAAACCAAAAACAACTTAACCAACTTAATGCTTAATACCGGTAAACCAGTTAAATATGCCGGTAGACAGTTTTAACAGTTAATTGCTATACCGGTAAAGATTCATGCATGAAACATAAACACAAAGTCATCCACAACACATAACACCAATATTTGTACATGGAAACCCTGTAAGGGGAAAAACCACGGTGGGAAACCTTACCCACAATCAGATGATACGACTGCAAATAGTAAGTGTACATAAATGGGGTCTGCACATGCAGAAAGGCCAACAGCCTAGAGCTCATTGCTCAATCACAAGATGGGAGTCACACTGACTACAATTGGATGGTTAAATCCAATAAGAATGTACTGCACAAAATAGCATCTTCATATGCTGGATTCAGTACCGGTGTAATGCTGATATGCTTTCACAAAAACCTAGCTTCACTTTCAAATGATGTCTGCGTGTATTGCACTGCTTAATCTCGCATATACCTTCACACAATTCTTTTTCGCATTTCACACTTGATCTTACAAATAAGATCTTACATTTATACCATAACCTAAGACTAATTTTAGTAGGTCGGCTCTACAAGATATTACAATAAAAAACATTTTACAAACAATATAATATCCGATGCAATAACCGATTGAACATGTCGGCTTAATGCATTTACAACAATAATTAATCATCTCCATAGCGTGCCATGCTGATCTAGAAAAGATAAACCTGCCGGTGTAACCCTAGATAACCCTAGACCTATTTGCCGGTAAAAGCAAATATGCAACTGTGAATGTACCAATGAACAAAACTCCAGGACAAGATGTCCAAACGATGTCTTCGACATAACCATGTGTCTTCCATGCCATTCCAAGTGTCGGTGATCATTATATCCTGCCGGTGAACCATATACCAGTAACTGTGCAATAGTTACTTGCTTGCCGATGAATGTTGCTGGATCTCCAAAGTGCTAGTGTTTTAGTAGGTGTTGACATCAATGACAAAAACATACCAAAATACCAACAATCTCCCCCTTTGGCATTGATGGCAACACAAGATGGAAAAACCATCAAAGTGCCAAAACAGAAATGCCAAATACCAAAAACCAACAATCTCCAAAAAGATCATAACCAGAAATCAAAATACATACAGAGAGTAATAGTCTCTCCCAAACAACAATCTCTCCCCCAAAGTTTTTCAATACCAATCTCTCCTCAAAAGATAATGTGTTTTTCCATAGATATCTCTCCCCCTTTGACATCAAATGCCAAAGTTACAACAAAACTAAGTTCATATACAAAATACCAATCAATTCAATATACCAACTACTCCCCCTGAGAAGCAGCTTCCTCATCAAAGACCGGAGTAAAAGATTTGTCTGTTAATTTTGTCGGTTGATGACAATCATCAACTGTCTAAGTCTCTACCGGTGGTGGTATGACTCCAAGTTGATCTCTGAGATATTCAAAAGTCTCCTTGGGCAAAGGTTTTGTAAAGATATCTGCAAGTTGTTCTTTAGTATTCACATAAACCAGTTTTATCTCCTTTTCTTCAACTTTTTCCCTTAGAAAATTTAGTTTGATAGAAACATGTTTTGTTTTAGAATGTAGTACTAGATTCTTAGATATATCAATTGCTACAGTGTTATCACAATATATAGTAATAGGTTCCTTGCATTTTACCTTTATGTCTTTCAACATTTGCTTAAGCCATAGTACCTGTGTACAGTTAGTTGCTGCTGCAACATATTCTGATTCTGCTGTTTATAAAGATGTACAACTTTGTTTCTTATTCAACCAAGAAACTAGTCTGTTTCCAAGAAAGAATGTTTCGCCGGTGGTGTTTTTCCTATCATCCACATCTCCTGCCCAATTTGCATCAGTGTATGCACATAATTCAAAGTTTTCATCTCTAGGATACCATAATCCAAGATTTATAGTGCCTTTTAAGTACCAGAAAATCCTTTTTACTACTGATTCATGATTTTCTCTAGGATTACTTTGAAATCTTGAAACAATACATACTGCATTCATAATATCAGGTCTGGTTTGTGTCAAGTACAGTAAACCTCCTATCATAGATTTGTATCTAGTTGGATTAACAGGTGTAGATTCATCCCTTTGAAATAATTTGTCATTTGTAGTCATAGGTGTGTTTACCGGTTTAGAGTTCTCCATCCCAAATTTCTTTAGTAACTCTTTCAAGTATTTGGATTGACTCAAGAATATACCTTTGTCAGTCTGTGAAATCTGCAATCCTAAAAAGAATTTTATTTCTCCAATCATAGACATTTCAAATTCTTGCTGCATTTTAATAGAAAATTCTTTACATAAACCATCTTCTCCTCCAAAGATTATATCATCAACAAATACTTCTATAATTAAGATGTCATCATTAGTTATTTTGTAATATAAATTGATGTTTGCATTTCCTTTAGTAAAACCAATCTTTAAAAGATACTTATCCAATCTTGCATACCAAGCTCTTGGAGCTTGTTTTAATCCATACAAAGCTTTTCTTAACCTGCAAACCATATCATTGTCATCTGTCAAAGAAAATCCATCAGGTTGTTCAATATAGACGTCCTCTTCAAGATCTCCATTCAAAAATGCACATTTAATATCCATTTGATAAACTTTGTAGTTCTTGTGTGCTACAAAAGCCAAGAATAATCTGACTGCCTCAATTCTAGCTACCGGTGCAAAGGTTTCATTGTAATCAACTCCTTCCTTCTGAGAATATCCCTTACACACTAGTCTTGCTTTATTTCTGACAACCTTACCATCTTCATTAAGTTTGTTTCTAAATACCCATTTGGTTCCAATTATATTTTTATCTTTAGGCCGGGGAACTAATGTCCAAGTGTTATTTTTCTCAATTTGTTCTAATTCTTCTTCCATAGCTTTAATCCAAAATTTATCTTCACATGCCTCATTAATAGATGATGGTTCAATTTGAGAAATAAGATATGTCTCTTCATTTGCCAATATTCCTCTTGTCATAACTCCTTTAAATTTGTTTCCAATTATCTGATCTTCAGAATGATTCAATCTTACATACCAGGGTGTCTTTGTTTGTTGTTGTTCTTCAATTATTGTGGAATCCTCAGATGGTACCGAGATAACTGGATATTCATTCTGTACCAGTGGATTTAGTGTAGGTTCATTTGTCACAATTTTTGTTGCCGATTCAGAGTCTATATACCTTGTAGTTCCTTTGAATTGTTCATCAATCTTTACATTTGTACTCTCAACAATTTTCTACAATCTCTTGTTAAAACATCTATATGCCTTGCTCTTAGATGAATAACCAAGAAATATTCCTTCGTCACTTCTAAGATCAAATTTGCCAATATACTCATCTCTTCTGATATAACATTTACTTCCAAAAATCCTGAAATACTTAAGAGTAGGAGTATTACCAACCATAGTTCATGAGGGGTCTTATCGGTTTTACATTTGATGTGAACTTTGTTGAATGTATAGACCGATGTACTGACTGCTTCTCTCCAATACACGTGGTAAATTTGCTTCTGATAACATACTTCTTGCTGCATCCAAAATAGTTCTATTTTTCCTTTGAACAACTCTATTCTGTTGTGGTGTCCGAGGTGCTGATAGTTGTCTTCTGATTCCATTCACTTCACAGAATGTATTAAATTCCTTAGATGTAAATTCTCCTCCTTGATCTGATCTTAAGCATTTGATTTTCTTACCGGTTTTATTTTCAACCATTGCTTTGAACAGTTTGAACTTTCCAAGTGCTTCTGATTTTTCTCTAAGAAAAGTAACCCAACACATTCTAGAATAGTCATCAATGATTAGCATGAAATATCTATCACCTTGTAAGCTTTTAGTTCTAGCTGGACCACATAAATCAGTGTGAATCAAATCAAGAGCATTATTGGATTTTTCTGGAATACTTTTGAAACTAGCTCTAACTTGTTTTCCAAATTGGCATTCCTTACACATTGTATTCTGAGGTTTGACAATTTTAGGTAAGTCTCTAACTGCCTTAGTAGTACTGATCTTTACGATGCAATCAAAGTTTACATGACAGAGTCTCTTATGCCATAACCAACTTTCATCTATATGTGCAATCAAGCATGTCTTTTCACTGTTATTCAAATGAAAGATATTACCTCTAGTCTAATTACCGGTTGCAATTTCCAAACCAGTTCTATTCATGATTTTGCATTTTCCATTTTTAAATTGTAACTGAAATCCTTTCTCAACTAATTGACCAACACTTAAAAGATTATGCTTTAATCCTTCAACATAGTAAACATTGTCAGTGTTATGCTTACCATCAAGAGATATTGTACCCTTACCTTTGATTGAACAAGCTTTGTCATCTCCAAATCTTACTAAACCTCCATTGTATTCTTGAAAGTTCAAGAATTTACCTTTGTCTCCTGTCATATGATGTGAGCATCCTGAGTCAATGATCCATTCATCCTTTACTTCAACTTTAGCTGCTAGGGCTTGTTCTACCGGTTGAGCAGTAGGTGTCGGTTGATCTTCTGTTATAGCAACAAAAACCCATCCATTATCTGCTGGATCCTCATCAGAATCATCAGTCACACCTTCATCAGCAATGTAACAAGATTTGTCTTTATTCTTCTTAAATCTGTATCTCTGATATTCAAGATTAGGCTTGTATGTTCTTCTAGCTTCTTCTCTTAGTCTAGCATGTCTATCAGGGCATCTCGAAGCCATATGACCAATCTTATTGCAGTTAAAACATTTAAAGGGTGCTTTACCTTCATACTTACTTCCAACTGGACCTTTAGGCATTTTCCTTGCAAACAGTGCTTCAAGTTCTTCAAGTTCTTCATTTTCTTTCCTGCTTTCTTCAAGTTCTCTTGCATAAAAGGCTTTTCAATCAGATTTGTCAAATGATGGAGCAGATGATGTTGATGCTTTAAAGGCTAAATCTATCTTTATAGTAGCAACAAGACCAAATTCTTCAATTTCAAAAGCTGAAAGTTTCCCAATCAATGTATCCCTAGTAACTGATGTGTTAGGCATTGTTCTCAACTCATTTATAGCAGTAACCTTCATTTTATATGCCGGTGGCAATCCTCTTAAAACTTTTGAAACAATTTCATCCTCACTTAAGGTTCCTCCACAACATTTAATACCCAAAACAATTTCATTTACTCTTTCCATAAAAGCAGAAATCCTTTCATCTTCTTCCATTTTCAGATGTTCACACCTGACCTGGAAGCTTTCAAGTTATGCAATTTTGATTGTGGAATCTCCTTCATTCAGTGTTTCCAAATGATCCCAGATAGCTTTAGCAGTAGACCTATCTGATAGTCCCATGATTTGTTGATCTGATAATACGCTCAAAAGTGCTTCTCTTGCTTTGCAATCATTTTCTTCATCTTTTGTCAAGTTAGCTGGACTGGGTTGACCTGGTATAGCAGCAATATAACCATTCTTTGTAACTTCCCAGATGTCTTTTCCAATACAATTTAGATGTGTCTCCATTCTGATCTTCCATATGCCATAGTTGGTTCCATCAAGTTTAGGACTGTCCTTCCTGAAATAGTTAGTAAACATTGGATCTCCTCAAGCTGTTAAACTTCTGCAAAAGAGGACTAAGCTCTGATACCAATTGTTAGGTCCCGGAGACAACTGAGAGGGGGGGGGTGAATCAGTTGTCAAATAAATTCAAACCAAAAACAACTTAACCAACTTAATGCTTAATATCGGTAAAGATTAATGCATGAAACATAAACACAAAGTCATCCACAACACATAACGCCAATAATTGTACGTGGAAACCCTATAAGGGGAAAAACCACGATGGGAAACCTTACCCACAATCAGATGATACTACTGCAAATAGTAAATGTACATAAATGGAGTCTACACATGCAGAAAGGCCAACAGCCTAGAGCTCATTGCTCAAGCACAAGATGGGAGTCACACTGACTACAGTTGGATGGTTAAATCCAATAAGAATGTACTGCACAAAATAGCATCTTCATATGCTGGATTCAATACGGGTGTAATGCTGATATGCTTTCACAAAAACCTAGCTTCACCTTCAAATGATGTCTGCGTGTATTGCACTGTTTAATCTCACATATACCTTCACACAATTCTTTTTCGCATTCCACACTTGATCTTACAAATAAGATCTTACATTTATACCATAACCTAAGACTAATTTTAGTAGGTCGGCTCTACAAGATATTACAATAAAAAACATTTTACAAATAATATAATATCCGATGCAATGACCAATTGAACATGTCGGCTTAATGCATTTACAACAATAATTAATCATCTCCATAGCGTGCCATGTTGATCTGGAAAAGATAAACCTGTCGGTGTAACCCTAGATAACCCTGGACCTATTTGCCGGTAAAAGCAAATATGCAACTGTGAATGTACCAATGAACAAAACTCCAGGACAAGATGTCCAAACGATGTCTTCGACATAACCATGTGTCTTCCATGCCATTCCAAGTGTCGGTGATCATTATATCCTGCCGGTGAACCATATACCAGTAACTATGCAACAGTTACTTGCTTGTCAATGAATGTTGTTGGATCTCCAAAGTGCTAGTGTTTTAGTAGGTGTTGACATCAATGACAAAACCATACCAAAATACCAACATTGGCAGCCTTGACACGCTCCAGCAGACCTAAGGCAAATCGGCAGCCCTCGCCCAACCTAGTAGACAAATCGTTGACTGATAAGCACAATTTGCTGAAGTTCGCTGTTGTAGATAATTCACATAAGGCAGAGGGATGAAAGTGGTATTATGATTTTTCACATTGTATGTTGGAAGGGAGGTTGAGCCTTGTATAACCCTTCAACTTGACCCAGCCGACTTGATCCTTGGCGCCAAAATAAAACATAATTTGTTTTTATATTTTATCGCCCAGCTTTGGGGTCTACATGTTACAATACATGTTTTGGTCCCAGCCAAATATAATTTAAGTTTGCACAAGTTACATTATGCGTTTGGGCCCAGCCGAATACAAATAATACAAGTTACATATTTGATTTGCAAGGTAATCCGAACTAGCTATTATTTCAACACTCCCTCTTAGCTAGAGAGGATTCAGTTAGCTATGATGTAATCATGCATCATGGACTTCTTTATGAGAATCATCTTACATTGCCCGCAGAGGATGAATGTAACCTGCAAGAAAACAACAAAACTTTTCATCTTGCATTGCCCGCAGAGGATGGATCCACCTTGCATTGCCCGCAGAGGGTGGAAGAGGTCTTTCACCTCAACCTTCTCTCAGAGAAGGATATACTGTCACCGTGCATTGCCCGCAGAGGGTGACTCCACCATGCATTGCCCACAGAGGGTGGAAGATGACTTAATGCATCACTGAGACTAAGACTCCCTCTCAGTCATAGCTAGATTCTCCACAATCCCAAGCCTATCTCTGAAGTATTCAAACTTCACACGAGCAAGGGGCTTGGTGAGAATGTTTGCAACCTGCTCATCAATGCTGACATATTTCAGTTGTAAGGCACCTCTTTGTACCATATCACGAACAAAGTGATAGTGATTTTCCACATGTTTTGATCTGTCATGAAACACAAGATTAGCAAACATTTTAATACAACTTTGATTATCACAATGAATAATTGTGGGTTCCCAAGGTTGTCCAAACAACCCAGCAAGAAGCTTCTAAAGCCACACTGCTTCTCTTGATGCAACACTCGATGCAATATACTCAGCTTCTGCAGTACTCAAGGCTACTGAGGATTGTTTCCTGCTAGCCCAGGAAATCACAGTAGAACCCAAACTGAAACAGGTACCTGAAGTGCTCTTCCTATCTGTAACACTTCCTGCCCAATCAAAATCTAAGTAACCTTCCAAGGTAATGATAGTGTTGATTGGATACTTCAACCCATAGCCAACAGTTTCACGCAAGTATCTCAGAATATGTTTGGCTGCAACAAGGTGAATGTGCTTTGGCTTGTTCATAAACTGGCTGAGTGCACTCACTGCATAACAAATGTCTGGTCTAGTGTTCACCAGATACATCAATGATCCAATCAATTGTCTGTACTCAGAAGGATCTGCAAAATCAGAGTTAGTTGCAGATAAACTCAATTTCTTCAAGTTCGTTTCCATAAGAGTAGAAATGGGTTTGCAATCGAACATTCCAAATCTATTTAGAAGATCAACAGTATAATTTCCTTGATTGGAATGATTTCATTAGGTCTTTGTCACACTTCTAACCCTAGAAAGTAATGCAATAGACCTAGATCCTTCATTTCAAATTCAGTAGCTAATTCTTTCTTACATCTAATAATGAGACTATCTTCACCAGTTAGAAATAAATCATCCACATATAAAACCAGAATTAGCATTTCATTACCAAATACTTTAAAGTAAAGGTTACGATCAACATCATTCTTACAAAATCCTAGACTTACTAAATACTTATCAATTCTTTCATGTCGAGCTCGAGAGGCTTGCTTGAGGCCATAAAGAGCTTTCTTTAATCTGCACACATGAGATTCTTTGCTATGAATCTCATAACCTTCTGGTTGCTCAACATAAACTTCTTCCTCAATGACACCATTAAGGAAGGTTGTCTTTACATCCATCTGATGTAACTTCCAACCTTTAGCTGCAGCAATAGCTATAATAGTTCTAATAGAAATATATCTAGCAATAGGAGCAAATGTTTCCTTATAATCTATACCTTCCTTTTGAGAAAAACCATGAGCTACAAATCTAGCTTTATATTTCTCAATACTAACATCAACAACATGTTTAATTTTAAACAACCATTTAGAAGAAACAACAAACTTACTTTTAGGACTAGGCACAATATCTCAGACATCATTCTTGATGATGGATTGATACTCTTCGTCCATAGCTAGTTTCTATGCTTGCTGGTTCATAGCTTCTTCTATGCTTGATGGCTCAGTCTCAATTATATTGCACATCATTGCAACATACTTTGAGAATTTCTGAGGTCTTCGGCTTTCTCTAAATGTTCCTTGGAGAGCTGCAAACTTTTATGCTTCTTGAATTGTGATCCTAACCCAAAGTGGTCTTTTCTTGCTAACTGCAATATCTCTAGGTCCATCAGTTGGATCCAAGGGCTCGGAAGGATCACTACAATCAATGTGTTGAGGATGCTCAAAAGGCTCCCTCTGAATTTCAGGGTTAGTATCAATATCCATATTTTGATTATCAACAATTTCCTTATCATTGTTAGCAAGATAACCTTTAGATTTCTTAAAAGCAATATTCTCTTCAAAATTAACATCTCTACTTACCTCAATATACCTTTGTCCTGGAATGTAGATGCAGAAAGCTTTGGAGGTCTCACTGTATCCAACAAGTATGTCTTTCTTCCCGGATTGTTCTAGCTTAGCTCTCTTTTCCTTTGGAACAAGAACATAGACAGAACTTCCAAAAATCCTTAGGTGACGATGTTTGGTTTGACTCCAGTGAAGGCTTCTTCAGGAGTCATGTTCTTCAATACTCGATGAGGACATCTATTCTGAATATATACTACAGTTTTGGAAGCCTCGACCCATAAGAAGGTTTGAAGATCCTGATCATGAATCATGGTTTTAGCAGCTTCAACAATGGATCTATTCTTCCTTTCAACTACTCCATCTTGCTGAGGATTGTAGGGAACGTAGAACTCCCTCTTAATTCATGTCTCTACACAAAAATTATGAAAGCTACCTGAGGTGTATTCACCTCCATTATCAAATCTTAACACTTCAATTCTTTTACCAGACATATTCTCAGCTAAGGCTTTAAATTCTTTGAACCTACTTAGTACTTCATCAAATTCTTTTGTTTTCAGAAAATAAATCCAAGTCTTTCTAGAAAAATCATCTATGAATGTAACATAATATAGAAATCCACGGGAGAAGGAACTAACATAGGTCCACATAAGTCAGAATGAACAAGTGCCAATTTTTCCTTGGCTCTATTTTCACTTTTATAAAATGGACTTTTAGTGTTCTTACCTAATGCACAACCTTTGCAAGTATCATCATGAAAATGACTAAGTTTAGGCATACCTTTAACTATCTTTTCAAGTGAAGAAAGTGCCTGGAAGTGAAGGTGACCAAGCCTATTGTGCCATAGCTCGCTAGATTTGGGAGCCTCATGAATGAGTGCTTGAACAGGGTGAGTTGAAAGCTTATACAAACTATCATATCTATTTCCAATAACACGAGCAGATTTAAAACTAGATTTCTTAGGCCATGCAAGTACTCTACCCTCAGAAAATGCTACTTGATAACCTTTACTTCTAAGATAGAAATGGGGATTTAATTTCTTTTAATTCCAGGAACAAATAAAATATCACTAAGATGCAAGGAGATGTATTACCAAAACCCGAATACCGAGCATCATCACCAATTACCACATGAAGGTTGGACTCTTTCTCCATTAAGTCTGAGAGGTGCTCCCAGTACCCCGTGATATGCTTGGATGCACCACTGTCTATCAACCATGTGTTTCTGTTAGTTGGCACATTGCTGGATAAGGCAGAAACGAAGAGGTAGTCTTCATTATCCTTTGAATCTGAAACTTCATTCAGGTTTGCTTCTCCTTGCTGGGGCAGATTATGACATTCTTTAGCATAGTGTCCAAACTTATCACATCTGAAGCAACGGATACGTGAAAGATTCCTTGGCTTCTTCCTTGAATCATGAGCAGCGCGAGGTTTGAAATCTCTATTTCTTTTGAAGTTGTTCTTCTTCCAATGATTACCCTTCCTTTTGACACATTGAGATGCAAGCATGTGATGGTCACCTCCATGAGTGCCCTTGAGCATTCCTCTTGCAACTAAGCGAGATTCTTCTTGAATGCAATCAGACCAGAGGCGATCAAATGTGGGAAATTCAGATCTTCCGCTTATGCTTTGAATGAATGGATCCCAAGAATCAGAGAGTCCATTTAGTACAATCATGACAATGACCTTGTCCACAACTTCATTTCCAATGGAGCTGAGTTGATCCTTCAATTCTGAAATTTTCATGAAGAAAGACATTACTGAATCTCCCTTACCCATCTTGACTTGAAGTAGTTGCTGCCTTAGAGTAAGTGCCCAGCTGATGTAGTTGATCTCATACATTCCTTCTAAGTGTTGAACATCTCCCTGGCTGAAGGCAACTTGGAGATGATTGGGACAAGATGATCCTTTACAGAATCAATTAGGAACTTCTTGGCCTTAAGAGCATTCTTCTTAAATTGCTTTAACTCTTCTGGATCTGAGGGCTCAGGCAGATCCTTATCTTCTACAAACTGCAGCAGATCAATCTCCTCAAGGGCAAGGAGAACACAAACCTTCCAAGAGGTAAAAGTAAGAGCCCCATCAAGTTTGTCCTCTACTTTCAGACCTGTCACCATCTTGAAAAATAAAACAGCAACCTGAAGGTGAAAGCTTACTATTAATCTGATTACTTAGAATGAATTTGGCTCTGATACCATGTTAGTTTTATGTTAATCTTAGCAATCGGATTGACAATAAAGAACAAAAAAAATACAAATGCACACATAACACAGTGATACCCTGGGAAAAACTCCCCCTTGGAGGAAAACCCAGCAACAATAATCTCAGATCTGATTTGATTAATCACAATAGCAGACTACAAGTTTACCCTTCTAGGGCATAAATCAACTATAGCAAAACTTATCTTAATCTGGAAGTCAGGGTGATGTGCAGATCGCTGTCAAACTTAGACAGCCTTTGGGCAGCCTTGACACGCTCCAGCAGACCTAAGGCAAATTCAGCAGCCCAGAAGATCTTCGCCCAGCCTAGTAGACAAATCGCTGACTGATAAGCACAATTCACTGAAGTTCGCTGCTGTAGATAATTTGCATAAGGCAGAGGGATGAAAGTGGTATTATGATTTTTCACATTGTATGTTGGAAGGGAGGTTCTTCAACTTGACCCAGCCAACTTGATCCTTGGCGCCAAAATAAAACATAATTTGTTTTTATATTTTACCACACAGCTTTGGGGCCTACACGTTACAATACACGTTTTGGTCCCAGCCAAATATAATTTTAGTTTGCACAAGTTACATTATGCATTTGGGCCCAGTCCAATACAAATAATACAAGTTACATATATTTTATTTGCAAGGTAATCCAAACTAGCTATTATTTCAACATAGGGCATAAATCGATTACATATTAATGGATGACAGTGACTAATATAAACACTGAATAATATCAACGATAGGTTAGATCAACATGCAAACCCGGTTAATTAAGAGTATTGACTATCAACATCAATTAAGGGAAGGACTTATCAAACAACCAATCGGAATCTGAAGAAGCACAATATTAAGACAGCAATTCATTTTGTTAATGACAGTGATCAATTATCAGGAGGACATCGATTAGTAAGGAGACTAATCGGTGGTTATGAGATAACTAATCACGTATGGAATGGTGCGATTAGTATAAGGAAGGAAAGTGATTATGAGCAGACATGAGTCATGTCCTTTACAACATAACTTATCATTTCGATTGGAAGATATATGAAGGCATTCATATCCACTTCAGCAATCATGGATGGTGTTTTAATAATATATGCAGAACTGAATATTATATAAGAAGGGAATTATATGAAGACAGTTCAATAAATCAGATAATATATATAAAATCTATACACCAGACCGAAGGCTAATCCATAAGAAGATCGTATGTAGCAATAATTTATAACATTGAGGCATATATGTAAGTATACAGATCAGAGGAATACCATTTGATCTGACATAGATATCAGAGTTAAAGGGGACTTCAATAGAAATTCAGATTTATTAGTATCAGAATAAGCTTGTCAAAGTGCTTTGTGGGCCCCACACAATAATTATTCAGATTCCTATGATAAAAGAATCCTAAAACAGAGTTTGGAGCAATTAGAAAAGGTTTTGGAGATTTCACCATTATTGTTGTGTCTTTAGCAGCATCTCCATTAAAGGGAATGGGACCCACTTGAAAGACTTTGGAATATTGGTTGTGGTTATTATTTTAGCCCCACTTAAAGCCTTGCAGATTATTACCAAAAGTTCAACAATGGTCTAAGAGGAGTCAACAACATGTTGAAGGTTGAAGATTTTTGTTTGGGAAAATTATTTGTGTTTTTTACCCATTCTCCACTAATTGTGAGATATCAATCAAATGATTTTAAGAGGATGTCTACAATATAGAAACATATATCTCAAATCAGAGAATCTATCAAGATAAGTAGCCTTAAAACTTTAAGTCGAATATTATAATGAAATATATTCAATTTTGATAAAATTATATTTATTAATATATTACAACTCTCACTTTAAGTTAGAATTGTTGTTTCAGAACTAAATCAAGGAAAATTCTGAATGGAGACATTACAGACACTCAGGCAGCTCAACCAAGTAAGCAAGCAGCTCAACCTAGCAACCAAGAAGCTCAAGCACACTGCAAGGTAGCTCAAGCAAGTTACCAGGCAGATCAATTCAATTTTCCATATGCTTTGAGTAATCGTCGAGAAAAAGTACAACCTTAACTGTCATCCTTCGACATCAATGACAAATTATGCAACAGTATGATGAGGGGGGACTGCTGTAGGACGCCTAACTAGATACAGCACCTCATATGAGATGGCGGAAGGCCACATGAGGCCAAGAGGGATGGTATATCTCTTGGGCCTAAAGTAGAGGATGGCTTTGGGCACCTATCATAGCTCCTTATCCTGACCCTTTATGGTTGAACTCCATTAATTAGATAAATAATATGATTAGGATAATGTTCCTAACCCTAGTAGAAAAGATCTATTTTATGGATTATACTTTCAATGATTATCTAACATGATTGCGGGGTCCCAACCAGGATCTATCTTGTTCAACAATTTAAATTGGAAAATGATTTCTCTAACTCTATTTCATTTCTTGCTTTACTTGGAATTGTGATTTCAGGGCAAAAACTAGGGCATGTACAAAAGGGCACATTACACATACCAGTACAGTCCTGGTACTAGTAGGTTTGGGTTCATCCCTAGGTACACCCAGGGTACTGCCCGGGCAATACCCTAGGCTTACCCAACAAGACCTTGGGCAAATATTTGTGAAAATTGTAGATGTTTATCTTACCTCAGTCAAATTATCTCTCCTTTCCCTTTTCCTTTCTGGTTTTGCTAGACATGTGTGCTAATAGCATCACTTTTGTTACTGACGTGTGCTAATAATTTACTTCTATGGAAAAATCAAAAAAATTTCACTTGTTTTTCCTAGAAGCTTGCAAATGTAAAAATCAATAGAGAATGGCAGCTGTAATTTATGTAATCAGCAATAACTTTGCTTGCAGCATCAAAGGTCCAGCAAATCAAAATGGGATCGATTGTCTGAAGGACTCATAGGACCCATAAAGTCAGATTCCTGCAGATAATGGATTTTTTGAAGCTTCCTTAGTTTGAAGGATGGAATTTCCTCTCATCTGTATGTAACTATTGCAGGAAAATTGTCTGGTTGAAAGTTCATTTTGAGCTTTGATTGGAACTGTTGAACAAATTATATTTCCTAACATAAATCCTCAAAGTGAACATTTATCACGTTTTTCCTACATTGATTATTGCTCCTTACAAGTAGCTGGGTTCCCATCTCGACAATCCATACAATGCTAATAATTTTTTGAAGAGACAATTATCTCACTGGCTAAAAGTGTATTTTGAGGCACGCTCAATGTAAATCTCTTGATTTCAGTTCAAGGAAACAATAGAACAGTTAGACCATTCCCTTTGACCCTCTAGTTGACAAAATGTAGATCTCTGGATTCTAGTTACATTATTTTTAGTTTACGTTTGAAATGATTCACACTAATGTCCTGGGGAGGATTGAGGGGCATCATTTGATTATCCCACAAACATCAGTGTCCATAGACGTCAAGGTATCCCAGGTTGTTAGGGACAAAACATAATTTGAAGAAAAAAAGGATGAAGATTTGTGGGTCTCATCTTACCCTTATCCCCTAGTCCCATGGACATCCAAAATGTCACCTGGGGACCCCTAGGGACAGATCCCCATGGAACACTGATTAAAACTGTAACATGTCGTAGAATTAAATGTCGTCAAATGTCACTTTGCATGGACCACATAAGGCTTGAACCAAGGACTTCCAATGTGCATGTCAGGTGGTCTACCACTCAGCTACCAACCCTTTTGTAACTCAGACTCGGTAAAAACTTAGCAGGACAAGATTTGACTAGGGCTAGGAACTCCACAGAAAACCTACAAATTATATATACATAAACAGCAACCAAAACATTGTTCCCTCCATCAATGGGGTAATCAGAAAAAAGCTTCATTGCAAGTATATTCGCTGGATTTCTCCTGATTCATGAAACATTGAAATCCAAGCTCAATTTCAATAGTGCAGCCAAAGGTACTCCTGGCCTGATGGGTGCATGAATAATCTTTCGCATGCTGGATGGCTGTTTTCTTAAGGCCCTTTCTTTCTCAAAAGCAAAACTAACAATAAAGCATAAGCATTAGCAGTTTTGTATGGACTGCAGTTGATTTCTGCTTCCGGGTTCAAGCATTTTGAAGTGGAAGGGGAATCCCTTCTCATTATCAATGGCCTAGAACATGATCCATTGCAAGATTGGAAATTAAAAAGCATTATTGAAGAAATCTGGATTCTTCAAGCTAGGTTTGAGCTAATAGAATTAAAGGCATTGCTTTAGAAAAGGCAATATGGTGGTGGGCACAATGGCAAATGATGGCACAGAATAGCTACCTTTCTCATCTAAGGTTACTAAATGCCCAATAGATTGGAACTTGCATGTGCTACTAGAGATAAAGAGAACCCAGCTTTCACACTCCTAATGATTATTTTTAATCATTCTTTTGAAAGAATGGATTATGATGTTTTGATGCTGGTATTTTTCACACACAGGGATGTGTGTGGATCAGCATGTAACTACCTTAGCACATGAGCCAAGTTTATCTCTTCTCCTCCGCATTGTTATTCTCACACTGCATTTTCAATTCCATTTGTTTCTTTGTAGCAAGTGTTTGGGAGAGTTTCCATGGCACCAAAGTGCTCCATGCTCTATGCTCCCTGGGTTGGGGCCATTTCTAACAGGCAATAAGGGAATAATTTCAATATTCCCAACTTTTCTACTTTTCACCTCGTTAAGTTGGTTCTTGGACCCAATGTTCGGAGAACTCGGGGATTCTGCAAACCCTTGCATCTGATTCAGATGATTGTGTGCTTAAGTTAACATCTAGGGATCCTGATTTAGCCATCAGGAAATGGATTTAGGGAGAAACATCCCCTCCAATGATTTGTTTATCGTGGAGGATGTTCAGGTGTTGCCTTCACATGCTTCTATATTGTCCTCTGAGAGAGTGTATGTGAAGATTTGTATGAGTCCCTTGCTCTGTGGCAAAATGACTCGCTCTGATTTAACTTTTACCTAATGTCACATCATGTCTTGAAAACATGAAAGCTATCATTCAAGAAGGGAACCTGGAAACATGCAGGACTTACCACTTGCCATTTTTGGCAAAAAGTTATCCAGCTCATTCGGAAGGATACTTTAGAGCCAGATGTCTTTGTTTCCTCTAAGAAAGAAAATCCTATGGTAGATGAAGAAAAATCGTATGGCCTCTTGGTATGCTTATGTTGGTTTTAACTTCATGGCTTTTTATACTCTGTTTGGGAATATAATAATATATGCATGCATCTTTGGTAGCTTTTTTGGATGTGTATGGATTTAGTAAGCCTTATGTATATCGTTTTATCATTTTGGGGGGGCTCCAATTGAACCCTCACTTAATCTGTCAAAAGAACACGCAAAATACTGTTAAAAAGCATAATAAATAAATTTAGAGAATGCGCAGCTAGGAAAATTGTTCAAACATCATTCAAATCAACAACATGGAAGGAAAAAACTTTCTATTAGCTTGCTAGTTTCTGATGAGCGCTTGCCTGCCAAGATTCTGCAGAGTAACCCACCGAGCAGATCTAGCTTGTGACTATTTGCCAAATTCGAACATTATCTCCTTATCAATTTCCGATGTGGCTCATTCTCTTCTAACATAAGACTGGATCTTTTATTTTGGCTTAAACAAGAATTCTACCCTAAATTTATTGCTCTGTACCTAAATATACACAATCATTTGCAGTAAATTGAACATAATCCTTCAATGTTTCACAGATCCAGCATAATTCAAACGAAAATTAAACTTTAAAACTAGTTGATTGAAGAGACGAGATAGACCAACGTGATATGTTGTCTGTTATTCTAAATTGCAGAGTGTGATATATATTAACTAAAATTTACAACAATATTTAACATTAGGTACACGAGATTAAATCTGAAACCAAATAGCATTGTGCATGGACTAGATAGGACTCAAGCTAGGAAATCATGTGCATGCCCGAGGTGCTCTACCACTCAGACGTCGACCCTTTGGTGGTCATCGGCTCCTTTCAGTTGGGTGTGTAGCTTATTCTGTTCTAAAATCAAATTGAGACCTGTAATTTAGTTTTATATGGCATTCTACATTAAATTCAAAACATATGCCTTAATTTCAGAGTTGCATAATCGTTAATGGTGCAGAATTTTTCGATTTTACAACAGATCCAGCATAATTCAAATACAAATCGAAGCTAATAATGATTGAACACAGACAGAACGATTTGCGTCAACTCTCTAATTATAAATTACAGCTCAGGCAAACTTGAAAACTTGAATAGAGATTTTAATTGCTTAAAGACTTCCGGTGCAGGTAAATTGAAGCGACAGATAACACGATATTAAAATTTATCATTCTGTATTCGATTTAAGCTCAATAGCATTGTGCCCTAAATTCATTGCCCGGAACCTTAAGTTTTAGGATTGAAGAAAATTAGGCTGAATCCTTTGAAATTTTCACAGATCCAACATAATTTAAATGCAAATAAAAGGAAAGAGAAATCAAAAAACGCAACCTGAGACGTGTGAGTGATCCTTGGGCTCCTTGGCAGGGGCTAGAGATGTCTGCTCTTTAACCAAATAAACGAAAGCAAACCCTCCTTCACCAATTTGCCTCAAAATTTTGAAGCGCCTTTCGTTAATCCAGACATCGCCTCCGCCATTGACGACGTCGTAGAGAGCATTCAAACCTGAAAATGTGCATCCCATGACTCTCTTCAATTCAATTCAAAATTCAAGCACTGCAGCAGATCCAATTATGATTATCATGTCTTCCTGCAGCTGCTCAGTCAATCGTCTTATAAAATAAATGAATTTTCTCCCTGCGTAAATGCTAGTGCCAATTTATTCAGCGCTAATTTTTTATTTTATTAACGTGTACCTAAATTTTAACCATGACAAAAAATGCTACCCGTCCGGCATGATTAGTGCAATCTCCACGATTGTTTTTAACGATATGGAATTCTCTTGGACTTTGCTGACCTGGCGAGAGGACAAGGGTTTTTAGTCCCTCGTGGAATGCCTAGTCATCCCCAAAACAAAAATAAAATAAAATAAAATAGTTTTGGTAGTGCATTTTTATATAACAAAAATTGTGTACTCGTTGGGATTGCGCTTTTATACGTTATACTATGCAGCTTTGATCTACGTTTCCGTTCTCTTTATAAATTTTGTAAAGGTTCTTTTTGCACAAAGGTTTAAGTATTTTTTTTCAAATTTCGAAGGAACAAAAAGGGTCTATATTTTAATATTTCTTGTTTTTGTTTTGGGAACATGATGTATAAATTTTAGTATGTAATCTCATTGTTTTGTTATATTTATAGATTCAAGATTTAGTTTATTATTTCCCGGTGTTAAGTTGTATTATTTAATTTAATTATTTTGATATATTTTTATTTAAATTTTTGTATTCAAATGTTAATTTTTTTAGATTTAATTGTTTCATATTTATGTGAATGTTAACAATTTAAAAGTTCGTATATTTATAATATATTATTTTAAAGCATTTATATATCATCATATTATTGAATAATCATGTGTAAAAGCATGTAATCGCTTCTTTTATAAGCAAATCAATTATTAGTGATACTTAATATATCTTTATAAGAAATCAAGTGACATCTATTGTCAAGGTACATTCAGATATACTCTATAGTACAATCACTCTTCATCTTGTATTTTAATAAGACATCATCTTGGGACGTCTACACATTATCATATCATTGAATAATCTTTTGTAAGAACATTCAATCTCTTCTTCTTCTATAAGCATGTCAATCATTAGTGATATTCAATATCTCTTTATAAGGAATCAAGTAACATTCATAGTCAAGGTACATTCAAATGCTCTCTATAGCACAATCACTCTTCATCTTTAATTTTTATAAGACATCATCTTAGAATATTTACACATTATCGTATCACTAAATAATCATTTTTAAGAACATTCAATCACTTCTTCTTCTCTAAGTATATCAATCATTACTAATACTCAATATATTTTCATAAGGAATCAAGTGGCATCCATTGTCAAGGCACATTCAAAGTACACTCTAGTCCAATCACTCATCACCTTGCATTCACATATTCAACTTTCAACTTAGCGGCATCTCCTACTATAATACATCAACATTCATGGCCATTCACTTATCTCTCTTTTACTTTTGTGTTCAGCTCAATTTTGGGGCTTAACTAATGCACAAGTCTTAAACTTCAACCCTTACATGACAAGCTTCTCAATATTAGTCAGCATCACCACACTTTTTTACTTTATGAAGAACAAATATTTCAAGAACTAAGATAGGTTGTTATTGTGATTCTCTCAAATTTTCAACTTCTCATATATTCATCATCAATGCTTTCTCATCCAATTTTAATCTCAAAATTCAATTTGGTGTCTTTTGTTATTATATAATGTCATTCATTTGCAATGTATATATGCAACTGTGATCCCTCTCATTTTAATTTCAATCTTTATTTGTTACTATCAATCAATTTTTATACTTAATCCTTTATCTAAAATATAATTCATTTAGGATTTAGTCTATTCATTTGAGGTTTGGTGGGCTATGAATATTAAAAAAGAGAATACAAGTGTCTCCAACTCAAGGTAAAGTGTACACTTAGGATTGTATTAGCCCCAAGTTGTTGACTAATTTATTTGTTGTGTATGTTGAAAGTTCACTCTATTACATGTATTGTGCATGTTGATCAATTTATTGGCTACATGTTGTGTTGTGCAAATTCAGTGATTGCTTTATTACATGTGTTCTAAATAAGAATTGTTGCCTCCAAGACTACAACATAGCTATGAGGACCAAAACCACCGAAATCTTCCTAGGGTGAGAGTGCCCATTCCAAGTTATCAAATTCATATAATTATAAACTTACTATCATTCAAAAATATTTATAATTGAATTAAACAAGTTAGATTTATTCTAATGAAAAATTCCTAAAGATGTTATTTGTTCTTTTTTTATAATATTAATATTATTGGATGTTGATTTATATATTAATGGTGGTGATCTTCATGTGCTTTGGTATTAAGGGTCAATATTGACCAATACATATTTTATATGCATTAGTATTTAAATTATAGATACATTGAATAATATTTAAACTTAGATAATAACCCTAATAAATATGTTGTCATGCAAAATTAACTTTGATATCTTATATTATTGAATTTTATAGTCTAGAGAAAAGTAGCTCATTACATATAACAAATTTCCTCATGCTTTAGGTGCTCAATCTAGGTGGAAAAGCCACTAAATTTCACCTAATTGATATAAATTTATCTTTCATATGTTGTCATGTTTGACTACCTCTTTGTCATCTTTTGAGCACGGATTTTGCTAGGCATGACCATCAAAGAAGTAGGCCTTTGGAATTTTGGTAAAAATTCTCCTTAAACCTTCTTTCATTGTTTTGATAAAGATTTGAGATGGCATTACAATTCAAAAATGGTGTTTCTACTTACTTGAAAATCCCTTGTGGCTCATATCACTAAGGCTTAGTCAATTGAAATGTGCAATATGACTATTCTTAGACATTTTCTTATTCCATCAATAATCACCACATGCCTTAACCATTTTAGCCTAATCATTCAAGAACCTCATTAATCTTCACTTAAAAATAATGCAACCCTAAGCATCCTATAAGAGTCATTAGTTAAAAAATAAGACCATGGTAGAATGATTGTACAACCTAACTAATGAACATTATCATTAACCTATCTAACTCGGCACACAAATGATGATAAATTTATGATAAAAATAATATGAACATCCAATTTCATAAGGGTACCAACACATTGAAAAGTTGAGAAGGATTAGAATTTATTTTGGATAATTAATCATCGCTTCTACTTAAAGTTATAATTGTATTACATCATTGTGAGTTATTGTTATTTGAAAGTGAATTTCCTTTCTAGCATGTGGCTCAAGCTATGAGACCTATGGATATTTATTACTAATTATGGATCAAGAAAGGAATTGAGAGTAGAGATTAGCAATTAGAGAAAGTTTTTCAATAAAGAAATCATATAACCAATATGGAATCTAAATTCTACATGTTTAGACAAAACTAACGTGTTTTTTTCTATGAGGATATCAATGAAATTAGATTAAGAAAATATTAATAATAGAAAGCAGTGGCATTTAGACAACAATAAGGGAGGTTTTAGGGGAAAACTTCCATAAATCAATAGAAAGAAATAAGGTAAACTTTAACATTTTCTTAATGTTTACATCTAATTGACTTGATCTTATAAAAAAAAAGTGGTCAAGATGTTGGTCTACCACTATACTAGAAAAGTCACAAAGGAGGTTTAGATTAAATGCCCTTGAATTTATTTTATTTTTCTCGTATAGCCAATCTTCTTATGGTAGGCAAATAATTTTGTGGGTTGGTCTCCATAGAATCCTTCGGATAATTGGAGGCTTAATCACAAGCCATGATTAATGAAGTTGGGAAAATGTGGAGCTTTACAGTGACAAATGAAATGGAAAGCTCCCTTAACTTAAATACGGAAAAGCTAGTGGGTACATTCAAGTGACTTGGGTCAAAAAAAGCCACAAATCTAAGAGAGCCAAAAATTCTATCTAGTTCCTCATTAGAATGGTTGGTTTGCACTGTCAATGTTGTTATAATATATCTTAAATTATAGTTAATCTTTATTTTTATGTGTTTTTTCAGTTTATATAGGATTGTATATTAATCCTATATTCACACTATAGGTATTTAAGATTTTTCATTAATTTTCAAGTTAAAAACCTAGAGCATAGTTTTTGTTATCTTTTTCTTTTTTTCTTTTTTTGTGTGTGGGGCAATGTGTCCATTAATTCATGAATAAAAAAATGTGTCAAGTTATTTGTGTCTTGTTTAAATTGTATTTGACTAATGTGGCATTCCTTTAAAACATCATCTAATGTGATATTCCTTTAAAACATCATTATGTCAAATTGTTTTAGATCGATAAAAAATTTAGTTTGGTATCTTATTTAATTAATAAGATATAAATCATCTCTGTGTAATTAAATATACGTGATGTTATTAAGAAATATTTTGAAAATGTGAATAATTAAATAAATATAAAAAATATTAAAGATGGTAACCTTACTAGATGTTTCTAAATATTTAATACAACTTTGAATTTGCTTTTTAATACTTTTGAGGATGGGGAAAATTCAACCTCCTCAAAAAGAAGACAACTAAAATTGTGAATCTAAGCATGTAAAAGAATGAATGAAAATTTCATTCACTTTGCAATGTAATGCAAGAAGATTATAAAAGAGATTAAGAATTTCTCAATAGACATGATGTGACCTATATAATCTAGTATTGTAAGCTTTATAAACAAATGAATAATAAAATAACAATACAAATGTCTTGCATTATATTAAATTGTTTATGCACAAATAATTATTGAGATAGTGAAGAAGCAAATTATGTTATGAATATTAGATTGATCATATTTTAGGTTTTTTATTAACATTATTATTTATCTATCTAAATAATTTTCTCTTTTACATGCCAAAACTATAAAAAAAATATCAAAGAACAAAGTTTGAGAAATAAAATTTATATTAAAATAAAGCATAACAAAATTTTAAAAACAAATATATCATGTTGTATTTATCATATGCTCTATCATAATCATAGATATATGGTATAGTTGATAAATTATTATTCATGCCAACAATTGCGAGTAAGCACATGGTATAATATATACAAAAAATTCTTAGAATTTATGATTGTCTAAAGGGTATGATATATCATCTTTATGCATTATTTATGCACTACAATCAATAGTGTGGATGAGGTGATATAAAAACCATAACATAGTGTAGTGCATGTATGGTAGAAAGGATGAAGGATAATTATTAGTAGGTTATTCAATCATAAAGGTCATGTGGGAGTTGTTGGCCCTAATCACCTAGGTCATAGCCCTTAGTTGGGCCAACTATACCTTATGCCCCATAGGGTTTTAAGATATCGAGGGTTTCTCCTTCACCACCTATATGTGTCACTTCGCTCGCCCTAATAACCTGTGCACCATTGATAGGCCACCAATACTCTGTTATGCCACCACCTTGGTAGCACCACTAACCATCACCATAAATGTACAACAACCTCATCGCCATCACTATCATTCAGCCAATGCCACCACCAACCTCCAAGGAACTATCAAAATAGTAACAAGTTTGATTTCTATAGAATAAAGGAGGAATTTTTTTAAAGAATCATAACTTTTTTCATAGTATCAAATTTTTGAGTGGTATAGTTGACAAAAAAAAATCATTTCAAGAACTAAATAGAGATATTTATTGGTTTTTCTAGATTTTATTTTTTATGATAGAAATTAATAGTTAAAAGCTAGTTTTACTTTCATTTATTTAACAAGTGATAACTCATATGGGCAACATCTATTTTTGGATTTCTCATAGGAGATTGGGGGGGAATTTTCTAAGTACTTCATAATGGATCAAGAATGGAATTAATAATATTTATTTTATTTACTTACATTTTGTAGTGCTACTTATTAGGTTTGTAAACAATGGTCATTTTGTGAATTTTTAGCAAATTAGATCTAGAGTTGATATGGTGTTTGAGTCATGGAATATTTACATGTTAATATTTGGTATATTATATTTTAAATGATTAATCATTTATTGTTGAACTTATATATTTTTTGAGATATATAACTTATGTAATTTTATGGAGTGTCTATATAAATAATTATTTAAGTGTTGATTCAAATTGTTTTGGTTGGTTTTTATATGTTTATTTTGTATATTAGTATTGTAGACACCTATTTTTGTCCATTTAATTAAATGAATATTCAGTATTTATTTGATTATTTAACCATCATTCAACTATTAATTAAATTAGTATTTAATTAATTCATCCTAATTATGTTCTTCTATTAATTAAATAAATTGTTCAAATTATTTGATTTAATTTACTTAACCATATTCTGACAATTAAATAAATAAATAAAGCATATTTGTTTAATTAACCCCCCTCTCACATTTAAATAAATTAACATTTATTTAAATCTCATCCCTCACATTTAAATAAATAAATATTTATTTAAATTCCTAAAATCCCTCACCCACTTGCACTTTCTAGAAAATGCAAGTTGCAAGTTAACCATCTTCCTAATCATTTCTAAAAACCCCTATCATTAGCCTAATCACCTTTTAATGGTTTGCGCATTCTAAAACAAAGGTTAACCCAAAACCCATCAACTCAAACCTTTAATGGCTTCCTTCGAAGTCTTCAAGCCTTTAATGGTTTTTTTTCTAGATTCTTCTTAAGCCTTTAATGGCTTCCTTTAAAGTCTTTAAGCCTTTAATGGTTTCCTTCTAAAGTCTTCTTAAGCCTTTAATGGCTTCCTTTAAAGTCTCGAAGCCTTTAATGGTTTCCTTCTAGAGTCTTCTTAAGCCTCTCATGGCTTCCTTTAAAGTCTTTAAGCCTTTAATGGTTTCCTTGTAGAGTCTTCTTAAGCCTTTAATGGCTTCCTTTAAAGGTTTCCTTCTAGAGTCTTCAAGCCTTTATTGACTTCCTTTAAAGTCTTTAAGCCTTTAATGGTTTCCTTATAGAGTCCTCTTAAGCCTTTAATGGATTCCTTCAAGTCTTCAAGCATTTAATGCTTTGTCCCCCTCTCCTCTCAAGCCTTCCCTTATTGACACTTGTCAACATGTGATTGGCTTGAAGGAGAGCACATGGATTTAGGATCAACACTTCCTCAAGCAATCCTAACCCTTCCTCAATCAATTCAATCTCAACCCTTCATTTTCCCATTTTTCCCTATAAATAGAGCTCATTCCTTCATTGTTGAGACACACACACAAGAGTTATCCTTGCATTGTTCCTTTGCTTAGAATTTGAGTGTTTTGTAGAAATGATTTGTATTATGTTTTAGCTCTTCCACTAGATAGAATTGCTATTTGACATTAATACTTCATTTGCATCCTCATTCAACATTTCACACAATCAATTATCTCCCATCCTCCATTTGACATCCTTGTGTGCTACTACTCAAGTTGAGGGCAAACTTCACATAGCAGTAGGATCTTGGAGAGGAGGAGGACAAGGAAGAGCCAAAGCAAAGGGAGCATCATGGGGAAGTAATTTCATTTTATTTATTTCCTAACTAGCTTCTTGTCTTAATCTTCTTTGATAATGCTTTGTGTTGGTTGAAAATTTTGTACACCCGTGAGGATGTGCAAAATTGTGGTTTCAACCATAGCATGTGAGTACAAACTCTCTTAATTTAAGGGAAGACTCACCCTTTTTTCACTTTTACTAACTAAACAATAATCTAATTTGGGTGGGACGACATCCTTTTGTCTTTTTTCAGAAAAGACAATATTATTTTCTCTCTTTTATTTTTCAAAAAAGAAGTTACAACAAAAACAATAAATACAGAAAGGAAACTTTTTGTAGGATTTTTAGAACATAAAGGGAAGAAAAGTTTTGCATGAAAGCACAAAGACTTTCATCACTTCCCCATGACAAGAAAATAGAAATGAAAGCACAAAATATTCAACACTTCTACTGTCCTATCAACCCTCTCAAAATGATAACATTGTACAACACACAACAACTCAAAGTCTGTCTATATTATGCACTTCACCTTACATGCACAAGTATTAAAAATAAAAGCAGGACAAAGTCTACAAGTTATCTCCTTACTTGAGCTTTCAACACTAGCTCCAAATGTGATAAACAACTCAAAGTCTACAAGACCAAACCTGAAAACCAAACCTATGACTCTAAATACATTTAGCAGCTCAAAGTTTGTAAGATTGAATTTAAATCCCTTTTGAACATTAGAAAAAAAATCACAATCAATTCGAGAAAATGTCATCACATAACAACTTGAATTGGCACAAACTCTCAACACAACTTGCCTCCTTTCTTGAAAGCAATTTGATTTACATCTAAGCTCAAAGTCTTAGAGTTCACATACAAACTGGCAGAATTTTGTTGCATTGCCAAAAGATCCTCATTACAAAGAGCACCCTCATCTATATATAGGAGAGGGGCTGAGAGAAAAAAATGGGAGAAATCTAACTAACTGAGACTTACTCCACAACTAACTAACTAAGACTTATTCAACATTGCAAGTCCTATTGCATTTCGACTTGCAATGTGATTACATTTAATTACAAGTTACAACTTTGCAAGTGATATGATCTCCTGCAATTACAATTTATGTCATTACATGTAATTTGTCAAAATGAAATTACAAATGCATAATTAAAAATAAGTGTCCAAACACACGACTCTATTTACATCATCCTCTATTTGATCTTTGTGATATTATAAGACACTCTATGATTGAAGTACTCGGATTTGGGAATGGCATCTTGAACCAGAACAAGAACCTGCACCCTTGATAGTCTTTGTGTCCTTGGCCAACGAACTCCAACCTTATCACATGTTTGGGGTAGTACCATTTCTTTAGGAGGAAAATTTTTCTCTTCATTGCGTTCTTTCTCCATGCTTGATTCACTTTGTCATTGGATGACTTCTTGAGGATTATTGACCCTTGGGTTGCCCCATGAATTATTGTTGTATCTCTTCTTCTTTTGTTCATTGATGAAGAACCCATAACACCTTATTCAAGATGAAATTGTTATTAAACAATGCCCATGCCCTGATTTGTTGCTTTGATAGACCGTGTGTGCAAACAAAATTGACAAGGGAAGGGATAAATTAATGCAAAAATGGGCTCACAAGTGAATTTTGGGTTTTGAGGACTACATTACATGTGTTGAAAAACAAGAGCATTGACTTGCAATTATGGAGAATGAACATGCAACTTCGTATGTGTAATGGGAAAATACAAGTTTGCACTTGTAATTGGATCCTAGAGGTTCATTTTCAAGTGTTTTTGAGTGCATTTTGGACCAATTTTGGGCTTTGGAGGACTGATTGCAAGAAACTAATATGCAATATAACTTCTTGGAAAACACTCGAGTATGGAGAGATATGACTGCAAATGGAATGAACTTGAGAAGCACGAATAGGATAGGTAACAACTTGTGAAGAGGAATCAAAAACCTTACTTGTAGTCAGGTCTTCAAGACCTGATTGCAAGTGTGTATTGCTTGCAAGCTTGAAATGCAATGATAAACCTCTACTTGCAAATAAGCTAAGTAGAGATACAACAAAGTCTTATAATCAGATCACGAGGATTCGATTCCAAGTTGTATTTGGAACTTCAAAGGGGAAAATATGCAACCATTCTTGAGGAATCTGAAAGGTCTCTTATGATGCTTAATATGAGACACATTCTACTTGCAATTGGGTCCTTATGACCCGATTGTCAGCATATTCACAATAGACTTGCTTTCCTACTCTTGAAACCCGACAAGTAATATGGAGGAACGATAAGAAGAAAATATAGCAATAAGTACTTATAATCGAGTTCTACAAGCCCGAGTGCAATTATTATGGGAAAAAATTGAAATCTCTTACTTGGAATCAAGTCCCAATGACCTGATTGCAAGTGTTTTTAACCACGTGCTTATAAATGACTTGTAATCATACTTCACAAACCCAATCAGAGCTCGAAGGCAAATTGGGGGGGAAAGATAACCATAAGCACTTGTAATCAAGTCTCTAGAACCTGATTGCAAGTGTTGAATAAGATTGCTAAGGGAAGAACAAGATTGCAATTGGGCCTTAGAGACCCGATTACAAGTAAAGATAACCTGCATGAAAATGTATACCCTCACACTTGCAATGTTGGACATAAAACCCGACTTGACTTTGACAAAACTGCACAACTAAAAAGAACTTCAGTTGTAGTCAGGTCTTAAAGACCCAATTACAAGTGTTATAATACAACTTGTAATGATGCTCTAGAGACCCGACTTTGCAAATAACTTGACAATTAAAACAATGAACTAACTTGTAATCTCAAAGGCCCAATTACAAGTAAGCATTTACTTTTAAAGTCACCTAAAAGTTCCTACCATTTGCAACGAGGTCAAAACGTTCCTACTTGCAGTGACTTAACTTGCAATGACAACAAAAAGTTCCTACTTGCAGTGACTGATATGAAACCTAAAATTGCACAAAAAACTAGGAAAATGAAGGTCAAAACTAACCAAAACTTGGACAACAATGGCAAACACAACCCTTGACGATTGGACATTATAAAATATGAGTTTTTCACCTTGTAAAATGTGTCTTGGAGACAAAAATGACACATTTAAACCAGGATTTGGTAAGGATTGTCAAATTTTTGAAAATTCAAACATTACATAAACATGACTTGTATTGAATTGTATAAATAAATCAATTCAACTAAAGGATCTAAAATATAAGATAATGAGGTAAAATATTAATTTTAAATAATTAATAAATATACAATACCTAATTGTGCTAGGTTATCTATGCATGGTCAAAAACAATATATAATTCTATTTTGTTCAATTGTAGTGTTTTTGGAACTTGATAAGTGCCAATCAAAACCAATTTTTTATAAAAACATTCACCAGCCCACTCTTTTGACTCACACTCTTCCCAAACAAAATCCATAAATGAAGAATAAAAGCATGTCATCTCTCTCATACAAATAATCAACAAACTTGCATTTTAACTTCTAAAACATTGCAACTCATTCAACCCTACAATTGGTACAATATTATTGATACTTTACAATATTACATTCATTTACCAACTAAAAATATCTACAAACTATAGAATTATCTTCACTACCTAGTCCCATTATGGAGTCACACCATTTCATGATTATTGTTGCATTCATTAACTTAGCAACACCTAAGTACTTCAACTCTTCTCTTTCTAGGTCTCTTCTTACACATTGTCTTGTACCATCATGCTCCCCACTTCCTTGTGTAACCTTAGTGAAATTCTAAAATATTGAACACCACTCATCACATGCATCCTACTCAACCAATATAACATCCTTAAATTCTTAAATTGTGATGTGTAGTTATTTGACCATATATTTTGTTGACTTTATGTGATATATATGGAACTTAAATTATCAAAGAAAATATGAAAGCAATTTTGCATAAACTCTATGGAATGAGTACGATCATCACTAATGTAGAAGTGATACTCTCTTAATATCTTTTTATCTTCCTCTATGCTGTTAGGTGCACGCATGATTGATATATGTATAAAAATAGTAACCTTAATAGAGTTCTATATTGATATTGCACTTTGTTTAAAAGTTGTAATGTATAATTATCAACAGAATTTGCAATAGAAATAATGGTACCAAAATGAAATATATCCTTTCATAAATTGCATTGCTCATTTAACCACTAAGCTCTATGTGTATGCATTGCATACTTATACACTATTTTATCTTTAAACACTCTCATAAATTGAACTATAGATATATTTATACTCATTAACTCACATCTCTTTTAACTCTTTACCATCTTTTACGCCATATGTTATTTACTTATATATTTTCCAAAAGCAACTATTTTTTTTTTTCCAATTTCACATTACTCTCTATATGTACACGTTTTTACAAATATTACGACCCACCACGAGTAACACATGATCCTTTCAACACATGGATTCTTATTAAACATTTGGCAAACTGGTCTTCCACATAAGACACTTGAAATAAAATTTCTTGATGATTCAGGCGTGTCCTACATTTTTGTAAAACATCATTAGTTTGCAATGTAATATATGATGAAAAAACTCGACCTTTTGTATTCGATTAAAAGCAAACAAAAGGAGAATGGCATTGCGGGGAGTCGGGGACCTTCCTATACTAGGGTTTGCAGGACTGCAATAGGTTTTCATGCAAATGGCAACACCTGCTACCATGACGACGTCCAAGGATACGGGCATCCACCATGGCTTAGACCTACCAAGAGAGTGGTATGCGTTGAAAGTCGGGTTGGGAGAGATGCGATGGGTTTTAATAGTACAACCAGAAAATGCCCCAATTGAGTGGTCGGTCTGGGCGCAGGGGTAAGGGAAAAGGCATTTCCATCTGGCGAAAATTCTAGAGGAGGGGGTGTGAAGGATGGCAGGAATTACGGAAAGCCTAGGGCTTATTTTCAGAGTTTTCCGGCGGCAGAAAGACCAATAGTTCATTTTGGGGTGGAGATTGCTTATGAGGTTAAGGATAATGAGAAATGTTTCTCTAAAATGGGTCTCATCGGGAGATTTAAGGGCTTTGGCCAAGTTTGTCCGACCTTCATAAATGGATCATTACGTTCTGGAAACCCATTCTTGAAGGGGATATTCAGATTTTTCTAGGGCTTGAGGTTATTTCGTGGTAGTTTTTGACAATGAAGCGGATTGGAAGAAAGTCCTCTGTGACTACCAATGGAGTTGGGAGATAAATACTTGCTGCTTCTGAAACCATGGCACCCATCTTTCAACCCTACAACAAAATCCTTCAACAGTCTTCCAATGTGGATAAGACTTCCATATTTGGAAGTGGATGTGGACTCCCTAGGGATTCAACACACAACTTTTTCTCGTATCCTGTTTGAGATGGATCTAAACAAGGGATTCCTGCAGACTTAAATTTGAAGTTTGGTGATGGAAACTGGATGCAAGTAGTCGATTATGAGAGTATTCCTTTTAGATGTCGGCGCTACTTCCAGATGGGTCATGTTGTAGTAATCTGTGATCAGAAAAAATCAAACAAGTAGGGCATGTGGTAGAAAGATGTCTCCGATACCCATTATGTCGTGGAAAGTGATAATCAAAATGTCTCTCCTCAAGCCCATAAGGAGCTAGATGATGAGCGTGCCACATCTCTGAGTGCTGACACCACATCTCTTGTGCCTAAATCTAATTCAAGGGCATTGGCGAACTCTAGTGTTGATACTGGATCTAGGAGTGTTGTAGCAGAAAAGGGTAGTACTCATAGAGTAAGGACATAATCTTGTCCAAATACAGATTGCGATGATGGGAAGGAGAATGAAAGCCAAGACTCTGCGATATGTCAGGAGGTTAGTTCAGCCCCTATTGATGGACCCAAGAATGCGACACAAGGTGATAGGGGATAGGAGATAGGTGAAGAGAAAAATAGATAAAAGGCGTAAGGAGGACACTCCGATCTCATGATAAGGGTGGAGAATTTTTTTTATGTAATGATAGACCTGTTAAAGGGTCTTGCATTGTGGTGCTTTAATGATCCGGGGAGGAGGTTCTTTTGATGTAACCCCAGCTAGTTCGGGTCAAGCAAAAATCTGATTTTGAATAAAAAAGCAACAATTATTGATCAAAAAATATATATGATGAGAAGTATCATAATGCATAGAAAATTCAATATGCATCATACAACAACATCTAGTGTGTGCATGAGTTATCTTAAGATAAATATATTTGGTCATTTCAAAATACTTTTGACTAATTCTAATTTGAGGATAACTTTGAAAAAACTTTTGATAATTTTTTTTTGAGTCATATCCAAGAAAGTGTTTAAGATGTGGCTCACAATTTTGAGATCCAATTCCCATTTTTAAAGACATTTGTTTGATTGGGTGAAACTCTTATGTTATCTTTCTAACATTGTTTAACTAATGCTCTCTAGGCACTAATGACAACCTCATCTTTGCATGGGAATCTACTTGAATATGCTCATAGTATATTAAATTATTGAGATTATCAATCATTTCATGTCCCCCAATGCATTTCAATAGTGTTGTTTTACTTGTCTTTAGTGATCTACTTGTTTTGCTAGTCAAAAATATTTTTTTCATTTCATTGCTTACTTTAGTTAATGTAAGAACATGTTGAGTAACATTCCTATCTTTAGTACACAAGGATGGACCTATTGATTGGTATGCACTAGTTAGATTTCCTAAAATAGTTCTTTTATCATCGTGTATTGGATGATCTTAAACTAAGAATCTTCATAGTGTTTCAAAAATTAAGATTATTTTTTTCTTCATTTCAACAAATGATTAGCACCTTCCATTTACTTAAGATTTCAAAAAACTTATCCCATACTTTATTAGCCATTCTTCTACATGCGCGACCCCTTAGGACCACATATGACCCCTTTATAACATCCTAGTGTACATACGTGTAGCATCCTAAAATTGCGACACTTGCAATTTCGACTGCATTTCGGTCTTCACGATGGCGACGCAACACGCAACCTGAATGGAGACCCCGAAACCTGATTATGACGTTGAAAACTGCATTTTCTTGCACCCTGGCCTGAACCTCCTTTGCACCTTGCTGTCCCGGGAGGTGGGACCAGAGCGCCCAGCGCCCTGGTCCCCCAGGACCATGGCGCCCAGCGCCCTGGTCCCTGGGTCCTATTTTGGGCCCGGTCTCTTTTGGACTTCGGGTCTTTATGTTTGCAAATTGGAAAATTATCTTTCCTGGTCGGCCTAAGGTCGGGAAAATCAGTCTATCAGCCCTAAATGACAAGTATATAAACTACATTTTCCTCTCTCATTTGGAGAGATACATACATGACGGAAAAAGCGTGGAAACTATACTCAAGCATTCAAGCATTCAAGCATTCCTTCAAGCAATTGATCATTTCAAGTCTCCATTCAAGGCTAAGTGTTGCATTCAAGACAAGGATTCAACCATTGAAGAGGAGATCACTTACAACATACTACTACAACATACAACATCTATACCTTTGCACATAAGGATACAAACATCCTTACAACAAAGTATTAGTACTTGTTTTTCATTACAGACATTTACATTTACAGCATTGCTCATTTCTTGGTTAATTCCAAAACCGGGGTTTGACCTAAAGGCAAACCCCTAATCCCTAACCCCCCAATCGTCTTCGCTTTTCTGTGTGTAGGTTGCAGGTACGTGGCTGAAATTGAAAATCTGGAATCCTTGTGCAGAGACGAACAGATCCCCCTTCGTTTCGCGGATTTTTCGGAGGACCGTGGCGCTCGGGCGCCATCGTCCCGGCAACTTTCGCTCAAATTTACAGGACACCGCCGTATCGACATTTTACTGCTAATTCCAAGTCCGCAGCTTCATACTGTATTCCTATCTCAGTTTATAAGCAAATCTTTCTCACTTTCTATGCATTCCTAGCTTAATTCTTCTATGCACATTCTTTACAAAAGAGGGTAGCCTTGCTGTCGTAACCCTTGAAACTCATTTAGCATCCAATCTTGCATTGCGTGGGATTGGATCTTGTGGGTTTTCAACCCCTCTTTTGAATGTAAAGTCTCTCCCCTAAGTGAAAACCATCAACCCTAGTGAATCTCCCTTCTCTCTCCTTGGAGTTGGAAGAGGGGAGAGCAACTAGGGTTCGATTGCGATTTTCCGCTTTACAATACGATATCCCCCTTAGGATCACATAGTGTCCTAAGGGGTCATATGTGGTCCTAAGAGGTCACGCGTGCGTTCTAACACATGCGTGACCCCTTAGCACCGCATGTGACCACTTATAACATCCCAGTGTACATACGACATTCCCCTTAGGATCCCATAGTGTCCTAAGGGGTCATATGTGGTTCTAATGGGTCACACGTGTGTTAGAACCACATATGACCCACATATGTATTAGAATCACATATGACCCCTTATTAAATCCTAGTGTGTACGACATATCGGTCCCTTAAGATCACATACATTAGTGTCCTAACGGGTCAAGAATATGTGCTCCTAAGGGGTCATGCATGTGTTCTAACACATGCATGACCCCTTAGAATCGCATATGACCCCTTAGAATCGCATATGACCCCTTAGAACCGCATATGACTGACATACCCCTTAGTCCATCACATAGTGTCCTAGAAGGGGTCATATATGGTCATAAGGGGTCATGCATGTATCTATCTTATTAAAACTACTAAGATGTGTCTATGCAAGTTGAGTGATAATTATGATTAATGCTATATATGATATCTATCTATATTATACAAGGAGTTAGTCATAATTACCAAATAAAAACCTTGATTGTGATGATTGATGTTTTGTGGGGATTGGTAGGTGCAAGCTTGAGTCATGATAATTGATATATAGTTTAAAGTGCACAATAGTTTGTCTCAGTAGGGAACCATCCCTATTTTTTTATGATTGGAAAAAATAGGGGAGGTTCAGTCTAAGTTGGAGGGCTTTAATATATGCCTAAAATCCCCAGAGCTTGAACCACCCTCTATGGAGCCTCTTACATAATCTTATTTTCTCATCTCTAGATATTGACAAGAAATGTTAGTTTGCTTCATGTGTTCAAGGGTCAAATCAATCGCCTAATTTTACAAGAATGTAGCATTCGATGTTATCTTTTTCAAAGGTGTCCACGATGATCAATGTTATATTAATAATCTAATATGCAAGAAGTTATACTCAAATACCAAATGTAAACTTTAATTATGATGGTTAATGTCATGTTGGGAAGTTTACAATATTAATGTGTGCAAGCTTGAGTCATGACATATGATATTATATTTGAATTGAAGCATAATAGTGTGTCCTACTAGTGGTCCAACATTTATTTTATTTTATTTTTAAATCTTCACATGATTAAAAAGTGTATGATGTTGTATCAAAGAAGGAGAAGTTTGATCTAAGCCCGGGGGGTTATATATAAACACCCTTTGTGGAGCCCTCAACATAGTCATCTATGCTTCCATCCACATACTAATAAAATATGTTAGTTTGCTTCATATTTTTAAGGGCCAAACAAAATCATCTAATCTTACAAGTATGCAACCAGGTTAGTGCTAGCTTTCTAAAAAGTATAATTTACATCTAGTATGTTTTTTAATATATTATAGATTTAATAATTTTATAATCATATGCCCATTACAAAAATACAATGACCTCTATTTTTTTGAGATATGGAGTTCAATAACAAACAATGTCAAAAAATTTAGAGAAGTTACATTCCATTTTGTATCAATGCCCATGTTTTAGTGAACAAAAAAATTAATTTTGATATACACAAAAAATATTTATATGTTACAATAAAATATATGTCTAATTTTTTTGGTTATTGACTTATAAAAATTATATATCATGTTCTTGAATTTTTTATGTATTTGATTTAGATGAAAAATTTATATATGTTTTAATTTAGCAAAGTTGTATGTATATATCTTTAATGATCTCTCTCTCTCTCTCTAAAATTAATGTTAGATCTCTCTCTAGATGTCATGATTTAAATGATCTCCCTCTCTCTCTCAAATTAACGTTTTAATTTAATTTAAAATGTATGTATGCGATCTATATAGATAAATTTATATCTATTTTAATTTAGTACACGATGTATATATATCTTTAATGATCTCTCTCTCTAATTAATGTTATCTCTCTCTCTCTCTCTGAAATTAATGTTATCTCTCTCTCTCTCTCATGAAAATGTTCTCCCTCTCTCTCATTAATGTTTTAATAATTTAAAATATATATATATATATATATATATATATATATATATATGCGAGAAATTCACATGTGTACATTTTAATTTTTAATGAGCTCAAGATTAACGATCTCTCTCTCTCTCTCTCTCTCTAGAATTTAACTGATTTTGATTTTTAATATTTTAAATTGAATGCACTTCATGTGGGTGTGCTTACGTATTTATTTTAACTTTATGACCTACCTAGATAGATGGCGTCCCAAGATCCACTTGCACAGGCTCCTGATCAGGAGCCACACATTGATGATATAGATCCTCCACACTGGGATCCCCCATTACCCGATACTAATACTGTGAGATTTTGCCAAGATCAAGAGCTCAATGAAATGTACAAAATAGAGACACAATATAGGACAAGAATAAACTGTATTCTCATCAATAGAAAATGATCAATAATATCGATTACATACAATGTAGATGAGCTTGCTTATATAGGCAAGGCTAGGGATATGTGAGCACACAAACATGACATGTGGCTCAATAAGAAACAAGGGTAGGTAGGAAATAGGTGTGGGTAGGTAGGAGAAATAATATAATAGTCCACATGAGGTGGATCACCCACTGAATGTGGAGTGTAACAACAAGATCAACACCATAAAAGGTGGAATTTCTCCTACACACACTATCCCAATGTGGCACAAACACCCAAGTGTCTCATACCCAAACTACTATGAAATGCATTTCCTAAGTAAACTTAAGTAAGTGTAATAATATCCAAGATAAATAATTATTTACACCAACAACTACAATTTTCTAGTACAGTGATCGTGAGCTACATAGGTTGAGGGTCATATTAGATGACCCCCGTATTGATGGTGTGTACAAGAGTACATGCAAATCCATTTTTGATAGTTTGTAGACATTGAGGGACCACTTAGTTTCTCACACCTCATTCTCACCTGAGGTTATAGATGATATTTATAGATAGTTGAGGAGTGAGGTGAGGGGTCCTGATTCTTTTGCTGATGTGGTGAGGGTAGTCTCGAAGGAGACCATCAAGGAGAGATATTTTTCATAGTATTAGGAGAAGAGTAAGGTGAGAGGATATCAAGTCACGAGATGTATCGATCCACAAGTTGCATCGTTGATTTACCCACGCTTCTTAGTTGCCCATGATCGTTATCCTAATAACGACCAGATACCGTTATACTTTGCACAACAAGTATTTGTTGAGGTTCATTGTCAGATGAAACCAAACTACCTTGATATTCCAACATATTATGGACAGGGGAGGGGCAAGATTGCTGATAGAGATGCATATTGTAGGCGTGATAAAGCTCCGCCTGGACACAGGGACCTTGTTGGTGAGAGATTTCTGACAGTAGTCCCAACCCTCGCCCCATAGTGGATCACGTTGTGATTTCTTCTTAGAGAGAAGCAATGGATTGGATAGATTGCATCAACAACAACCACCATATCATCTGACAGGTTGGGCAGATATATGATGAGCCGACCACGTTCAAGATCATCCACAGATCATGCATCTTCTAGTCACGAGGTGGCCTCAGATTCAGATGAAGTGTATTACTACTGGCATCCCCTCCCCAGATGAGGCAATGACTATAGTAGGAGGTGGTAGACATGTACAGATGTCACAGTATTTAGCCGAGGACGTGCTACATTCTTACTGTTTTATTTCATCTCGACTTGGGATACCATTGGCTGCTGTTAGAGAGGAGATTCTCAAAGACGGGCAGGCTACTGCTACATCGACGCATACCCCGAGGAAGTCACAACATTCTCATCACTCTATGCATACTCCGGGCACTGACCCACCTACAGATCACTCTATTGCTGCAGAGGAGGAGATACGAGCTGATCAGGTCCATATCACAGACGAGGGCTTGGATATATTTGAGGAGCAACTGCGAGGTTTGAGCCATACTGGATTTATGGATATGCTACTACAGTTAAACACTTCATCCATGATGCCTAGTCATCTAGTTAGCCCCTTACACTCCTCAGTCATACGTATAGCCAGAGAGAGATATGTAGGCACGAGTGATGTGGTTGATATGATCACAGGACATGATTAGACTATATAGCCTACTCCTGATACATAGGTATGTACATGTGTGTTTAAATTTTTACAAGATGTATATGTTGTAATGTACGATAAATCTATATATAGATCATTTAATAAATAATAGAAGTTAATTTGTATCATTTAAATTGATCCTGGACTAATCCTTAAATACATACATACATATGTATATGTATAACAGTTAGCTCATGTCACTCCTAGCTTGAGCTTTGAGTGTGTGCGTAGGAGAGATTCTTTCGATGCTACACAGGTTGTTAGTGGACAAGTTAGTTATGGTTTTTTGTATATATGTGCATGTATGTATGTGCATTACAATTTATATTTTAATTTAAATTTAACTAGTCGGATTTGATTATTTTTAAAAATATGCACATATGTGTCTAGAGATCTATATTTAATATTTAAATAAATTCTACTTTTACAGGGGTCTATTGGACATCTAGACTCTCACCAGGACTCTCCCTCAGATGGTCGCTCTGCTTGTGGCCGACATGATGCATGTTGATTTGATGAAATTTATAGCTCATTTGTTTATCTTTTTATATACATGTACATTTTACACTTTCATATTATATATTCATGCATGTATGAAGTTTAGACTAGATTATACTTTATACAATTTGTGTTTGATTAGATTATATATTTCATGCATGCATGTTAGATTATGTACTTTATACAGTTTGTGTTTGATCTTGGATTATATATATCATGTGCATGTATGGTTAGATTATACTTTATATATGTATAATTTGTACATTTGATCCTGGATTATATATCACATCATTTGTATTTAGATTATATATGATCATGCACATGTTCTCTAAAACTTTCAAATTTATATATATCTGTGATTGAATTTGTGTACATGTAGATAGATTAAAAAAAGATTGATATGTTTATAATTTAAATTTTAAATTTTAAATTATACTACATGTAACATGTATATGTAAATATGCATTAATTTAAAAGAATTTGTGAACAATATATATCCACTCCACTATGCAAGCCATGAATAATATAAAAATCACACTTGTTCATATCAAATGAACAAACTCAAGTTAATGAACATATTCAATAATTTAAATTCTAGGTGTACTTCTAGGTGTACTAAATAGTTCACACGATGTACTTCTAGGTACATACTAAATAGTTCACAACACATCACTTAGTGGTTCAGGCCGCTCTTCAATTATTACACATATGTCCTAATTTAATATCAAATTTACACATACATTCTAATTTAATATGTATTTTTAATTAAATTTACACATGTGCATTTTTAATTAAATAAATACATGTCCTAATTTACTTTACATACATGCTAAATTAATTTAACAACTTACAAATTACATATGCATACATGCATTTAGAATTAGATAGACTATACATCCTAATCAAGTGCATACATCGGGCCTTAACACATTTTCAACTCATCCACATGTCTCAATTTACTTTACATACGTGCACGTAAGTATTATTTAACATACATACATTAACTTCATACATCTTAATTTAATATAATTGAAAAGTTCATATTCAACTAAACAATATATGGTCCACACAAGCCATATATATATATATATCATATATTAAATTCAAACACTTTAATGTACATAAATAATAATTTATCCAAGTTTCAAAACAAGTGAAGTTCTAATTTATCAAGTATTAATTCAATTCATGGGTTGAACCACATGTACTTTGGTTTACTAAATAGTTCGTACTACATCAAGTGGTTTAGACCACTCTTCAATAACACTTAATATTTCTCATGATCTTCACTATCTAGTCTCCACTTTTGAGACCGCCCGCAACGTGGAACTGTATGAAGAATTAGGCCAACAACAATGACCAAGTGGCTATACTGATATACCTTGTTGTCAATTTGGTATTCAATGAAATGAATCTCATGTTGAACAATTTTAACTTGTTTGAAATATGTCCCTTGCACTACAAATGAGCCTGCATGTACATGTATATGAGAAACAAGAAATTAAAAATTTGCACGTAAGCGAGCTGTGTACATATAAAAATGAAAACATGTGCAGATGTGTGCATGTTTAAAATAAATTTATTTAAAATAATTTAAACGTAGATTGAACAAGTTCAAACATGTGGGAAAGGACATTCCATCATTCATTTCAGATTTTGTTAACTTCTTTCTCTCTTCTGTGTAACGCAATAAATAACAACTAACACCTTCTATATTTCCATCTTCTGCTATGACTGCAAAAATATCTCCTGCAATTTGAAACAAGTTAAATAAATTTAAAACATGATGTACTCGATTTAAAAATTATATATAATTTATTTACATGTATGCAACATTTTTTAAGGAAATAAATATATATATAATTTAAATATATGTGTACGCCATATACCTTTTTTAATCAATCCTGAAATATGATCATATTCACCAGAAATCAAAGGAATGTCTTCAAAGATTTCGTCCTCATTTGAATCCTCGTATGTGTCAGAAACATCTAGTGGCACCAATTTCCATTCACTAATATATCCAAGCTCTTGGTTCTTGCAATCAACATAGTTTTCCAAAATGCAATTAGAACAAAAACATGAATAATCCCTAGTGTACAATGTACATGGGTGATCATATGTACTCATATGACACAATGCAAAGATCTTGTCCTCTCCACGCTCTTGCATTCATGCATTGATCTTCTATCCACATTTGCAAAATGTACATGTGTACACGAACATACATGTAGATCAAGTTGTTAAATTAAAACATTTGAACTAGGAACATTTTTAAAAAAATTAAATTTTTTTAAATAAAACACTAAAAGAGAACATATACCGATTATCTCCCCAAACACTCTATATGGAATGGGTCTGTATGTTCTCGATGATGATTCACCATGATAATTAGGTTGCTCAAAGTGTTTCTTACGCCATTCAACAACATCATGTGCATCGTCTATACGATCTCTAGTATAATTTATTTGATGCTTTCTTAGAGCACGTTTGATACAAGCTCCTGCACCATCATGTTCACCCTTTCCATGACCACTCTAAAAAAACTCCAAACATGTGGTATTTTGTCATTTCGATGATATCTACATAGTGCATAAACTAGCCTTGAAGATTTGAATTGTGTCACACATCCATCAAACCAAACAAAATGTTTAACTATTGTTATGCCTCTCTCTTTCGAATATTCAAAAAATTTCTTAAAGCAATGTTGTACAAAAAGTGTGTCATGCTCCTTATCATCACTGATATAGAAGTGGTACTTTTTCTTAATGACACGATTTTAAAATGTACTATCAACACCATCCAAATCCATCTGTTCATGTCGATAAAACACATGCACCATAATAGTGATTTTCTTCGAAAAGTATTACTCTGATTGAATCTCTTTTTGATGTCCAAAAGAGTAATTTTCTGCGAAATCCACTACAGATAGAATAGTTCCAAGTGGGAAAGTGTCTCTTAATCTTTTAAATTGTTCTGCTTGCCACTTGGCAAAAAAACCATGGCATATGTATGGTTTTATCAACTTACGAAAATTTTCCATAAATGTTCCAATAGGTATCTCCTCTTCTACATAATCTAACCTTGTAGATTCCTTTCCAAATTTTGTTTCAAATTTTTTGTACTTGTAACTCTTGCAATTTACCATCTTCCTCATGTCAATATCTTCATCTCTCAAAAGCAATTTAGCCAACTCCTCGCATGTTCCACAAATTCCTTTTATGCAATTTATTTGACCGGTTGCATTATCATCTAATTTATCACATAAGATGGATGCTATGAATTGACTTGTTCATTTAGGAGGAGCCTTTTCATAACCATCACCATCTTCTCCAATCTTTCGAAACACGTGATAGTACAAATCAAATTCGATGTGATAATGACAACAACAAGTTTCGAAGACTTTGTTTACCTTCACATAATATGGCCTTAACAGTTCAAACATGGTTTGTCCAATCTTTATATGAGGGTTTGTTTTAGTAAACAACACATACAATTCATGTTTTGTTGTGTCTAACCAATATTTTACATGGAGATCATAACAATTAGGGACAATCCTTTGCTTGATAACATCTCTACTATTTGATGAAGGACGAGTATTATCATTCCAAAAACTTGTCACAAAGTTCCTAATGACATCTTCAATTTTATCAGAACGAGGAGCTCTACACATAATTGTCCAATTCCCTTCTGAGGTAGTATCATCCAAACTCTTTCTCCTTTTAACATATTTTAATATTGTCCTTCTACTAAAACCAAACTCAGATGGCAGTGAAGAGATTTATCTTTTTTGAGGCAATCTTTCATTTACTAAAGATGTCAACATCACTCTCCTTGAAAAGGTCTTATCTACTATTTGAGATTTTTTACCAATGTTCACCAAACCTTTCTTAACATTATCAACAATAGATTTTTGTAGCTGAGAAGTTTTCCTCTTTTGACTTGTTATATCTATACCCAACAATTTTAGTGGATCTATTAAGTCTTTACGAGTAAGTACAATTGATAACAATTGAGCTTTCTCTAGTGTAGTATCAAGATTGTAGAAATGAGACATTATTTCTTTTGCACTTTTATGCATTGACCTCCTTTTAGTATGTCTAGGTTCTTCACTGAGACGTTTCAACTCATCCACATCTATTTCAAGTAAATGATCTAAATTTTTATAAGAAATATTTCTCTTCACCTGTTTAGCTAGATCCACAATATGCTCATCCATACCGGTGGTAGGAGGTAAGGAGCCTGACCCCTCTCCTTCAATCTCCATTGGGTCAGCTTGGAAAAGCTCCCCCCTATGTTCATCAACTATATTGTGTTCTTCAGTAGGTTCGTTTGCCTTGACTCCCACTTCATAACTCCCTTCTTCTCGAGCCCGTTCTACACATAATTTAAGATGACAGAATATTTTTAATGCAATGAAATTCCAAGTTTAAATTGAAACTAAATTTTCAAGACATTTAGTAAGACCTAAAAATTATGTCATAATAGGTGGACTATTATGTCATATTTAAGACCTATTATTTCATAATAGACCTCCTAATATCACATGTAATATGTCCTAATATGATCTGCATAATATAGGCCTGAAGGGGACTCTTGAGTATAATGTGAAATGTTTTTGCATACGTCAAGTCATATAAATAGAACCTATTATGACATAATAGGTTCTAAATTTATGTCACATTTAAGACCTATAATCACATAATAAGTCCTAATATCACATAATAGGCCTTATTATTACTTAATATGACCACGTATGCAAAAACATTTCACATTAAT
Organism: Cryptomeria japonica; assembly: GCF_030272615.1. NCBI lineage: Eukaryota > Viridiplantae > Streptophyta > Pinopsida > Cupressales > Cupressaceae > Cryptomeria > Cryptomeria japonica. Next base: position 83,717,738 of record NC_081413.1, read on the forward strand.
ATACTTGACTCCCCTTAAGACATATATATTATGTGATATTAAAGGACCTATCACATGAAATTAAGTAGGTCTTAAATATGATATAAGTTAGAACCTAAATTATGACATAATAGGTTTTATTAATTTTATGACTTAATACATGACCACATATGCAAAAACATTTCACATTATACTTGACTCCCCTTAAGACCTATATTACGCAAATATTAGGACCTATTATGTATGTGATATTAGGACCTAAATTATGCGATAATAGGTCATTAATTTATCACATGTACATAATAGGCCCTAATATATTATAAATATAGGTCTTAAGGCCCAGACTCAAGTATATAATGTGAAATGTTTTTGCATACGTGATCATGTTATTAAGTCACAATAAGACCTATTATGTCATAATAGGTTCTATTATGTTATATTTAAGATAGGTATTATCACAGATAATAGGTCTTAATATCACATAATAGGTCCTAGTATCACATAATATAGGTTTTAAGGGGACTCAAGTATAATGTGAAATATTTTTGCATGCACTTGAAAACAAAGAAGACACAATGTTTGTTTGTTTGAAAGTGTTTGATTGTTTTGATCATGCAAGCACAAATCCTAGGGCTAGACGAGACAGTAGTTGTTGAATCTCACTTGGGGGGTTACCCCGAGCTATGTAATTCAGAGCAAATACTTAGGTGCTTGATCCCACTGGCTCTCCTCCACGACACTCACTTCTCTGGGGCAGCCAAGCACCAGTCCCCACGAAAACTCCCCGTGGTGAACTTTGTATCTCTACTAAGAACTATAAGAATGTGAGCCGCTTCAAAGGTCCAACCTCCTACGCCAACAACTAGAAGGTTTTTGGATTCTAACACAAAAGGTGTCTAGTAAGGGCATCTGTTTGGGTGGCTATAATCAGCAGCGTGTTACGCTCCATTAAATGGAAGGCCTCCTAGCCTATAGAGGTTGTGCTCTATAGGGTTTATGGGGAGTCATAATACCGTTATAGCAACATGTAACACCCGTTGCTTGCAAATTTTATCACAAACACATTTTTTTATAGTGGCTTGGAAGAGCTTGGCTTTAGCTTGTTACCACTTTGGGTCGTTCCCTCTCACCAAGCCTTAAGGGCTACTCGGGAGGTAGGCCCCTTTCTAAGGATAAAACAAAAAGAGCCTATTGTTGAAGACACAAAAGACAAGTTTGTTAATTTTAGAGCACCAATTGAAGTGTTTGCTAAACTATAAAGACACATGGTTTCAAAATATAAATTAAATTATATATTTATGGACTATCTAAATTAAATTATAAATTATAAATTATAAATGGGAAAGAGAGGGGTCCTAAAGATCTAAATTTTAAATTAAAACCATGATCTATTATAAATGGACTTAAGGGGGTGAGGGGGGGGAGGAAAATGTCAATTACACAACAAGCAAGTTAATGGAATTTGAAATTTGCAAATACACATATTATTTCAAATTAAAGCATAATTAATTTAATTAAAATGAGATTATTTTTAATCCTACTATTTCCAATTAATTTAATAAAAATAACATTATTTAGAATTAATTAAGATATAATTATTATATAAATTAAATTAATTAAATTAATATTATTTAAAATAATTTTCCATAAAAATATTAGATAAAAAATATTTAACTAATACTAACAAATAAACACAATTTTTGGTACGTAATACATATAAAATTAAATAGAAATAAAAATAAAAATACATACTTGCATCATGATATCTTTGCCTTCTTTGTTCTCGATATCTTTGTTCCGTTTCGAGAGAATAATTCCTTGAAGCCTTATTTTGCCTTCTCTTTCTATTCCCCATGCTTTTAAAATAACCTTCAAATATCTTCAAATTATTGCCCTCAAAATAATTTTCAAATGTCTTCTTTCATCAAAAAATGCGAATTGTTTTAATCATTTGTGTGTTAAAAAATGAAAAAAATTATGTATATTTATATGACTCTACTAAAATGTAAAAAAAAAAAAAAATTGGGTCGGCCAGGGTTCAAACAAACGCCGACAGTTACGAAAGGTCAGGTTCGTTCGAACTCGGTCGTTACATGAAGGTACGCGTCATAATTTTGCCTAGGGGGTTCGAGCGAAGGGGGGTCCAGTGTTCGTTCGAACCCACTTGTTAGAGGTCTCTCCCCAAATTTTTCAAAGTCTAGAGAAATTTTTGCCTTCGGACCTCTGGTTCAAGGCACAAATGAAAAACTCTTGATAACGCAAAAATATAAGATGGTAGTGCTCGGAGCAAGCTTTCCAACGAGTATAATTTTATTACATTGTGAATTTATTATGTTCTTGTTTTTTAATTTTATGGAATGTTGGTTTTTCACCGAACATGAACTTCTCTGTTCAACGCATTGGGAAAAATAGGAAACTAATTCAAAAAAATTCTGAAAAATATCCATGCCCTAGGTATTGATGTCTTCTTTCTAACAAAAACAATAAAATTGAATTTCGATATATATAGAACAAGCTATGTATTCAAACTTAAACCTATGTCTGAATTATGACTAGTCGGACTTCAAAAATTAATAAAATGAAAAATATTCAACATATCACTATCAAACCAATTGCAAGCCCTGGATATTGATGTTACAAACCAAAATTCGAAAGAATTGAGCTTTTATCATTTATAGAAAAAAAGTTATGCATTTCGGGAGGCACATCACTCTTAAAAAATGTAGTTTGCTGTAAAAAACTACTTTTTCGAGGGAGATGGAAAAATTAAAAAAACATCCTTCAATTTTTATTTATTTTTAAATATATAGAATCTACAGACAAAATGCTACAAATCACTAAGTTACATCATCTTCAAATTCTTAATAGTTTAAAAGTTATAGTTCTCGGAAGTTGAAGATTATTTTAAAAATGTTCATCTTAGTGTCAAAAGTGGCAAAAAAGTAGGAATCGTTATTGTGAGTTCACCTAGAGGTGATCATAGGTGAATTGTTGATGCCAAACATGCTCATGGTTGGAGCTTGGCTCATAATCTTAAAATTTTGGTGATAGAAAAGGGAAACCTCTCTTTTGCATTATGAGAATGTCAACACTCTTTTCCTTCTAATTTGTACCTTTTCACATGTTTCCATTTCCAAATTTCAATGCCATGCAATTCAAATTGTTAAAAGTTGGGTTTTAAGGTGAAACATTTAATTACAACAAAATCTATATTAAAAGTTATTTTCTAAAGAAAAACACTTAATTACCACAAAATCTTATCCTTGATGTTTTCTTTTGTATTTGTATTACTTGGTTGGAGATTGACATAATCGATTTGTTTATAATCATTTCATTTTTATATAATTAAGGAGATATTGTTATGACAACCTTTGTAAGTTGGTAATAACATGAAATTATTAAAGAGAATTTGATATTCTTATGTGCTCCATTTTGTATAAAGTACCACTTTCTTAGCATTCTATGTTACAAAGTGGTTATATATGAATATATTATATTGAATTTAGAATGAAATAACTCATGAAATTACAAAAATAAAATTCAATTTTCCATGATAATACATCTAGCCTATAGAACAATATAATATATATCATAATTCAAAACGATAATCCCTATCAACATTCAAAAAAATCATATCAATAATTTTTTTTTATGTGACACATAAGTTAGAAGAAGATTACCCTTGTGATCTCATCCCTACCAGAAAAAAATTCTTACCCCGTAAACCAACCCCAACCCATTCCATGCCAACACTTAATCAAATCCAATTTAGTGAAACGGTCTATTTAAAAAGCATCATTTGTTTCAAAAGATGTGAAATTCATTTGTTAAAAATTTCTGCAGCGAGCACGATAATGCCTACCATACATTGGGGACAAAAACGACATGGAAATTGTTATGAATGTGCAAAATTCACCATTTTACACCAAGACTGTTTAGCTCTTTTGAACTTGTAAAATGCTAAATCATAAGAAACTGTACACCCAACTGCCAACAAACAAAAAATCCAACTATGCCATCCGCAGTCTCTTCAAATTTGTAATAAATTAATGGCAGCTGGCTGCATCTCGCCCAATTCATGGAATGAAATACGGAGTTCGCCTTTTACTGTTTTTGAGCAAAATAAAAAATGGCTGGCTGTGGTGGGAGGAAAAACTCTAATTTTATGAAAGAGCTCAAACTTGTGGCATAGCTGGGGATGGAGATGGGCAGAAGGTCCTATTAGCAAGATTCTGCAAAGTAGAGAATATATCTCATAGAGAACAAAGGGAAGAAAATCCAATCACGAACAAAACGAGTGAATCTTGAGGATCCTTCCTGCACAAATCCTATCACAAATGCAGCACTTGTAATACTAGATACTCGCCACCTTCTCTCCTGCAGGTATTTGTTGAAACAGGACTCTATCTTTTCCACCTGGACTTCTCCCCACTCTGCTATGTTTATAGATTTGATGGCTTGCTCTAAGCATCTGCTCAGATGGACAGCGTCCTCTAGAGCCATACAGGCGCCCTGACCAAGATCAGGCGTCATTGGGTGCAATGCATCTCCAACAATGGTTACGCTTCCCTTTCCCTTTTCCATCCCTCTTCCCCACTCCCATGGCCACACCCACCTCACCTTCAGATCTGCCATATTAATGGTCTCTGCTGGACTAGACTTTATTATCTCTGCAATGGGGTCAGGAAAATCCTTAACCATCTCCAGAGCTGCGTTTCGAACAATCTCAGCATTCCCACAGATCTCTGCATCTAGAACAACCGATTGAAAGTCAGACTGCAAGTTAGTTATGACAAATAGAAACAGAGCATGGAAAAAATTTGTGATTGAAGATTTTTATCTTGTCATTGCTATTTGATAGATGGAGATTGATTTCTTCAGTTTAGTGTAGCGTTCATTTGGATTTAAGGTCCCAGTTAATTATGATAAAATAGAAATAGGTGATGAAATCATTGTGTGAGTGAAGATTTTGTGCTGAATTGGAGGGCAGATTCAAGCTAATTAGGTAACATTAGAAATAGGGTATAGAATGTTTTTAAAGTAAAGATCTGTACCATCTCATTGTAATTGGATACATCATTAATTCAGTAACTCTTATTGGCGAAGTTTTTTGGTTAATACTCAAGAAATTCAAACAACAAAAAAAAAAAATAGTAGTACCTTGTGGCTGTGATCTCCTGGTTAGAAACCAGTAGACTTTTTTGTCTGTGCAAGTGACAAACCCTGTCCTCAATCCTTTGCCCCAGACCTGTACGTTCAGCTTTTCGAAATTATGGCCTTCTGTATATGTGACCATGCCCCTAATGGAAGTGCGTCCCACAGATTTGGCTGGTGGGAGGCCCATCCATCTTGCAACCACTGAGTACACTCCATCACATCCTATCACGATCTGCAATGCGTACTTAAGAATAAGGAAGCTATTTTTAAAGAAAATGAGCTTCTGAAAAAATGCTGTGTTCCAAAAGCTTAACATTTTTTGTCATGGAGTAAATGTTCAAAATTACCAGAAAGCTCTACCTTCGCTTTGAGGGATGTTCCGTCTGCAAGCTCTAGCATGGTGAATGGAGAGAGGCTCTCTCTGTGCAACGACACGATTTTGGAGTTGAATCTGACGCTCCCTTCAGGCAATTCCCTGGCCAGTGCTTCCAAAAGTGCCATTCTTTCTATGCACCGAGATTCCAGTTTCACATTTGAGTCCCTGAACACAGAAAATTTGTATTTTTGACAAGAATCCCCAATTCGGAAATCGATGACTGGTTCTCTATTAGAGAGCTAATTTTTAATCTTCACAGGCTATAATCTTATACAGGGGAACCAACCCAGATTGTTTTAGCCTGTGCTGTTCGAAAAAATAAAGAACATTTTCCAAGTGATCATCCTTTTCCTTACCCTTTCCCTCCTCTTTTCAGACTGACATTCTTGCAAACTCCACTGCAAATTGAAAAGCCCCGAATCCTGCATACCCAAATCTTGGAAGTTTAAATCTCATAACTCCTCCCCTGAAAGAGATAATATATGATCAACATAAGATTTTTAATGTAAATTACCCGTCAATTTGAGAGTAAAATGGGCGAAGGGCATCTGCTACGCCCAAAGCATCAAGTGCTTTCCAGGCATTAGGCCACATATTGAAGGCAGCGCCTGCAGTTCGAAGGCAATCGGCGCGCTCAAGTACCAGGCTCTTCAATCCCACCCTACAATGGCGCCCATGCTGTGAGAATACAGATACATAATCGTTTAATTCAATGGAGAATATGAAAAATTATAGCAGTACTTACTTATGGAGGGCAAGTGCAATGGCTAACCCTGCAACTCCCCCTCCTACAATCACAATATCATGGTCTTCGCCCATCGTGGGTATGGATGGATGAATTTGTGAAATTGGCAGTGGCAGAGAAACAAAAAAAAATATGCACCGCAAAACAACAATCCACTCTGCGCACGCCTTCACGAAAGTCTTTGAGGAGAGTGGTGGAATGAAGAAAATTTGTTTGTAGTTGTTAACAAATTCATATGCATTCGCATCTTTAGTTTTTGCTGACACGACAATTGAGAGTCGACAGACTATTTTGGATACCATTTGATTATTTAAATCACAATTTTTAATATAGTTCCAAGATAGGAAGTAAATTACTAATGTATATTTAGTCTTCCTTATCACGAGATGACTTTTAACAAATTTTTAAGACCAAATTTGTCTTGTTCAATATATCCAAGTTTATGTTGTTCAATACACACTTGTTTTTATAAAGATTCTTATAGAAGAAGGTTTGGATAGCTTTCGAAAACCTTAACAATAGTTATATTTATCTTTAATTCCAATTTGTTTATATCTATCTCTAATTATAATCTTCTTTTATTTTCCTTTATGGAGGCCATTGTTGAATGGATAAATGTCATTTAACAGTTAAATGTCATGAACATTTTGTTTTTCTTTAAATATTAGTAAAATATCATATATTCATTAAAAAATAAGTTAAAAATTTGAGCATAAATTATATTTTGTCAGTTAATTTCTCATCAAGGTGATTTTTGAAATGCTAAAAAATAGTTGACAATTTAGGGGGTCCACTTTAGATATTCTTCTTCTCTTTTTTTTTAAATTTTTTTTAGAAAGTAGATTCAAAGCACTACAACTTTTGTTTTTGTCGCACTTTCAAAATTTGAGTGTAATTATCTTCAATTTCTCATCCAAGAGATCAACCTTTCTCGATTTTAGAAAAAAAAAGATCACTTAAGACTACCTTTTGATCCTCCATTCCCGTGTACATACCCTATTTTACAACATCAATCAATATTCATACACAAGTGTACATGTGATCTATATGGTATAAAGACCTCCATAATATTAAAAAATTAAAATTAAAGGCATAATCAACTTTACTTTAAGAATCTTCTTAAAGTATTGAACCTTGGACTTTGACAAGAATGTATGATTTTGGAATTATAGTATATGTCCATTATATATGAGAACTTATCTTACTCAATAATGAAAACATGTTTAGTTTCATTTTATGATGAAAATTTAAAGAGTTAGTTGATAATGTTATGTTGGCTTGTATAAAAATTGTATGGACTATAACCTATGATAGCTTTTGATGGCCTTTAATAGATAAGTTTTTGGATATATTCAAATTATGAAGTTGTTTATCATATAGGTGATTCCTGTTCAATCATGCTAAGAATGCCAAGAAATAAATTTGTGATGAGTACATCTCTTCGTACTAAGTCTAGTGAGTCAACTTTGGATAATAAAACATATAAAGTCACATGAGATTAGGAAGAAGCTAGACTTATAATCATGCCACTTTATTGTAATATCTTAAGGTACCATACAGTCTTTGTGTTCTTATTGGAATTGAGGCACATTTATTTTGTCTTAATTATAGCTGACTAGTGAAATTTCCATAATGATCAACTTAGGGTGTACTCTGAGCTATCTAGGCTAAGGTGTAGAATCATTAGACAATGAACCATGGCTCGTATAGAAGAGTAGAGATATCATTGTCCTACGCAATATTGATCTCTATGAAACTATGTTTGCACCTTAATGTTAATGAATTTCTTGTCACTAATGAAAATATGATAATGTGCAATGTTCATTTGAGAATCAAGATGAAGTTATCTCCATGTTTATGATTAGAATAATTGCAAAGGAATTAGTATCTTGAATTCTAAAGATTCTTTGTATGATATGTGAAGTTTGTTACCTTTGTTTGCTTATCCAAGCATTATCCATGATGTGTAAATAATCAATTATGTATATGCAATATATATGCATATGTGGGTGCTCATTTGCGAGCGTTAGTTTCATGTTTGCATATGATAGCCAAGTAGTTTTAGCTTCTACATGACCCTAAAGTCTAGGGATGTAAGGTACAAGTTCACTAAGGGAAATGAAGCACACACTTCAAAATATATAAAGTATATATATAAATAAAATTAATTAAAAGAAAGAAACCCTCCAAATATATGAATTGGGTATGTAAATTAACTTTAAAGTGAGTTAATAGTTATTGAAGTTCTACACGTTTTAATTCAAAATAAGAGGATTAGGGTTTGGAAAGCTCATGATGTGAATTATACGTGAAGATACACTATGGTAGGATAAGTGGATAGCAATGGGGGATCAAAATGGGGTTTTAAGTGGTCATTTTTGCTTTTTGTAATTAGGAAAGACTGATCTTGGATGAAAAATTGAAGATAGTTATGCTATTTTTTTTTAAAATGCAACAAAAACAAGAGCCTTAGTGCTTTGAGTTTACTTTCTAAACTACTTTTTTTTTTAAATGGTGAAGATTAAAGGGTTCAAAAATGGGGACCACACAAAGTGGTTCTATTTTAAAAAAAAACATAACATTTGGTGTGACCCCCCTAAAATGTCATTTTTTTTAGTACTTCAAAAATCACTTCGGTGAGAAATTATCTAACACCATGTAGTTTATGCCTGATTTTTTAGATAATTTTTTAATGAATATATGATTTGTTATTAATTTTAAAAATGTACAAATCTAATTCTCAAATGCAGTGGTCATTAACTCCTTTGAGAAGATTTGTTTTTTGAAAATAAATGGTCTTCTTTGCATGCAGGTTTGCTTCATTACTAGTTTGGCTTAATCTGGTTGAGCTTCCACTACCATGGAGACTCCAAACCTGAGTCTCTACCCATAATTCCGTCAACCTCACCTTCTTCATTTGTTGCACTATTTTTTAAGTCCTCTCTTGTTGTTGCTAGGATTCTTGACTTTTCAACAACCTACCCTCTATCTTCTAATGTCATCCCTCCTATTTTGGTGAACAAAGTCAATGGTTGCATTCCTTAGGAAGGGGCAAAACTAAAAATTCTGATTGAATAGAGTCTGATTGAAGATTGCATTGCCTATAAAGTGAGTTGATGAGCTCATTACATGTTTTTAGGCATTCATATGTATCCCCTTTCTTCACTCATGGATTTGAAATAACTAGGAACCCTTTGGTGAGTACTCTTTATGGTTTATTGGAAATTGCTATTTTAGAATGATTTTCTCCTCTCTAGTAGATCGTGTTAAGGCCTTTAAGTCTAAAAAAGGCATTACAACCATGCTAGCCTTTTCATTTGACCTTGGAAAGTTAGTTTTGAACCACATATTGAGCCAATTGCAATGCTAGTTTGGTTCTAGATGTATGCCCTCGTGAAGTTTTGATCTGAGAAAATATTCACTTATTGGTAAATCCATTGGCAAATATATAGGGGTTTCATGAGATACTTTAGAAGGTAACTCAATTATTTATGCTAGAATTTGTGTGGAAGTGAATCTAAGCCAACCTCTCTTAATTGAGTTAGAACTTCTAGTGAATGACTCTTTGTGAATCCTATAATTAGAATATGAGGCCCTTCCTTTTAGATGTAGATTTTGTCATAAATAAGGTCACCTTGCTAGGTTTTGCCTATCTTTACATAATACTAAACAAGAAAACCTAGATATGAATACACATTATTTGCACAAGATAAAAAACATCTACAAATCATGCCCTAGACAAGCCATCTAATTTTATTTGTAGCAAGAAATGTTATCAAGCTAGTGAGCCTAAACTATAATGAATATTGACATTGTTAGGAATTGCAGCAAGACTGCAAGCAGCAACACTAAATTCATTTCCATGATGACCAAATTGGGTTAGTATTACATAACATATGGTAAATAATGTTTCAAACCATAATTATTAATCTAATTTTAAACACCCATCCTTTCTTATTCACCTATGTAAAGGAAGATGATGATCAATAGATTGTGATTCTTAACTAGATTATGAGTGTTCTACCTATTCAGTTCATTGTGTGAATTTATACCAACTGTCAAGGACGGTTATACCTCTTGTTAACTTTGAACAAATGGGTCATTTAAGAGCAATAAGTGTTTGTGAGTCTCAAGTTGATTAGGGGTGGCTAGATAGATAATTGCATGTATGATGTGCTTAGCATACAAGAGGGTGCAAAGTGGTGAAAATTTCTACTTGCGCTAGCTAGTTCACCAAGATCAAATAAATAACCTAGTTAGTGGGTCATACAAGTTAGGATGTGTGTATAGTTTGTGGTTGACTAGAGTTGTCCAGGTATCTAAACACCAAGCTCAGATGACAACTAGACCTAATCTCGTGTTTGCAACCTCATAAGGGGTAGGGCCACTTATGAAAAATGAGGCATTTGAGGGGCTGTCAGGTTTGTGATTAGAGGAAAAGCACCCTAATGATGCTCTCCCTCATGCAAAATATGCCAAAACTTGTTTGGAATTCAGTAACACCAAGCAAAAATATGTAGATTCTAAACCCTTCTTTGTCTTTCTTAATTGTGGTTAGCATGTTTGATTATGCTAGAAATAGAGATCAAGATATATTCTTTTACATTCATGTTTACTTCTAGATATTTAATAATGTTAAAATATAAAATCATGTTAGTTGTTATATCTATGTCATAAAAAAATATTATGCAAGTTTAGTTATCTTGTCTTATTTGTTTAATATAAGAAAGTCATTTATTTTTCTTGTTAGAAGAAAGTTATTGTTACAATGTATGTCCTCCCAATGGAATTTTAGTGCAAGAAAATCTTTGCTCTTATTGGTAAGTCCATTGGAAAATATTTAGGGGTTTCAAAGATACTTTAGAGGGTAACTCAGTTGTTAATGCTAGAATTTGTGTGAAAATGAATCTAAGTTAGCCTCTCCCAGCTGAGTTTGAACTGTTAGTGAATGAATCTTTGTGGATCCAATAATTCGACTATGAGGCCCTTTATTTTTGATGTAGAGTTTGTCATAAACATGGTCACCTTGTGAGGTTTTACTCATCTTTACATAATACTAAATAAGAGAACCCATATATGTATACACATTCTTTGCACAAGATGAAAACATCTATGAATCATGCTTTAGGCAAGCCATCAACTCTTGGAGATGCCTAGCAAGATGGTTTTTTAAAATAGAAGAAAAAAATAACCCCCCCCCACCAAAAAAAAAAGAAAAAAAGAAAAAAAAAGAAGGTACCGAACTTCCTACCATCAAGTCTTTAAACGGATATATTTTTTTTAATTCTTTGGCTAACCTTGAGGAGGAGTAGAATATGGACATTGTGGATGCCAGTATGCCTGATTCACCATTTAAGGATATCCTTCCTACATCAACTTTAATCTCCCTTGAGAGAACTTCTAGTACCCTGCCACAATTCCTCTTGAATTGTCAAAGACCAATGAAGTGCAAAATCTTGTTGAATTTGGTTTAAGAGATGTTAGCTTGAGCATTCTTGAAAAGACCAAATAAAAGCCTTGACTTGAAATTAAATAAATAAAAAATGCCCTTAAAATAATTGCTCCCCAGGGGTGGGTAGAAAAACTAACAAGGACTTGTTGGCTTCTTAGAGAGAAAAAATGATTAATTAAGGAATAGTGAAGACTCTTGATTCTTACCTATCTCAAGGCAATTGATGATTATTAAAACTTTCAACATAAGGAACTTAGCAAAAGATCCCATCAAAATGTTGTTTGATGAGTTTTGGTAAAAAACAAAATGATTTTTTTCTTCTCTAAGAGACAAAGATGACTCTAGATACCATGACACAAACTGTCAATAAAATATGGAAGGGTTCTCACCATATGGCAATGGCCTCTCATGGTGCTTCTAGGGTTATTTTCACAATAAGGTCCACTCTTTTGAGTGGACAATAGTGGATCATATTGTAGGAAAAGTTGTTTTGACCTCACTATTTAAGAATAATGAAACTACTAAGTAAATTCTAATCACCAACCTTTATGTGCTTTGTCCTTGGAAGGCTTGAAGCACCAATGGTCTGGTGTTTAATGCATGATACTTTCTTGGGTTGATCGAGACTAGGTGGTTGTAGGAGATTTCAATGCTAACTTATCAATTAGTAATCAAGGAGGAGGTCTCTCTTCTTTTGATCTAGGGGACATGTTTATGATAACCCAACTTTAGGACTTAAGCCTTGTTGATATTAAATATTTGGTATTTAAATTTACTTGGACCAACAAGAGGATCAAGCCTCATACCTGAAAATTCAAATAGGATAGATTTGTAGTTACAAAAGAGGCTTTCATTAAATGGCATCTAGCTCAGATTCTTGATGGTCCAAATTCTGATCATTCCCCTTTTCTCTTCGAAGGTGGTATTATTTTTGGTTCTCTTCATAGACCTTTTAAATTTGAGAACTTATAGTTTCAAAAGAGGATCTTAGACATCTAATTTTGTTATGGTGGATTGAGGGGTAAAAGTAAAAACATGCGTCACACTTTTATAAAGGAAATGACCAACATAACAAAAAGTGTTCAACTTTGATCACATAAAAGTAGCATTTATATTTTGAATTTCAAAATATTGTAAACTAATGAAATGTAGAAATATTAATGAAGTTTACATCAGTTATTTAAAAATAAAAATAAAAATAAATTGATATACAATTTTTTTTATATTTAAAGGTTGATTTTTTTTAGCTGAAAATTTGAAAAAATGAAAGGTCGAGTTAGCACCACCAAAAAAATGAAAACATAATTTCTTAATATCCTAATATCCTTTACCTTGTCATGAAATCCATTACTTCAAAAATAGTCCAATTCATAAAATAGGAAACATTTACTCTTGCTTCGCATAGCTAAATATGACCTTATTTGGTCACAACAAGATATCAAGAGATGTTATATAGTGTAAATATAGATAATTTATCTCTGAACTCAATCTCAATGACCCCATGATGTTAAACAACAATTATCTTCAATTTGGTATGCAATTATATTATGGACTACTATAGCTATAATATCCTTCCTTCATTCACATAATTCTAATATTAATGTTCTCATATTTAAGAGGTTGACCAACATCATAAGTCATAAAAGCCTTTACCACAATATTCATGGATTATCAAAAGTATTGTGTTGCAACATTAAAGATACCTTTTAGTAAAGTCCAGTTGTTATGCCACTAAATGAAGTAACCCTTACAATAGTATGCAACCAACATCCAAGACTCCTATTAATTATATTTTATTCCTAGTTCATATTGTAAGACTATCTTGAAGCTAAAGATATTTTCTAGAGCTCTTTGCCATATTATTTCTCTTAAATTTCAAACATAAAATTCTTCAAATAATTAACCCTTGATTATAGTAAGTTCTTATTTGATGATTTTTTCCCCAAAATATCCTATAGATTCATCTCCACATAACATGGAGGTTAGGTTGATTACTTAACATGAAACTCTCTTTGTTTACACAAATCATACAAGAATGAAAAAATCCCCTTAGGCACACCATATATGATAGGGGTCACTTTGTATTATAATTAAGGGGGAGAGGGGAGATAAAGAGGAGACATGGTGAGTGAGGGAAGTGTTATGCCTTGCACACTTCCCCCTTCCATTCCTTCCTGAAAAATGTTGGGTCCCCATTTGTTTCCTTCCTGTTTCCTATTGCTTTCTTGTCCTTTTCCTCTTTTGGTTCTGCCTCTCCTAATTTTCGTGTTCCTGAAACCTCAGAGTCCTTTTCTCTTTGTGCACACTCTGAAACCTCGGGTTCTTGGGATTCCAAAGTGTGTCCTTGTCTTTGGTTTCTTTTCTCTTGCTTCGAGATTTCAGGTTTCTGAAACTCCAAAGTCTGCCCTGTTGTTTTGGGGGACTCTGGATCTTTGGAATCCTGAAGTCTCCTCTTTGCCTATTTTGTTTTGATTTCGCAACTCTGGAGCCTCAGGGTCCCGAAATCCTTTTTGGGTTTGGTTTGTTTTTGCCCCAGGATTCTAGCTCTCTGGAATCCTTGTTCGTTTGTTCGACTTTTCTTCTAAACTCCAAAACCCTAGAATTCCGAAGTCACTTAACTAGTGACCTCAAGATTCTGGGATCCTGGAACCTCAGAGCCTATTTCAGTTTTTGTGCCCAGGGAAGACTATAAATTGTCTTTCAAAGGGGAGTTTGGCTCATTTGCACCCTACATCATTTCAAGTTCTCCTTGAACCTTGGTGATTCAGTCTCTTGCCAACACATAGTGCCTCCTTTCTACCCCTTGTATAGGTTGGTTTTCCTCCTAGCCCTGTTTGTTTTCTTGTTCTTTCCCATTTTTGTGTGTTTGTTTGTGTGGGTTTTTCGTTGTTTAGGTTTTTGGTTTTTTGCAATAAGTCGATTTCTAAATCAGCAATTAGGGTTTTCTTTTTTTCTTCGTTTTGCAAACTTCAAGTTCCTAAAGTCCCAAGACGTCCCTTTTGGCCTTCTTCGAAGTACAGAACCTTGGAACCCTGGGATCTTGAAGTTCGCTTTTCTTCTTGCCCCTTGACTCTGGAACTCTGGGTTCTTAGAATTTTGAAATCCCTTGCCGTGTTGTGCAAATTTCAGAACTCAGGTTTCCTAGATTCCAAGAGTTTATCTCTGTTGTTCCTTAATACTTCAGAATTTCGGAACCCCAGAATCTCGAAGCCGGCCTCCAGATAGTCTCTTTTGATCGTGGAACTCCAGAACCCCAGAATTTTGGAGTCTTCCTTATCTGTTGCCTTGTCTATTATTGATTTCGGAACCTCGGTATCCCGAAGTCATGGTCTTTTCTTGCTAAATCCATTTTGGAGTTTTAGAATTTTGGAACCCCAAAATAGGTCTCTTTTGTTGAGCTTCAATCTCTAGGACCTCGGAACCCCGAGGTCCCAAAATCATGTATAATAGGCTTCTTTCGACCCCGAAACCTCGGGATCTCGGAATCATGTATAATGGGCTTCTTTCGACACCAAAACCCCATGATTTCATATTCCCTTTCTTTTAGTCAATCTCTTAAAGTGTTAATCACACGTATTATCTTTTGCAGATTAGGCTAATCTTATGGAAACATAAATTGCCCCTCAAAAGAAGACCAAAAGTAAAATTAAGCTAAGAAAGAATCCCCCTACGATGAAGTACCAACATTAGGGTTAGACCTTGGTCTCAAAGTTCGAGAATGAAGCACAGTGGGTCACTGATATATAAATTGGTCATATTGAGATAGATGATATCAAGTAAGAGGTCACTCAGTTACACATCAATGCACTGTATAGAAGATTCAAAAGGTTTGGGCTTGTGGAAGCCACCATCTTCCCTCAAGCAATGCAATCTCCATAATTTATTCTTTCTACAACTCAACACTATGATAAAGATACTCAAAAGTGCAGGGACACTAATGGAAATGTGGTAATTGACCTCTTGCCATAAATGCTCGCCATGAACTTTGGAACCCCTCAATACGATAAGGTCCTCCAAACACTAAAGAGGAGGCAATCTGAATATTCAATCAAAAGGTCGTAGATAATATACACCACATAAATGAAGCATGGTTGGACGAGCCAAGGATATTAGGGTTGAAGGCTTCTGATAATATTTGGAGGGAGAATTTTAAGGATGCACCAATTAATTTGATCATCATGCTCAGTCGTGCCTTTGGGAAGCCGGATTACAGACACTACCATCTATGAATGTTCCATTACATCCATACTATCTTAATAGGCAAGGAGTATTTTGATTGGGATTTCAGATAATATACATAAGAAAATGTGTACAATATTAGAAACAAAGAAGTTCGTCATGACTTCCTATGTGATCTGGATGGTGGCAAGCAGTAGCAGGTACCCAGGATTATATACAAGTGGCAAGCTAGGAGAGGAACCTGGACAGAAGAGAGTGTGGGAGCATTATCCTCCTAGTCATTCTTCTAGAACCCATCTAATCTTAATCAATTATCGTTAATCCCTCTAATCATATCATTTCCCTAAGTTTGAGGAGGTCACTTCTCAAATTTGGAAGAAAGTCTTCTAAATGCATTAAAGGATTTATTTCTTCAACAAGCTAACTTGTTGAGTTCCCCCAAATTTGGAAGAACTCTTAAAAATTTGTCCCTAAAGTCTTCCAAATCATTAATGGTTAATTCAACCTCCCTTCATGGTTAGAGACTTTCTCTCTAACTTAACCCTTATCTAACTCAAGGGTCTCATCAAGCACTCATGGCCTTGATCCTAGTTGTCATATCTAACCCTTGCACAAGAGTTTACGCCTTGGGTAAAATCTTTATCCAATGGATGACCTTAACCCAACCATAACCTTACCTCCTAAGGTAACCTTCATGTCTCCTCACACATTTAATACCTCTTACATCTCCTCTCAAGCCACCTCTTGTTGACAATTGTCACCATTTCATTGGTGAAAATTGTAAACATGGATTGAGTAACTTTCAATCCTAGCCCTTGTTAAGATTATTCAATCTCAACCATCCATTTCCATAGTTTCCCTATAAATAGAGATCACATTCCTCATTCTCCAATCCAAGTTTCATGCATCTACATTATAGTCTAATTTTATCAAGCATTTTAGCCTCTCTTTGTTAAAATATCATCTAAGCATTTAGAAGCATTTCATATCATAGTATATCCATGCTAGCATATCATGTTAGGATAATTTAGCAATATCTTCATCATATCACTATCTTCATCTTAGCTTAAATATCATAGTTTAAACATATCATATAGATCTTAGAATGCATTCATGCATATAGTTCTCAATATCACTCGTTCTTGGAGTTTTCATTCCTAAGTCATTTTGCTCAATGATCTGAGAGCAAAACATTGACTTTATGGATCATATGAGATAGAGAACAATGGGACATACCTTGGGAAGTTAGACTAGTTTAAACTAGTTCATATTTGCACTCAAGAGTCTCATTGGTATGTTGGTCTTTTTATCTCAAATTTGATGTTTTGATCACCACATTTCCTGCATACTTTTTTGGGCACATCCCCTAAAAAAAACATCATTTTTTGTGTAGGTTGAAGATAGCAATCATGTTAGAACACTTTCATAGAACATCTGAGACCTTCTGTAGTGCTTCTGCGGTAAACTTTAGCACATCCATCTTACCTTTTAGCGCATAGGAACCATCTCTCAGTACGTTTAATCTTCTTTTTAGCCCATAACCTTTTTTGATATCTCAACGCGTAAGAGTATAAGATTAGCACTTCCAGTCATCAGAGTAGTGCATAGGGTTCATCTTTTAGCACATAGGCACCATTGTATAGTGCATCAGTCCCATCTTTTAGCGCATAAACCAAATAGAGAGCAAAAGCTTTGTAACAAAAACAAAATTTAGGCTTGTGAAGCCCACCATCAGAATTGGAGTTTTGCTAATTGACTGTGTGCAGGTTCTAACAAGTTTTGTGCAGGAACATAAGGAATTAGTTTAGTTTTCTTTTCTTTCTTTCAAGGTTAGTAAAAAGAACTCATCTTTCCTTTTCTTATAAAAAACTTAAAATGAACCTCATGACTTCTTTTGGATGCATAAAATGAACTTCATGCTTTCCTTTTGGTGCTTAAAACAAGACTCAATCTTTTCTTTCTTGCATGGATAAAAAGAACAACAAACTCAAATCTTTCTTTTATGCAAGTTAGGAATCACATTCCTTGCGGCTCTAAAAAGAACAAAACAAACTTTCCAATTTAAAAAAAAAATTAAAATTGAACATCACTTTCCTTTGGTGCTCATTAAAATGAACCTCACCTTTGTTTTGGAAGCTTAAAAAGAACCTTCACTTTACCATTTCAAAAGCTTTCAAAATTGAGATCATTGTTGTTTAAATTGGCAATTCATTTTGTTGACAAGGTTTAACTTTCAAAAGTTCAAAGTTTTACCATCTTCACACATTGCTATCTTGGGTTAAAAAGAACGACATGTATTTTTGGAGCAACATCTCCAAGATAGTTTTTTAGAAAACAACTGCGATATTGGATAAAAAGAAAGTATGTATTCTGCATTTTGAAGGTGTTAGGTATATGCTCTCCCCTCAATTGGGTGATAAAAAAGCCAAATACACCATTTTTGAAATCCTTCTTTCAATTTAGCAAATGCAACCTTTAGAGGGCCTACCTTCTTGAAGCCTTGAGGGGGTTAGTGAGAAGGGTATGACCCAAGTGGGAAATGACTTTATTGCCAAGTATTCCAACCCACTATAATCAAATGTGAAGGATTTTGAAAATCCCCTCCAACGGTTTTGCTTAGTGATTAGCCTTCCCCCAATATCTTTAAGATACGTAAAACCTTTGTTCTAAAGGTTGGGAAGCCTCTCGAGGGAGTTTATCACTGAAGACCGAATGGAAGCCTGATTAAAAACCATAGAAGTAGAAGCTTTGAGCTGATTCAGTTGCCATACATTGGCAATATCATAGTGCAAGGGTGGGGAAGAACCTGCCCCCAAGATTACTCACCATATATCTCCCAAGATAATTACCTAATTGTGAAGCAATTCACTTTGGGTTAATTTCTGGAAAAAGACAAAAAAATGGGCACCCTCTAGGGGTTGACAATGTTGTTTGAGCTGACGGAGTATCGAGCCTAGTGAGATATGATATTGTAAATGACCCTTGAATAAAGAGTCCGCTTGATATGTCTTCTTTGTATCAAAACCAATGAAAACATTGGAGATTTGAACACATCCTTAAAAGAACATACACTATTTGTTAGAAGAGGCAAACTATTATTATTTCTGTCTACTATGTTTTCAAATCATTTATCAAAAAATAATCCATCAAGCACAAAGATCATTTCTCAAACTTTCAAATAAATCATCAGAACAGAGAAATTAGGACAGTTAGCGCATGAGAGCATCAGTATAGCGCATTTCAACCAAAAGATAGCGCATTAAAACCAAAACTTAGCACCTCTACATTTCAAATTAGCACATGAGCAACATAACATTGGTAAAAATCAGATAGCGCTTGCAAACACCCTTGTAGTGCATAAGAGCATCAGTGTAGCGCTTAAATCCCATAAAATAGCACATACAAATCAAATATTAGCGCTTATGCAGAACATATTAGCGCATAATATAATCAATATTTATGCTATCTGACTATGATAAATAGTGCCTTTGAGGGACAACATAGTGCATCTGGAAAACTTTGTAGCGCTTTGGGGTCATCTTTTAGCGCTTCAGGGTTTTGTCTTAGCGCATGACCAAAATTGGCAAAAACCAGAGAGCAATCCATCAACCTTTTGAAAATTCTATAACCAGTTTTGGATACCCTTTTAAGTCTTCTGACAAATCCAACACTCATAGGAGAAAATTATAACAAGTGAGGAGGGATCATAACTAAGGAAATTTTCAAATCCAAATACTACCCTTGGAAGGGGTATCAAATCTTCAACTATCTTAAAAAGATAAGATTTCATCCAACAAAATTAAGGACTATCAAATCGAGTGATCAAGGGTTCTATCATCCAACAAATCTTATCAAAACAATACCTAGTTAGGTTCTCAAGTTGCCAAATTAAGTTTCTAGATCGTGAAACTTGATTCATATCATTTGTAATGTCCCTACTAGTTAGAGATCACTGTCCTACAAAAACAGATTGTTAGAATACAACAAATATATATATATATATAAAACTTGCAATTTAACTTTAAAAGGCTTAATTAAGACTAATCATAATTCTTATCTAATAAAAAGGATACAAATGCCATACAGAGATATGTCCTTAGGCGGATGTGAAGCTCGCCTTCTTGGAACCCATCTCGGTTTCAAGCCATCTTGGAAATCGAAGGTGAATTCGATTCCTGTCTTAGATGTAATTTCTTACACCCAAGCCATCCAGGAAATCAAAGCTTAATTCGATTCCTGTCTTGGATGTAACTTCTTACACCCAAGCCATCCAAGAAATCAAAGGTTAATTCGATTCCTGTCTTAGATATAACTTCTTACACCCAAGCCATCCAAGAAATCGAAGGTTAATTTGATTCCTGTCTTGGGTGTAATTTCTTACACCCAAGCCATCCAAGGAAGACCATATGTCAATTCCTTGCCTTGGATGATGCATCTCATCATCCAAGTCCATCAAAGGGGACTGGCTAGATCCATCTCTTCCTGGATGAACTTAGTCAACCAAACCATATATATGCATATAGATATTCAGTATATACTGCCTACCAGGGATTATCATAATCCCTCCATTAGGCTAAGGGAATTTCTTCCCTATAGCCTCCATCATATAATCACATTAATATTACATTTTATAATTCATTATTGTTTTCCATTCCATAATTTACATCTTCATTTACATATTCTTTAATCTTTCTAATGATCCTAAATATACACACATATTCTACATAGATACCTATCTTTATTGCTACATTCAAATAAGTAATCATTAGAGATATATGTATTCATAAAAATGCATTAATATATATGTGTGTGTGTGGCACACACGTCCACACACATATATGCCTTAAGACTTCTTAACCCCTCTTACCTGTATGCAGATTCTAGCCTGCGGTTGGAGTTCACACTGTAGATGTCGCCTGAAGATTGGGAGGCATACCACAAAGAACACAAATGTTACTTCCTGTAACTTGATAACAATTCTGATATGATCTTATCAATGGTGATGTCACTAGATGCTTTTGATTCCTTCCCTTTATATCTATCAATTTGAGGGAGAGGTCACACCTCTTCATCATGTATGCCCTTTGGCAAGAGACATACCCTTTCACCATTAGCACCCTTTGAAAGAGTGCAACTCTTCATTATTTCTACCATTTTAAAGGGACCCAACCTTTCATAATCAAATTTGCACTTATTATTTAATTAGATCTACACTTCTCATTTCCAAATTATCCCCCCCTCTCAAATGAGGTTTTCTTCTCCCTTTTATATATCATTGTTGAGGGAGTCACAACTTTTCCTTTCATGTCTTTTGACTTTTCATTAACTTTATTAATTTTTAATTAATCATATTTAATTATATCATTTTATATTTTAATTTTATTATTATCATTTATTATTAAATTCTATTTCAAGTGGGGATATTATTATCATTTATTATTAAATTATATTTCAAAGTGAGAATATTATTATCATTTATTATTAAATTATATTTCAAAATGGGGATATTATTATCATTTATTTTTAAATTCTATTTCAAATATTCATTCGTTGGTAATTATTATATAAATTAATAATCATTGGCTTATTTAGGATATATATATATAACGATCATGGAGGGGACATGACATCATTTGACACACTTTGTCGTGGGGGCGAATCAAACTAAACCTCTACTTAACAAGTAAACTTGAGTATCCAAAATAAAGTATCCATATCAACCATCAACATCAACATTGATCATTTTGTATTACCACTCCTCGTATTTTGAGAAGAAGAAGTCTTCATCAAAAGACTAAGTTGAAGAAGAGACAACCTAGCCCTAGGGACCTTACTAAAAGGAATAAATTTCTCTATATAAACCATCAACTCTTTAAATCACATCGTGTTTTCTTGCGGCATATGTAATTGTATCCCCAAGGCAAAACCAATGAATTTGACAAAGAACCTTTGAGAAGCAGGGCATACATTAAAAAAACAGCTTTCAATCAATGCCTTAATAGTGGAGGAAGGATCAATCTCACCTTATTTCTAAATTTTTGCATCACCTACAACGAAGCTCGACCCGAGCCACCAAATCCACTAAGAACCCCAATAGAAGAAGAGGAATTCACAACTATAGAGATATATTGATGCCCACTATAACTCGATCTTAGAAAAACAAAGGAAAGGATCCACCACCAGAATCAAGTACATGACAAATGGAGTCCAATCCTTTTGATGAATATA
Source organism: Cryptomeria japonica (assembly GCF_030272615.1). Taxonomy (NCBI): domain Eukaryota; kingdom Viridiplantae; phylum Streptophyta; class Pinopsida; order Cupressales; family Cupressaceae; genus Cryptomeria; species Cryptomeria japonica. The sequence continues at coordinate 83,739,854 of NC_081413.1, forward strand.
CAAATATAGGGGAAACAAAGATGACTGAAGAGCTTCTCCAAAAATGTCAAGAGAGTTCCTCTTTCCAAAAACTCATGGAAAGGCTTATAGAATCAGATAAGAAAAAGTATTTCCTCATGCTAACTAGTAAAGGAGTCAGGATTCCTGCAGATTTTGACATAGAAAATTTAAAGAATACTGATGAGAGAATCTCATGAACAAGGGCAAGGACCTATACTTACAATACCCAAAATCAAGAGCATTTGAGAGAGGAAGACACACATGATCAAGACAACACACGCAAACAAGAGGATACCCGTAATCATGATGACAATATTAGTGAATAGGGGGATGCCCATCATAGAAGATCCAATGAAGGAAATGTGGCCCTAGCTCTTATTACACAGCACCCCCAAGCAATCCAACGACAAATGCAAGATATGCAACAAGGTTATACAATGAGATATTCTTTGGAGGATATTTGTCCTTACCCTTTTGATAGGAGGCTAAACATGATACCTTTCTCGCAAAATTCAAATATACCAAAGTATGATAAATAGAATGGTAAAAGTGATCCCCATGATCACGTCAGGGAATTTTGTACTATGAGTCTAGAGTTTGCTCATAATGATACATACATGATGCATTTATTCCCAAGAAGTTTGGGAGGGAAAACAATTGAGTGGTTATCAAAACTCACACCTCCCATTAGATCATTTGATGAGTTTGTGAATAAATTCATTACACAATACTCCTACAATATCCAACATGAAATCACCATGATTGACATATACAACACGAAGTAAAAGGACAATGAAACAATCATGGTCTTCTTACAATGATGGAGGTGTATGGTCTCAAGGTACCCATGTGACGTACTTGAAAAGGAAAAGATGGAGATCTTCATAGACAATTTGAATAGTGAAATGAGTTATCAACTCAAACTACAATGTCTACCTACTTTTACAAAACTGATCAAAAATGGCATCCAAGTAGAGGAAGCCTCCATCAAGAAAGGGACCTTGAAGTTCTTCAAGGAAGGTGTTAGTTCGTCAAATAATAACGCCGACAACAACTCTGACAAGTCCAAGTTTTGGACAAGGAATAAAAACATTGTTAATGATGGTGTAGTGGACAATGTTAAAACAAAACAACCCATGTTAAACTTATCTGGCATTACTCCACCATCCAATCCTCAAAACAAAAATAATCAAAGAACCAACAATCCAGGAACAAACAATCAAGGTAATAACAATAACACTAATCCGAAACCAACACCATATCGTCGAAAGTTTGCACCGTTAGGATAGACCCTTGAATCCACGTTTTGAGAACTATTGGCAAATACGGTCATTACATTACCAAATGAAAGAGATTTTGACCCCCAAATCAAACCGCCATGGTGGAACAATACACAATATTGTGAATATCATAGAAATAAAGGGCATCACACAAATGATTGCCTAAGGTTGAATAACTTGGTTCAAGATCTAATCGATAATGGTAACATAATGATAGATGGTCATAAAACCAATGATGACCATGAAGCCTTAAAAAATCCTCTTCCTAATTATGACAAGGGAGGAGCATCAACGTAAAACAACAACAAAGGATCTTGCATCAATCACATATACAAAAACACCAGAAATCACATATCGACATATAAAAATCAAATAAATATCATAAAGATCAAAGATAAACAAGAACATGTGTCGATAAATGTGACAATGAGGGCTCAAAAATATGTCTTGAAGGGGAACACATCAACATCAACAACTATCCCCAAGACTCAATATAAATTGGTCGACCAACTACGGAGAACAACCACTCAAATATCAATACTTGATTAGCTCAAACTCTCACCAAAACATAAAGATATCTTGGAGCAAGCTCTTGTCGAAACAAGAGTTTCAAACGATTTGGATGTAAATTTGTTCCAATCCATGGTGGCCCATATGACGATGCCACATAACATATCTTTTTTTGAACATGAAGACGTCTCTTTGAGTCATCCACATAACACCCCACTCCATATCGAAGTCCTAGTCTACAAACATCGGGTGAAAAGAGTACTCATAGATGGAGGAGTTGGTCTCAATATATGTACCCTAAAGCTTATCTGTGCATTGGGCTTCTTCGAGCAAGCTATTGACCCCAAAAAGAAGATCACCATCAAAGCCTATGATGATGAAGAAAGGTCATCCAAAGGAACAGTGGCACTACCCATTCAGGTAGGGCTTATGCAAAGAGACACATTATGCCAAGTCTTGGACATAGACTTGACATACAACATACTATTGGGTCATCCTTGGATCTATGAAATGCAAGCGGTACCTTCCACGTACCATCAATGTCTCAAGTTCCCCTACAATGGACAAGAAATTTCAATATCTACAGATACTAACCCTTTTTTCAGTACTGCAATGTTATGGGGGCAACTCAAAATGTCCTGGTTCCACACAACAGAGAGGCCCAAGCTTCCTCATCATCCAACAATCAAGAAAAACTCAAGTCATTATCCATAGACTTTGAGCAAAAGATGAAGATAAAAGACCAAGGTATGGGGGAATACTCTTTTGAACCCTATGTTCCAAGTTGCCAACATCACCAAGGTCTCATGGAGAACCTTCCACATCAAGCCATTAGGAAACACAACCCATCAAGAATTTTGATGGTAAATTTATCCAAATAGGCACACTAGTAGAAGAGTCAGACGATAAAGACATCCTCAGTTGTCTATACAAAGACAAGGAAGAGGTCAGAGTTGCTGCCCTAGAAGTGGTCATTCCAACATAACAGTATGGCAATGGGTTCATAATCATGCAACACGTGGGGTACAAAGGAAAAGGTCCTATTGGCAAGCGTCAAGAAGGCATCATAGAACCCATACAACCCCATTCACAATTTGTAAAAGACAAAACAGGACTTGGGTATGGCTAGCATGTTCCACCTATGCAAAAGAGAGATCACCATCAAAAACCTCAATGGAAAGAAAAGATAAAACATAATGAAGACTCATGGCAAGAAGCACTACATCAAGCAGCTACAAAGACAAGAAAAGACCAAGAGTATGAAGAAAATGAGAAGCGACAAGAAGAAATCGCTATCCAAAGGGAGGGAGCTTCTTATAGAAAAATACATCATGTACAAGAACCTGATCAAACCGAGTCTGAGCCTCGACCGGAGAATATTACTACTCAAAGAAAGGAAACAATGTATGAACAAATCCAAAAAATCAAAACAAGCATAGATCCTGAATTAGAACAAGCTACCCAGTTGGTATCAATTATCAGTAATCTTTTCTCACCATATGGCATCCCTGTCAGATTTAGTGAGGTAACCTAAGATAATGATTCTAAAACAGATTCCATTGAGTATGAGTGGGACACCTGTTCAGATATTACTAAGGATATTGAGGTAGATACAATCCACACATACACACTCATTCCTTATGAGGAACAAGGCTCGAGCTCTAGATCGTTTGAATTCAGACCACATCATATCTATAAGGCTAGTGAGAATGAACAACTTCAATACGAAAGAGTCAATGTCGATGAGAGTACCATTGAAAAGCTTGAGACTGTTATAGACCTTACCTATGCTACAAATGACTATGAAAATATCTCTATCATGACCCGCCAGATGACTCCCTACCTCTCATATATCCTAACCTCATAGATTGGGAAGAACCCGAACATGATATACTCATATTCGAAAATGATGAGGCCATTGTTCAATACCTCTGCTCTGTTAACTCGAAAAATTGCTCCATCAGCAAACCACATAGCGATATCTGCTCCTTGCCCTCACCCATCTCCCTCCCTTCAGGGGAGTGCCAAGTCTCGCAGTCGCAAAAATAAAAAAAATTGAAAATCGATCTAATGGTGAAAACCATCTAATGGCAGTATTAGATCACAAAAAATGTAAAAACAAAAAACATATCTAATGGTGAAAACCTCTTTGAGGCACCTGAGGATGGGATACTTGACACTCTTCCTGAACATTACCAGGAGAGGTCACCAATCTTGATTGAACCAATTGAATCAATAAACATTGGTATTGAAGCAACAACAAGAATCATACATCTAGCAGCATCCTTGACAAATCGAGAAAGACTGAACTACATCCAATTCTTCAAGGAGAAGAAAATCAAATTTGCTTTGTCTTATGAAGATATGCCATGAGTAAATCCAAATCTCATTATGCATCACTTGTCCATCGCTCCTGGAGGTAAACCTGTCAAACATAAATTAAGGAAGATGAATCCACATGTGGCATTATTGGTCAAAGTAGAGCTAAAGAAGTTATTAGAGGTCAGATTCATCCAACCTATAGACTATGTCGAATGGATCTCCAACATTGTACCAGTGTCTAAACCTGACAAAAGCATCAGAATATGTACAGACTTCAAAGATCTCAACAAACCTTGTCCAAAGGATGGCTTTCCTTTGCCAAGCATCGACACCATTGTTGATCTAACTGTAGGGCATGCTATGTTATCCCTCATAGATGGATTTTATGGCTACAACCAAATCAAGATAGCTCCTGAAGATCAAGATAAAAATGCATTCACATGCCCATGTTGCTGGAATGCCATGCCTTTTGGCTTGAAAAATGCCATTGCAACTTATCAAAGGGCCATGACAAAAATCTTCCACAAAAGCAGAAGATTATGTGGATGATCTTCTCATTAAATCATTCACAAGAGTGGAACACCTGGACATCCTAGATAAAATCTTTCAAAGACTAGAATAATTTAATGTTAGATTGAATCCTAAAACATGTGTTTTCAGGGTAACATCCAAAATTGTTTAGGGATACATTGTATCAGAAAAATGAATCGAGGTGGATCCTGCAAAGGTTCAGGCTATCATGGACATGCCACCTCCTAAAAACATCAGCCAATTGAGATCTCTACAAGGAAGGCTACAATATATCAGAAGATTCATTGCTCAATTAGCAAACAAATGTCTCCTATTCAACCATTTACTTCATAAAAATATACCTTTCATATGGGAAGACAAATGTGCAAAATCATTCCACCAGCTCAAACAATATCTGATGAATCCATCAGTTTTGGTACCACCAATAGCAGGAAGGCCACTCATCCTCTATATATCAGCAACCAAAGTGTCACTAGGGGCACTACTAGCACAAGGAGATCCAACGGGAAAAGAAAGGGCTATCTACTACATCGACAAGACTTTGAATGGATATGAACTCAACTAAACATTCATTGAAAAGTCTTGTTTAGCAGTAGTGTTCACCTCTCAAAAGTTTCGCCACTATATGCTAGCCCACACAATCAAATTGGTAGCAAAGATCGACCCTCTAAAGTATCTACTCAACAAGACCACTCTCACAGGGAGGCTGGCTAAATGGGTTATGACCCTTAGTGAGTTTGACATTCAATACATAGAAAAACGGTCCATCAAAGGACAAGTAATTGTAGATCAACTGGAAGAAGTACCTTTAACAGACAACAACCCACTACAGGTAGAATTTCCAGATATGGATGTACTCACTATCACACCCAAGAAATGGACCCTATACACCACATGGATTAGGTGCCGACATTTTATTTGTCACTCCAGAAGGACATACAATTCCAAGATCATACAGATTGATGTTCCCATGCACCAATAACATTGCTGAATATGAAGCCTTGTTGACTGGTATCAAAATAGTTGTGGAATGGAGAATCACAAAATTGGAAGTCTATGGAGACTCTCAATTAGTCATTAATCAGATCAATGATGACTATCAAACAAAGAATGACAAGTTAATGCCCTACAAGAAAATGATGGATGATTTCAAGAAATATTTTGTGGACATCACCTTCAAGCAGATTCGAAGGTTGGATAACAGAGCTACTGATGCAATGGCCACTATCACCTCGCTCCTACAACTTCTAGATAAATAGAACCATTTTGAATTTATGGTGGAGCAATTGTTTTCCCTGACCTATGATAATCCAAAATCCCAAGTCATTTGTGCCCTAGACGGTTCCTATTCCTCTCTATATGAGAAAATCTATGCCTATCTCAAAGACAATACCGTCCCACCCGACCTATCTCATAATAAAAAATGAAGCTTTATTTGAAAAGTAGCCTGCTATACCTTAACTGCTGACACACTTTATCATTGAGGTCTTGATGGTACTCTTCTTCGATGCCTTGATCATAACAAATCTGACTCTGCCTTACATGAGCTTCACGAAGGTATTTATGGTACGCATTCAAGTGGTCCTACTCCTACTAAAAAACTCCTAAGGACGGGATATTATTGATCAACAATGGAGAGAGAATCCTATCAATTTGCTAGGAAATGTCCTAAGTGTCAAATTCATGGCAACCTCATGCATGCACCAATGCAGGAGCTGCAATCATTCACCACATCATGGCGTTTTTGTCAATGGGGACTTGACCTAGTGGGAAAAATCCATCTTTCCTCGTCAAATGGGCACAAGTTCATCATCATAGACACCAAGTACTTAACCAAATGGATTGAAGTAGTTCCATTCACTACCGTGACTAGCAAGCAGATTGCTTCCTTCATCTTGAATTATCTCATTTGTTGGTACGACATCCCTAGCTCCATTATCACAATTAATGGAAGACCTTTTAAAAATAAAGATGTCCAAGAGCTTTGTGAGCAATTCCATATCCAACATCACTTTTTGACACCTTATTATCCACAAGGGAATGGTTAAGCAAAAGCCTAAAAAAAACAATCCTGAAGATCCTTAGGAAAACAATGAATGATGCTGACAAAGATTGACATGTGCAAACCAATCCTGCACTTTGGGCCTATAGAACAAGTATCCGCACACCTATAGGGGCTACACCATACTCATTGGTTTATGGTTCAGAAGCCATTTTACCTATTGAGGTAGAAATCCCATCTCTCAGAGTATCTTTGAAGGGCCTCATACCATATGAGGAATATCGAGTGAACAAGATACAATAACTAGAGCTTCTTGATGAGAGATGATAACGTGCTTTTGATCATCTCAAAGCATATCAACAACGCATGTGCATAAGTTATAATCATAAGGCTATCCCAAGGGCATTCAAAATTAGTGATCTAGTCCTACAGGAAAATCCTAGAAATTAGCAAGACCGAGAGAAGAAGGGGAAATTTGAACCTAACTAGTTGGGACCCTTTGTCATCATATCGGCTTATGGATTAGGAGCATATCAGTTGTCAACTTCAGAGGGGGATGTGCTTGACGAACCAACCAACAACATCCATCTGAAGAAGTCCTACACTTGAGTAGTCCAATGCATGAATGAAGAAAAAAAGAAAAAAAAAGGTATAAAAAATCGTCACTCGGGTGAAAACCTGGCAAACAGGCACCTTGTGACACAAAAAAAATCAAGAAAATCAAGAAAAATACACAAAAATAAAAAGCAACTCCGAAAGTGCAATAAAAAAAAATGGTGAAAACCTGGCAACAGGGGCTATTTGTAAGAGATTGGCTCTTCCATCTGTATGTACTTATTTCCTATCCTTTTTGAACTAAGCCTATGACCATCACAATTTTTCTAACAAATACCTATCAACATTTGGGACACACGTAGTGTAGTCATTGTCCCCGATTCTTTGGATCAGTTATCTCAATCATATCCCACCATGGATTGGTGATTAATGTATATATCCATATCAGAAAGTGTCCATAGCTAGGGGCATAATTCATCTTGCTTTAGCATTCATAATACATGTATCAAACAAGGATCACAACATACTAAGGAAACCAATGCCAAAACTACCCATAAAACTAGAAAACGGGATCACTATCCAACTACACCTGCAACACACACATGATGGATGATCTATTTGTTGGCATTTTTGATGATTATGTTGTGATTGTCATTGATGGACACACACTTGCATTGACATCACTTTTATATGTATGAGTTATGCTCAACTGACAATTGTTCCCAACCGGTATGATGCATTATATTCCTTAGACTATTGGTGTTTTGCAGAAAGTGTTTACCGATCTGAAGCGGTATGCTGACCCCAAGCGGTTCGAGGATCTCAAGCGGTACGAATGATCAAGCGGCATAACATATTTCCCAGTCTTCATTTTGTCAAACTGGCAACCGGTATTTTGCTTAAACCGGTATTTTGTATGAACTGGTAAAACTCTGTGATTAGTTACCATCCACCGATTGTTTGACGGTGCCGACACTTCAACGGTGCTTTTTGTGCCGTGCTACAGAATATGTCTAGATGCATTGAACCTAGGAAATTGTATTGTAATCCTATTGGACTGACATGAAATCAGATTCCTTTAAAAGGACATCATATCTAGGGTTTTATGTTGTTGCTAGGGTTTAAGGTGGTTGATGAGTTAGAGAAAGTGTGAATGTGTTGAAGACTGAAATAATGCTGGAATGCATTAGGAATGTGCTATCAAGGATCTAACCAAGCAGTCTGTGCTATTAGCTAGATCACTCACTTGTTGATTACTCACATCTTCGACAAGTTTGAAGCCCTTAACCGGGTAGGCCCAAAAGCCTTTTGTAAATCCTCTAACAAGGTGGTTCACATCTGTGGATCTAAAATCATCTAGCAAGGTAGTCTTTAATCAGACTTATCTCCTAACAGAGATTGAGATTCCTAACAGGATCTATTCTGGTAAAGAACATTGTATGACCTTAACCGGTCTGGTTCCTATTCTTCAGATAGTTACTTGTGAGTTCCATCTCACCGTGGTTTTTCCCATTTGGGTTTCCACGTCAAAATTTCTTGTGTTATGGTGTTTGTGCTTCTGTGGGTGAATGCATTATTTTCTATTTGGTTTGCATGTGTGCTAACCGGTCTGTCTGCTAAACTGTTTTACCGGTTTACTGTTAGTCTAGCAAAGTGTTTAAGTACATTGATTTTTGGCATACTAATTCACCCCCCCTCTTAGTATTCATCAATTGGTATCAGAGCCTACCTTTCTATAAGTTTAACCACTTGGAAAGAGATGTGGGGGAATACACATTGAGGGAACTTACTCATCGGCTCACTCAGTCTGAGCAAGCCTATGATGATCTTATGGTCAAATACAAGGCCTCTCAAGAAAAAAGGAGAGAACATGCTGAAAAGATGATGGAGCTATCTGAAAATAGTTCTTCTGATGAAGCGGACATGCAAGCCCTAATCCAAGAAGTAGAAAAGCTAAATGAATCCAATTCCAATCTGAGAAAGGAGTTGGAAGGACTAAATATCCGAATGTGCCAAGAGCTTGAGAACCAGAGGAAAGCCGAAGATCTGACAAAAGACAAAGATCATGAAATCTCCAAGCTGAAGCAAGAGATCAGTACCCTAACTGCTCAACTCCATGCAAGCAAAGTGGAAAAGGAAGACATGCAAGGAGAACTGAACATTGCCATCTCTGAGAATGCAAATCTGATGGAACTAAATGCTACTATTTCAAAAGAACTCTCTGAGTCAAAGGAAATACTTGCTAAGTTCAACAAGAGTTTTGTTAAGCTAGAGCAAAAGCTTGAATCTGCCAAACTTGTTAAGAATACTGATGGACTTGGTTATTTCGGTCATGAGGAGGGTGAGACCTCTGGTACAAATGTTGGAGCATCAAAGAAACAACTGACATCAAAGGATAAAGGTAAGCAAAAGTTTAAACCTGTTTGCTTTAACTGTCTTAAAGAAGGACATACTACCAATGTGTGTAGGAGTAAGGCTTATAATAATCTTCCTTATTTTCTAAATGATAAGCCTCGATCCTATAGATTCAATGGTAACTGTCATGCATGCAACAAGTTTGCGCATAGAGCATCTAAATGCAGGTCTGTTATGAACAACACTGGAAGATATCCTCAGAGAACTCAAGGAGTTGGTCCTAAACCTTTTGTGAACCGGAATCACAACTAGTTTAATGTCTTCAATCATCAGTCAAGAAGCGGTGGCTATCAAGCGGCAACCGGATGGAGAGAAAACTATATGGTCTGTCATGGTCATGGTCACACTACTGCAACATGCAGGAGGAAGAACGGTAACATGAATAATGGACCTTGGAGAGCACCTGGAATGGTCTGCTATCATTGCAACAAACCGGGTCACATTGCCAGATTCTGCAAAACAAGAAAGAACATATTGGATGACATACCGATCACTCCGAAAGGAAAGATTGATATTGACACTGTTCAAGCGGACATGAAAAAAACCTTGAAGAAGAAACCAACGGTATTCCAAGAAGAACCGGTTTCTGCACCTAGTGTGGAAATAACGGAACCAACAAACTAAGCATCAGAAAAGCTTAGGGGGAGAAAACGGTGAAACACTACGAACCCCAGGTTTACACCGGTAAAAGACCTTAACCGGTATGAGATACTTGTCATTTGGCAGAAGACTGGAAACAGTAAAAGGCAAATTAGGGTTTACGCCCTAATGGTGGAGCATTAATTACAGTTGGTGAGGAATATGCTTAAAAGGAATTTTCAAATCATTTCTCATTATCATTTTTCGAGTGAAGAAGGTTTTCAAGTGCAGAACGATGAAAAAGTGATTTGTGCTGCGATTCGGAGAAATTTAGAAACCTTGAAGGAGATTCAGAAGCAAATTACAATCGATCAAGAGAAGAACGCAAAGCTGTGATTCTGCAACCGACAAAGTGTGAGGTGAAGTAGAATCTGAAAGCCCTGAATTCTCGATTTTCGAAAGGTATTTCTTGAGTTTTCTATTTTTGTCATGGCTTCCGCTTCTCATACTAGCACTAGTGCATCTGTCGATTTAGTAAGCTTCATTCAACGCAAGTCCAAATACAATGCCTTGTCACAAGTTCCTGCTGGAGTAATAGTGGAAGAAGGAATATCTAATTATATAGACTATAAAATTGAAGAGCTAGGGTCTCTAGCAATCCACTCGCAGCTAGGTCTATTCTATGGGAAAGATAAAAAGATCAAACCAGAGTATAGCATTTTGGAGAAGAAGAAACTTCACAATGCGGTTTACTTCCTAGAGGACTTCACAGATGATCACATTAGAATCATTCTGAGCAGGGTTCATGGTGACAAGATGTACCTAGAGAGAACTCATGATATCACACCACAAGCTATTCATGCCGTCACCAGTTTCTGCAACGTCGGTGAAGTGCCAGCCCTGAGGAAGATCATCAAGACTGAAATGACCAAACTCACCGGTTCAGTGTGCGACTCATGAGGAATGACTGTTAATTCCATCAAGGATGATCTCGTGAAATATGCGTGCATGGTGATTGGATACCGAAAGTTCCATGCCAGCAGAATTAACTCTGTATCTGTTGTAGCGGTAAATGCCACTTACTGGATGATCAAGGAAGATGCATCATTTGACCTCTGTACCAGTATGCAAAGGCAACTCCTATTGAATCTTAAATCAATCAAACAGGATAATGCATTAAAATTCAAGTTTGGACAACTACTAGTAGGACTATTTTTCTACTTCCAAGGTTACTTCCCTGGAGTGGGAGATATTCAGTGGTCTACAAACCAACTGGTTACCAAGCAGATCAAAGAAAGCCTGCAAGCAGTTGGAACCGGCTACCCTGAAGTTCTGAACAAGTACTTTGATGAGTTCAGAAGCAAGATGAGTCTAAGGATGAGGATATCTGGTGACATTGTCAAGAAATATGAAGATGATATCTACTTTATCATCAATGTGGATGAATGCATAATGGAGGCCGTTGAGCCCAGACGGGAAGAAGTAGAGCCTATGGGCTATGAGGTGATGTATGATATGCTGGACGGGTATGCTTCTACCCTAATCGCCTCACCTCTTGATTCTAAGGTAAAGAGAACCGACACCTATCTGGAAAGGGTTGCATCGGTTGTAGAACCTCATGAAAACAAAGGAAAGGCAATGCCTTCGGCATCGACACCGGTTATTGCAGCCAGTCCGAAAGTGACCAAGTGGTCACCTGCAAAAAAGAAATCGGAAGCGACACCTACCAAAGTCTTCGAGAGAAAGAGGAAGACAAGGAATAATTCACCGGACTCAGAAGAAACTGTGTCTGAAGAAAAACCCAAGAAGACAAGACAAGCAAGGAAAAAGACAAAGAATGAACCGGCATCATCGGCATCGGTAAATATTGACATTTCTTCCTACAAACCTTTGACACATTGTCAAAGAACCATCAAAAAAATTAGGAGAAAAGTGCTAAATGATTTGATTGATTGTTTTGATGATTTCAATGATGATGAAAAGGAAGCAGTTGAACAAGAAATCATTAAGTATTTATGTGTTAATGACCGGTCGCCTTCAGAAATTAGATCTGAGACACTGAATTCTTTGTATAACTCCTTAGACAATAAATGGTGCATTGCCATAGAAAAGGAACAGGAAATGAGAGAGAAATTTTTTGCTCAGATGTATCAAATTTAGAACTTTTTGAAGTTATGAATAAATACAAAGGCCTCTTCTTCATGAGAAGAAGAAGACTCTAGCAAAGAGTCAAGAAGTGATTAAGAATACACACACTCTTGCTCTAGAAGCTCTTAAGATGCATCAAGTGGCTGAAGCCAACAGGAAGGCTGAGAAAGAACCGACAATAAAAAAACCGGATGAAGTGTTTGATACTGAAGGAAACCTGGTTGTTGAACCTACATACACTATTGATGTTGATGCTCTGGATGTAGAAGATGTCGTGCAAGACACACCATCTGAAGCAACAGGACAAGAGAAGCAGGTTGAATAGGTTGAAAAGAAAGCAGAGGACAAACAGGAAGAGGTAGCAGAGAAGAAGAAGGCAGAGGAAGAGAAGGAAGAGGAGAAGAGGAAGGAAGCATAGAAGAAGAAGGTAGACGAAGAAAAGGAAGAGGAAAAGACAAAAGAAGTAGAGAAGAAGAAGGCAGAGGAGGACAAGGAAGTAGAAGCGGAAAAGAGCACGCAGATGGAGACTCCAAAGGCAACTGGTAGTCAAGCCAAACCGGCTGACCTCACCAGTCCTATTGACCTCCAGTTTGCAAATGCAATGGAGCTGCTACAGAGCATTAAGGTTGCTCAAGAACGCCTTGAAGTGTTAAGGAGGAAGAAGGAGGAAGATGTGATCCAAGCTGCAGTGGACACTCTTACCGGTTTGTTACCCGACACAAACCTTCCCAGTACTGACTCATCATTGGGACAATTGAAGCTCATATGCACAGTAGTGGATGATCAGGTGCAGAGCCTAGAAGAGGTAGCAGAGGCAAATGCCAAGAAAGAGCATCAAAAGGCTCTCAACATTGCCCTGGTGAAGAAGATTAATGAGCTCTGGTCCAAACTGAAAAAAGCACAAAAAGACATAAGGAATGCTCTGGATGAGGGGAATCTACTACTGAGTAAGATTTGCCAACCCCATCTCTTATATGATGATGTGCTTGTACAGAAGCAAAAGCTACAAACTGACTTGTAGTTATATATGAGCACCTTCAAGCTGCCGTATGACTCTTTTACAACTTATGGGCAAACCGTTCACTGGTTTCACATCCAATCTGCCAAAATAGAGTTGGAATCCAGCAACCGGACTCGAGATTTGTAGGAACTCCAACTGGTTCTACTCCCTCGCCTGCAGATACTTCAGAAATGTTATCTAAATCTGGATGCCTTAACGGTGACTCAAGAGATGAGCACATTAGACGCCATGGAAGAATAGGTCTCCTAAATGCAGACAGAGAAAGAAGTGGCAACCTCCCTACTTGAGTCTTGGTCTTTATCTATGAAACAATTCTTGCAGGACTTTAAATCAGTTTTTGACAAGTTTTATTCTTTATTGTCATAAACACTTATTACTTTAATGAAACAGGGGTTAGTCTGTAATATTATTTTTGTCATTGTTGGCAAAGGGGGAGAAGTATAAATTTTGAATGTTTTGATGTATACTTTCATGTTATTTCTGTTAAGAAGTAGTATACATTGTATTTTCTGCAAAAGGGATTGTGTATATGCTTAGGGGGAGTAATTTTGATTATGGCATATTTTTGTTGTAAAACACTTAGATGTCAAAATTTCCTAAGTGTTGCCATCAATGCCAAAGGGGGAGATTGTTGGCATTTTTGATGATTATGTTGTGGTTGTCATTGATGGACACATACTTGCATTGAGATCACTTTTATATGTATGAGTTATGCTCAACCGACAATTGTTCCCAATCGGTATGATGCATTATAGTCCTTAGACTATTGGTGTTTTGCAGAAAGTGTTTACCGATCTGAAGCGATATGCTGACCCCAAGCGGTTCGAGGATCTCAAGTGGTATGAAGGATCAAGTGACAAAACACATATTTCCCAGTCTTCATTTTGTCAAACCGGCAACCGGTATTTTGCTTAAACCAGTATTTTGTATGAACCGGTAAAACTCTGTGATAAGTTACCAACCGACATTTTGTGATGAGTTACCATCCACCGATTGTTTGACGGTGCCGACACTTCAACGATGCTTTTTGTGTCGTGCTATAGAATATGTCTAGATGCATTGAACGTAGGAAATTGTATTGTAATCCTATTGGACCGACATGAAATCATATTCCTTTAAAAGGACATCATGTCTTGGGTTTTATGTTGTTGCTAGGGTTTAAGGTGGTTGATGAGTTAGAGAAAGTGTGAATGTGTTGAAGACTGAAATAATGCTGGAATGCATTAGGAATGTGCTATCAAGGATCTAACTAAGCAATCTGTGCTATTAGCTAGATCACTCACTTGTTGATTACTCACATCTTCGACAAGTCTGAAGCCCTTAACCGGGTAGGCCCAAAAGCCTTTTGTAAATCCTCTAACAAGGTGGTTCACATCTGTGGATCTAAAATCCTCTAGCAAGGTAGTCTTTAATCAGACTTATCTCCTAACAAAGATTGAGATTCCTAACATGATCTATTCTAGTAAAGAACATTGTATGACCTTAACCAGTCTGGTTCCTATTCTTTAGATAGTTACTTGTGAGTTCCATCTCACCGTGGTTTTTCCCATTTGGGTTTTCACGTCAAAATCTCGTGTTATGGTGTTTGTGCTTCTGTAGGTGAATGCATTATTTGCTATTTGGTTTGCATGTGTGCTAACCAGTCTATCTGCTAAACTGTTTTATCCGTTTACTGTTAGTCTAGCAAAGTGTTTAAGTACATTGATTTTTGGCATACTAATTCACCCCCCTCTTAGTATTCATCACTGTTCTGAATTATGATTTGTTTACATTTGGCATGAAGTTTTGACTATTTGTATCTTGATTTTTGAAACATTAGATCTCCTAAGCCACTCAAGGATGCATTGAGCTAAAGAAGCAACGAAGGAATCTGATATTTTCTTTGGTTTTCTGTCTATGAGGCGATCATTCATATGGTGCAAATTTGTCTCGAGACATGATTGAAAACATATCATTGAAGACATTTCCATTTTTCACATTACAATGGTTAACTCTTGTCTATTTTACGTAAACAACATGCAGGTCGTCTTGGTTCAATTATACCTTGACAATTATGTTATTTTGCCATATCAAAACATCATGAAAATTATACTCAGGTCATCATGATTCAATTATACTATTGATGTTTGTATTAACTTCCAACACTTCAAAATCTCAATGATGACAAAAAGAGAACAAACAAAGTGACTAACAAGAATGACAACGACAAGATTATAATGATCATTTAGTGGCATTTCATACTCAGTTGCATTCATTTAGCTGCATTTGTCATCTCATATCATTATCATTATCATTTACATCTCATTTTCAAGATACATCTCATATCATTATCATTATCATTTACATCTCATTTTCAAGATACATCTCACATCATATCATTTCCTAAAAAAATTGCATTCATCATTACATCCATCACATGAATATCTATCAATCATCATGGAATATTTCTTCACTTTCATATCTTCATCATTCATCCAACTCTCATCTATCATGTCTTATATAGGATGTATCTTTCTTGAAACTAGATGTTTTGATCAAGTCTTATACAGGATATATCATTCCTGAAACCAGATGTTTTGATCATCTTTGTCTTATACAGGAGATGTCATTCCTGAGGCCAGACTTGATCTCGTTCCAATCAATCTTATCAATCCAATCAAACCCATGCATGTCATCAAATTTCCACTCTTCTATCTTTCATATAAACATTCTGCTTTCGAGAGATCATTCATGCCTTCAATATGCAAACAATCTCTCGAGGGGGCATCCTACTTCCATATCTCAACATACTAGGGCAAATCCAATCAATCTCATTATCATATCGACATCCAAATCAATATCTGGGGCATCATATCAAAAATATTAATATCTGGGGCATCATATCAAACATTTTGACACACGACAACATATCGATAAAATTTTGGCAACATATCCAGCGATTTTCTTTGAATCAACATGTGCACACACGTCACTTCAAAGAGGGGCAAAATGTAGACGTATAAATCTGACCATCTTCTTAAATAAATATGTAATATTTATTTAAACCACATCCCCTTATTAATTAAATCTTATTTAATTAATTTCTTCATGTTCATCTATTTAATTAAATGAATTATTCAATTTATTTAATTAAAATCATCTAAACCTTTTCTAGCCTTTAATTAAATAAATCACTTTATTTAATTAATTCCTCTTTCTTCCTTTTAATTAAATTTACATTTAATTAAATTGACCCTTGCATATAAATAAATATAATTTATTTATAAAAACCCCCCCCATAAGTATTTATGCAAGTTGCATCTATTTTAGTTGAAATAAAGCATTTTATTTTAATTAAAATTCTTTTTTCTCCCACTTGCCTCCTAGTCATTCTTCTAGAAACCATCTAATCTTAATCAATTATTCTTAATCTCTCTAATCATATCATTTCCCTAAGTTTGAGGAGGTCACTTCTCAAATTTGGAAGAAAGTCTTCTAAATGCATTAAAGGCTTTATTTCTTCAACAAGCTAACTTGTTGAGTTCCCCCAAATTTGGAAGGACTCTTACAAATTTGTCCCCAAAGTCTTCAAAACCATTAATGGTTAATTCAACTTCCCTTAATGGTTAGAGACTTTCTCTCTAACTTAACCCTTATCTAACTCAAGGGTCTCATCAAGCACTCATGACCTTGATCCTAGTTGTCATATCTAACCCTTGCCCAAGAGTTTACCCCTTGGGTAAAAGCTTTATCCAATGGATGACCTTAACCCAACCATAACCTTACCTCCTAAGGTAACCTTCATGTCTCCTCAAGAATTTAATGCCTCTTACGTTTCCTCTCAAGCCACCTCTTGTTGACAATTGCCACCATTTCATTAGTGAAAATTGTAAACATGGATTGAGTAACTTTCAATCCTAGCCCTTGTTAAGATTATTCAATCTAAACCATCCATTGCCCTATTTTCCCTATAAATAGAGCTCACATTCCTCATTCTCCATATCCAAGTTTCATGCATCTACATTATACTCTAATTGTATCAAGCATTTTAGCCTCTCTTTGTTAAAATATCATCTAAGCATTTAGAAGCATTTCATATCATACTATATCCATGCTAGTATATCATGTTAGGATAATTTAGCAATATCTTTATCATATCACTATCTTCATATTAGCTTAAATATCACTGTTTAAACATATCATATAGATCTTAGAATGCATTCATGCATATAGATCACAATATCACTCATTCTTGGAGTTGTCATTTTGCTCAATGATCTGAGAGCAAAACATTGGCTTGATGGATCCTATGAGATAGAGAAAAATGGGACATACCTTGGGAAGTTAGACTAGTTTAAACTAGTTCATATTTGCACTCAAGAGTCTCATTGGTATGCTAGTGTTTTCATCTCAAACTTGATGTTTTGATCACCACATTTTATCGCATACAGAATCATCATCATCGAATATGCAAGGCAAATCATCAGGCTTCAATCTCTTTTGACTCTCAAGCATAAGACTAGAGTCACATTCCCAATCATCCTCGAGCATTACACATGCCAAAATATACAAGTAGCCAAATCAGCTGTGCTTGAACTACATGACCTCAGTTTGAAATAATTTGACTATGCTAGGTACAGGTATGATCCATTTGGAAAACTAAAGAAAATGATGCCAGTATCATACTTAGATCATCTACCAGCCTTGGAAGATTTTTGGGAAGGTATGCAAGATAGTTTTGAAGCTAGAGAAAGGGGTACAAAAGATTGACAGTTCCTCAAATTAGAAACTTTATGGTTGAGAGAAACATTCATAATGACCTCAGAGACGATGGTGAATTACTTGATCCAATCTATAAGGAAACCGGGGTTGACAAGAAGCCTCTTTCTCCAATTAGATGGTTAGAGCAAGAGAAAGTTTACATTGATACCATAACTGATAAGGTAGTTGAAAGGACGATGCAATGGTTGAACCTTATGATTTTCCCTGGCACCTCTAAGGAGAAGAAGAAAGGAAAAGCTAAAGGCAATGCTCAGTTGAAGACTACTAAGGAGTATGTCAGAAGAACCAGAAATCAAGAAAGAACATTCCTACAGATCTAGAGGTTGCTGCCCTTACCATTGATAAAGGTGAGTTGATGAAGCAACTTGATGTAAAAATGAAGGAGTCTCAACTCCTTAAGACAACAACCGAACATGGGATAATAACCGGACTGCAAGTAGTGCCACAAGCCTCAATCACTCCCATTGCGCCAATTATTGGAATGTGTCCAGGAGAAGGTACATGACAAGCGGGAGGTGCTGAGAAATAGGTTCCTCCCACTCAGACACTAGCATCGACCTCTTCTCCATCCCACGAGCAGGTTACTATTCATAATATTGAGTCTAACTTTGAGGAGGATGATGAACCTATTTTGGTGGTCGCACGTAAGAAGAAGGGTGAAATGATGTGAAGGTAGTCCACCACCAAACAAGTCCAAGGAGAAGCAATATTGCAACAGGTGCCCACCATCCCTCAAAATGAAAAATTGGTTGATCAACCCAAGGATCAAGAAGAAAACATTATTCAAACACAGGTACAGGGAGGGCATTATGAAGCAATGGATATAGATGAGCAGGACAAGTGGATGAGACTCACTACTCAGGACCAAGAGATGCTCCTTAAGCAATTAGAAGGAGATAAGAAAAAACAATAGGAGGAAACTAAAAATGAAGTTTTTTAGAAAGAGGTAGGCGAGAAGCTAGAAGAATTCATCAGACAACAACAATGAAGTTGGGAACAAGTAATTTTAGTAAACCTCGCTCAACAGATCTCCCAACTTCATCCACAACATGAAGATCCCATATAGAAGCAATCACATGAACAATTAGTGGATGAAGAACAACAGGAAGATGAAGGGCAGGAATAATAGATATAATCATGTGTGGTTACTGCCAAAGTGACAACACAAGGCGAACATGAAGATGACAACCTGTCACAGTGGTTGACCTTCAACTTCCAAAAGAAGAAGAAAGTTTTCCTCCCAAGCATTACCTTATAAGATGCTATAACCGAATAACCAAGGAGGGTCAAGAGGGCCAAAACTCTCCATCATCTTTCGAGGAGTGATTATGGTGATGTTATAGCTAGTGTAGCGACCCCAACACAAGAAGAACAAGAAGGTGGTCAAACACACCCCCACCCCCCCCCCCCCCCCCCCCAAAGTATCAGACCTCTCAAGTCAACCTTGGTAAGCAGACCAAATGGAGAGAGATAGCTTCTCTGGATGCATCCATCGCTTCCATTAAAACACAAATAGAAAAGGAGCATAGTTCTAAGAAGGAGATCAAGGCGCAATTGCAACAATACATGCAAATTATCATTGCAATATCAAAACCTTTAGACTCAAGGTCTGGTGAAGCTTTGCCTTCCACTTCCTCGATCTGACAAGAAGAAGTGAAAGCACTATTTGAAATGAAGAGGGTGGTATCAACCCTTAAGAGTTGGACTGAGGACTAGCTCAACAAGGTGAGGATGTTTCTTCTTGACACTATAGAAATATATGAAGATGCCCACCACCTTGATGATCACTACAGATCACCAACAACACTTTTGCCACACCTGTTATGCACCAACATCATCATCAAAGGACACTGCACACGCAGAGGTTACATAACCACAACACCTGGAAGATAACTCACTGATGACACTAGTGTAATAATAGTTAAGTGGAGTTCTAAAGGTAGCGACTTGCATGTTGACTGCAACTCCCACCATTTGATAACTAGGTTTCATGCACGTTTTGTTCCTAGGAAATAGGAGATATAGAGCTATAAATATGATGAATCATGCCATTTGAGGGGTCCGAAAATTGAAGATTGGAGGCCCTAGTTTAGGTTTTTAGTTGAAATTCTTTCATTTTTAACATTTTAGTTTTAAGCTTTGTTAAACCCTTTCAGTATCAATGCTCACTAGTACCATTCTTTTCATCAATAATCAATGCAAATTACTATTGTGGATCACATGTTCCATGATTTATGTTGAACTAAGTTAGTATTTCTGTCCTCTGATATCTTCTCTCATTTTGGATAGCACGAATGTTGTGTTTCATTGTATATGAGTGAAGTTGTTTAACTAGCTCCACCGACACATGAGATCGTAGATCTCATATATGGATGGAAATCCCATATGTTTCTATATGATTTTTTATTGATAATATTTGATTATTGGAAGTATTGTCTTTGATTTAACAAGTTTGTTTGGTTTTTTTTATTCCATCTTACCCTTAAATCTTTTGCATTTTTTTTGAGCGATCCATGTGAGTGTCTTCTGTAACTAGCAATAACATCTTGACTGAACAAGTCATATGAACCTGAAGTTGCCCAAGCATCATTATGATCAAACAAACAAGACCTTGGGGAGCACAAATTTTGCAATCCTCTCTTTTTAGGATTGGCTATGCCTTCACGAAGCCTACATGTAGGTGAGTATTAAAGGCCCATCAATAGGAAGGAGGGAGAGAGGGAAGGAGGGAGGGAGGGAGATGCATGCAAAGAAAAAGAAGGAGCATTGATATAGATAAGTTGTGTGTGTGTGAGAGAGAGAGAAAATGGGGATTCATGGAAGGAGGTAGAGAGAGGAGAGATATAAGTAGAGGGAGGGAGAGGTAGGTAGAGAGAGGTAGAGGGGAGATAGAGAGAAGTAGAGAGAGGTATGGAAAGATAGAGAGAGGTAGAGAGAAGGAGGGACATATGAATAGGTAGAGAGGGAGAGAGAGGAAAGATGGAGAGAAGTGGATAATGAAGGAGGGAGAGAGGGAGAGGTATGTAGATAGGTAGAGGGGAGATAGATATAAGTAGAGAGAGGGGGGAGGAATGTAGACAGAGAAAAAAGAGATAGAGATAAGTAGAGATGGGTGAGATAGATGTAGAGAGATAGGTCTAGAGCTTGGGGAAGAGAGGAGGGAGTGAGATATAGAGAGGTAGAGATAAATAGGGGGAAAGGAAGAATAATAATGAGATACTTCTAGAGCTCCAATGAGACAAAGAGAGTGTGATAGAGAGAGAAATCTAACAGGAGCTTGTTGATTACTAAAATTTCACTATTTAACAAATTATAAGATTTTCTAAAACTCAAAATTTGAATTATAACTCTTAGAGATTTGAAACCATTCTCAAACATCTGACTAATATATACATGAAATATAACTAAAGTACAAGAAAAAACACATTAAAATGCAACTTATACTTATATGTTTATTTCATGTATATAGTTTGAGAAGAAAAGAGTGAGAGATATAGGGAAGTAGAGAGTGAAGAATTTTTCTTCTTCAAAATGTGAGAACATTGTAACACAAACATGCTTGCGTTATTGTCTACTTTAAAGGCATTTTCAACCCAAAGGGTTTGACCTACATGTCAATACCCATAAACATGTTTTTTGTGAATTTTTAAAAATGATACAATAATCTTTAAACTTTCTGGATTAGATTGTGTAGCAGTTTTTTTGGCATCACAAAGCTTAAGATGATGCCAAAAAAAATGCTACACAATCTAATCCAGAAAGTTTAAGATAATAAATTATGGATTGTGGAAATCTGATATCATTAAAATGACACAATGCCAAGCATACTATCCATCAAGTTTGCACGTCTTTCAATTTCAAGTAAAAAATAACATAGTTACATAGAGATTTTTGTAAAATTTCTAACAATGTAATTTTTTTCATGTTTCAAATATGTTAAGGTTTTGATCTTTAATTTCTTTTGCTAGTGTCGCTAGTTTTTGCCAGAAACCTATGTATGGTATTTTTGGATTCGTTTTTA
This sequence comes from Cryptomeria japonica, assembly GCF_030272615.1. Lineage (NCBI taxonomy): Eukaryota > Viridiplantae > Streptophyta > Pinopsida > Cupressales > Cupressaceae > Cryptomeria > Cryptomeria japonica. Next base: position 83,761,999 of record NC_081413.1, read on the forward strand.
CCTCATTTTTTGAAATTTAAATTAAATAATATTTTTAGAAACTAGACTCTATTCTATACAAAATTTAAAAATGATTTTTGATTAGTTTCCGTAAAAATTAGTGTCCGCAAACTCATTTTTTGGTTTTATAGGATGTTTTCACTTTAAATATTAGTAGAAAGTCAAATATTCATTAAAAAATAAACAAAAAAATTAAGCATAAACTACATTGTGTCAACTAATTTCTTATCAAAGTGATGTTTGAAATGCTAAAAAATACTTGACATTTTAGGGGGGGCAGACCAAATGCTTTGTTTTTTTTTTTGATAAAAAAGGAGGAATTTTTGTGCCCCCATATTTGAACCCATTAATCTCTACCATTAAAAAAAAGTTTACTAAGTACATTTAAAGCTCTACAACTTTTGTTTTTGTTGCACTTTCAAATTTTGAATGTAACTATCTTCAATTTCTCATCCAAGAGATCAACCTTTCTCGATTTCAAAAATAAAATTGTCCACTTAAGACCCCCTTTTGGTCCTCAACTCCCCTTGCATACCTTAATTTACAACATCAATCAATCTTCTTACACAAGTGTACATGTGGTCTATATGGAGATTGTGTAAAATCTAAATAGAAAATTGAAATCTACTTTAGATGTTCTTTTTTTATTACATAGAACTCAACATGTGAATTAACAACAAATTGGTTGTCTCTAAATATCATGACATAACATGTCACACAAATATATACTAATGCAATGAGCAATGATAATTTCAGTGGAGATATACCAAGCCTTTAAGGGACTAGAAAAAGAGAAAAGGAATAAATTAGTAGAGGAAGAGAATCTTTGTTCTAACAAAAGGTTGGAAGTGTAAGAAGAAAATTATGATGATTTGCAAAATCTCAGAGGAGTGGAGTATGATGCAGATCATCTCCTTAACTGTTCTGTCCACATTCCGACCAGAGTAGCTATTTTTAATTGTCTTTTATTTCCTGTTGTTTCCTTTGTAACCAACAGTTTTGGGGTTTTTTTTTTGGCTCTATATAATGGCTTGGTGGCTAAGTGTCAAGGCGCTAGCTGGCTAACTATTTTTACATGAAGTTTTTTTATTAAGTAGGTGATAGATGTGCAAACAAGGAGACAAAGATTGATGGTTGGAAATGTTGTTATCTATCTTGTACTATAATTTTTGTTTAAGAACCAAAGAATTGTCAATAAGATATTATTTTGTTTAGAGAATCCATTTTCTTAGTTTGTCCTTTTCTTTTTTGTTCCTAGGTTTTTTGTTTTTGTTCTCCATAGTCAATTCTTCAAACTATGGTATTTGAAATGCATCATATACCAAGTCGGCTTGTAATGATAAGTTTAAAAAGGTGGATATTTTGAAATTAGAATTTGAGATTCATTCCTACATCCCATTAGATTAATCTTAATCAATACAAAATTGAACATAAGTAAGAAAATTGGTAATCTTGACACAAAGAACAAATTTATTGAAACAAGTGTGAATGAGTTATAATAAATGAAAATGAAAATGAATAATATAGTGTGCTGAAATAAGTATTAAATCTAAGAAAGAAGAAATAAAGATTGAGATATGAACCAATCCAAACACAAAAATATACTATTATCAACATATAATTACATTAAAAACAGTCCACCAAAAATATCATAAATATACTAATTTAACTTTTAGAATACATTTCCTTAAACCAATCCACCAAACTTATAAATTTTATATGGCCATGGAATCAACATGTTAGCTCCCAATAGGTAGCCAGGTTTTCACTCATGATTACGTCTTCTAGTTGGTAATCCATTCATTTGTCTGACAGCCGCACAACTGACCATTTCATAAAATGAAGCATGGAGCTCATCTTGTTTTATCAGGTCTTGAACAAAGAAACCAAATACGCACTCGACAAAGGTGGTAGGACAAATTTTTCATTTCAATGCAGAAATGGGAAGAGGGCTCCATTGTCTAATTGTGTACAAAGTAGAGAATATATCTCATAGAGAACAAAGGGAAGAAAATCCAATCACGAATAAAACGTGCGAGTCTTGAGGATCCCTCCTGTATAAGTCCTATCACAAATGCAGCACTTGCAATACCAGATATTCGCCATCTCCTCTCCTCTAGGTATTTGTTGAAACAGGATTCTATCTTTTCCACCTCGGCTTCTCCCCACTCCGCCATGTTTACAGATTTGATGGCTTGTTCTAAGCATCTGCTGAGATGGACAGCGTCCTCTAGAGCCGTACAGGCGCCCTGACCAAGATCAGGCGTCACTGGGTGCAACGCATCTCCAACAATGGTTACACTTCCCTTTCCTTTTTCCATCCCTCTTCCCCACTCCCATGGCCAAACCCACCTCACCTTTAGATCTGCCATATTAATGGTCTCCGCTGGGCTCGACTTTATTAGTTCTGCAATGGGCTCAGGGAAATCTCTAACAATCTCCAGAGTTGTATGCCTAACCCTCTCAGCATCCCCACAGATCTCTGCATCTAAAAAATCGAATTGAAGGTTAGATTGCAAACCAGTCATGATAAATAGCAACAAAGCATGAAAAAAGTTTCTGACAGAAGAATTTTAACTTGTCATTGGTACATATTCAATTTAATATAATGGTCAATTCAAGATAAGATCCGAGCTACTTATATAAAATAAGAAATGAACATGAAATAATTATGACTGAAGATTTTTGCTTTCAGTAGGGAACATTCAAGCTAATTATGAAACAATTGGAATATGGTATGAAATAATTTTTTGAATCAGGATTCTTAACATGTTGGGTAGATAGAAAATTAATCTTCTTGAATTTAATAGCTCACTTTGTAGAGGTGTTCTAATAAAATTCAAACCCTAACAAAAACCCCCAGTACCTTGTGGATGGGATCTCCTAGTCACAAACCAGTAAACTTTTTTGTCGGTACAAGTGAGAAACCCTGCCCTTGCTCCTTTACCCCAAAGCTGTACCATGAGCTTCTCGAAATGGTGGCCTTCTGTATATGTGACCATGCCTCTAATGGCAACTCGTCCGGATGATTTGGCTGGTGGGAGGCCCATATATCTTGCAACCGCTGAGTACACTCCATCACATCCTATCACAATCTGCAACCAGTACTCAAGAATAAGGAAGCTATTTGAAGAAAGACAGCTTCTAGAAAATTTGACTGAAAAGCTTTATTTTCTTGTTATGGAGAAATGGGTCAAGGCCAGAAAGATCTACCTTTGCTGTGAGGGATGTTCCGTCTGCAAGCTCTAGTGTGGTGAAAGGGGAGAGAGTGTCTCTCTGTAGGGAAACGATTTTGGAGTCGAATCTGATGCTCCCCTCAGGCAATTCCTTGGCTAGCGCTTCCAAAAGTGTCATTCTTTCTATGCACCGAGATTCCAGTTTCATACTTGAATCCCTGAATACATAAGAGCAGTTTGAATTTTTGACAAAAAATCTCATTTTCAAAACCAACATCTGGTTCTTTATAAGGGAGGTTGTTTTTGTTCGTTTCAAACTGTGGTCCTATGCAGGGGTTGTGCTACTGAGAAAGTTTAAGAACATTTCTGTGGATTTGCCAGTCTATTAAAGAGTTGCAGGGTTAATTATAGACAATTGGGTAAATAAGGATTCCATTCCAAGGAGACTACTACATCCTATTTATGCTCCATGAGTGGCTCCATAAACTGTTTGGAAATATGTAACAGGATTAAACAGAATCTTCCCTATCAATTACAGAGCATTAGTTCTAGAGAGAAACTTATAGTGGGTGCTCAAGAGAAGGGCTGAAAATTTAAAGCACAAGCATATAGTTCTTAAGTAGCTTAGTTGTCTGATGACAATGAAATAAATTTTAAATTAAAAGTTTAAAAATTTGGATACAAGGAGGCAGAAACTTGTTTTTCATTGGACTCTATAGCTGTAAAAAAGCTCCATAGCACCACTGGCCAAGAAATTCCAGGTGTGGAACTCAATAAGATCAGTCTCTCAACAAAATCTGTCAAACTCTATCAAGAATTCAATGGAATCCTTAAACAGGTAGAGGAAACATTCAGCCCCACCTCCAAAGCAGCACCTAAATTCTGCTATCAAAACATTGGGAGACTCCATTTTTACAAGAAAAGCTTTATTTTGTTTTTGCCAAAATATTTTCCTAGACCAGCCCATGAATAAATATAAGGGCATGGCTCTTATGGGTTTGCAACCTTCAGCTGAAAGTAAACAGTTAGATGTTTACCTGGGATCTTCCCTATTTATATTAATAGACATTGAGCACAATTTGCTGGCTGTTTAAGCTCTTGACATCCTTAAAATGCCCTATGAAGATTTCTTCCATACTAAAGTCAAATCATATGAATTTTCCCAGATCCACTCTGAGCATAATCAATTACAAATCTTTCAATTAAACAATTGGATTAGAAAATAAAATAAAGATCAGATTCGCTTGTTTCAAATAAACATCATTTCCTTACCCTTTGCCTCCACTATTGAGGGGGACATTCTTACAGACACCAGTGCAAATTGAAGAGCCCCGAATCCTGCAAACCCACAATTTGGGAATGAATTTCTATTTTACTCCTCGGGTGAAAGAGAAGATGTAGTCAGTTCAGATAAATCACCCGTCAAGTTGAGAGTAAAATGGGCGAAGGGAATCTGATACGCCGAGAACATCAAGTGCTTTCCAGGCATTAGGCCACATGATGAAGGCAGCGCCGGCAGTTCGAAGGCAATCAGCGCGCTCAAGTACCAGGCTCTTCAATCCCACCCTACAATGGCGCTGTGAGAATAGAGATTTGAAAAATTGCAAAATTGAATCGTTTAATTAAATGGAGGATTTGAAAAATTGTTCCACTACTTTAGTATTTACCTATGGAGAGCAAGTGCAGTGGCTAGCCCTGCAACTCCCCCTCCTACAACCACAACATCTTCGCATTTCTCCATGGTAGGTATTAATGGAAGATTCTTTTCAGAGATGCAATTGATATTCATTACAGGATTCAACCATTATCAGAAATCTCTTTCCATTAAGCTGCAACAGAATGGAAATAAAAAGTAAAATAAATATACACCACAAAACAAAAATCTACTTACCCAGTATGCAGACTTCCGAGAGCATTTTCAGAGTTGTGAAATGTGTATTTTATTATTAGTTCCTGCCGTGCCGGCAAGATACTAACGCATCCGTTAGATGCAATGAGCAATTACAGCTGTCCAGTGGGAATCATTTATTTTTCAACTTTCTATTTTTTACTAAATGTTTTGATTTTAAAGAAATTTAATAATTCATATAAAATTATTTATTCTAATTTTCATTGGAACTTGCCGTTAATTTTATTTAACAAAAATTAAAAAAATTACAAACAGAAAGTTCTGGAAACTATTAAATTATTTTCTTCGTCGTATTCAGTTGCGATCCGCTCTTTGTCAATAATAGTTAAATTGGCACTGTATATAATGCTTTTTGTGTGGCTCACGTCGCTTACGAGTCCTTAGAGCGCAAGGGAAGAAACTTCCTTCCTTGCCTTGCCTCGTACGCATGGAATCTACTAATGAGTGCTACGAACTTAATCCTCTGCTGTATGTATCAGAAAACCACCAATAGTTCCACAAAACCGTCATTTTGGATTTCCTGGAACCTGCGGCCATTTTTGAAAACTTCGAATTGTCCCAGAAAACCGTCATTTTTTGGTCTTCCCGGAACCGGCGGCCATTTTCAAAACAGCTTTTGTCCAATGGCTTGAATTACCGACACACTTTTTGGGTCGCCCATGTGACTGACGGCTTTAAATTGTCTCTACTTGTGGACTAATTAATGTCAATATTCAACGAATTTATATCTAAAGGTGATCTAATTGGATTGAGCTGTTAATTTGTTGTAGAGCATAAAGTTTATATTTGGGATCATGTTTTCAATATATGGTTATGGTGATTATTAGTACTTGCAAATACTATTGTAATGAGTTTTTCTTTTTTACACTTAATTAGTTATTAAAAAATTAAAATTGAATCAATTACAAACAAGTTTTTGTTTTTGTTTTTAAAAATATTTTTATTTTCTAAAGTTACTTGTGCAATTTTTAAGTTTACATATTATAAAAATTATTTTTTAAATCCTAATTGACCAATACAACTTTTGTTGTTATAAGCGGATTTTTAGGAAATCTAAAACAAATACTAATGAGTTTTTCTTTTTTACACTTAACTAGTTATTAAAAAATTTAAATTGATCCAATTACAAACAAGGTTTTGTTTTTGTTTTTAAAAATATTTTTATTTTCTAAAGTTATTTGTACAATTTTTAAGTTTACATATTATAAAAATTATTATTTTTAATCCTAATTGGCCAATACAACTTTTGCTATTATAAGCGGATTTTTCGCATGCAAAGAAGTTTTGCAAGCATATCAGTAAGTTCATGATTGATTTTTTTTGGGGGGGAAAACATCTTTTTTATGAAACTCTTCAAAATTTATACAAGTACCTTTGGTCCCCATTACAAGTCACAAACAATAGCTAACGATATTTGAAAACATCTAATTGTAAATTATTTTAATATTTTAAAAAATTATTCCTTTACCTAAAATTGCTAGATTTTATGATCAAATCACTTATATTGCATTTTATGATCAAATCACTTATATTGTAAACAATTATTGCTAATGATGCCAATATTTATTTCTTGTGACTTTTCAACCCTCTAATATACAACTCAAATTATTTAAGATTTCAATTACACTCAATTAAATAATTAACAAAGGCAAGTACTCGCCACTATGTGGTACTTGTTTAATATTATATTATTAGTTCATGTCGTGTCGGCAGGATACTAACACATCTGTTAGATGTAATGATTAATTACAGTTGTCTAGTGAGAATCATTTATTTTTCAACTTTCCATTTTTTACTAAATGTTTTGATTTTAAAGAAATTTAATAATTCATATAAAATTATTTATTCTAATTTTCATTGGAACTTGCCGTTAATTTTATTTAACAAAATAAAAAAAGTTACAAACAGAAAGTTCTGGAAACTATGAAATTATTTTCTTTTTCATTTGCAAATAGAGCTCTCCTCCGCAACCGCAACAACTACCTTGTGGCAACTTTGCTTACTGTAGAAAAGGAGCGAGTTTCAGCTGGGAACGATTGGAGCTTTGGGCCTCTTTGTTATATCCTTTGTTTCAATTGTCATCTGCAACAAGTTCCCGAGCACTACGAAATGTTGATTATTCCATTTCTTTTGGGAGAGGAAATTTTGTTGCGCATAATCCATTTTCACAGTACGTGTGAGCTCATTTTTAGGTTTTTGATTCCTCAATATTTAGGGATATTTCAAGATACTCAATCGATTTTTCATAAGATGTAGTCGCTAGAGTCAATACACAATCAATTTGAGGAAAACCCTAATGCGACATTGTTAAGACCGACCTTCCTAGTATTCTTTAATTCTTGATTTTCAGGTTAAAGATTTTATGAGGAACAACATCATCAACAACATAGCTAGTAACCAATGTTTTTCATGGGTTTTGGAAAGATTGGATGCTCATAATGGAAAAGGTATCCATGTCAACTTAACTACTTAGGGTTTATAACATATTTAGCTAGGGTTTTGATTAACATATTTAACTAGGGTTCTGATCTTCTGAATCTAAGTTGGAAATAGAAAGGCATTAAGTGTATTGTAACGTGTACAAATGGTGAAGCCTTTTTGTTGTCTAGTTTTTTTAAAAATTCATTCAAATTCAAAAGATTTGAATTGTACATTTTTGTTCATAGAAGGAATGCATAAATATTCTAAATTTTGAAGTTTTTTTGTTTTGGGATATCCTGGAATAGATGTCGTCATGTCAGCATCTCTTCTGTCGAATCAACTTTATACTTGCAATTAGCCTCCTCTGTTTGGGAGTCTCCTCTGAGTTAATTTGTTTGAGATTGTATATAGTAGCATGTAACTTCTTTGTCTATGTTTGTGTTCGCAGATACAAAAACAAGCCCTAGCCAAGCAACTGACTCTTTTTAGTTGAAGTCTTGTTCCAAAACAGGGGGCAAGGTACTAACTAGCCTGCACCATGCTCTTTGTTTGCATCGAGGCAATTTATTTGATAGAAACACAAAAAAAGTATGCATGTTATTTTTGAATAAACTCTCTATTGCTTCTCTGCGTCAAAAGAACCATCTTGTTTGTTTCTACCTGTTGCACATGGGATTCAACTTTTGATTCCAATTCACACGCTCCCTCTCAGCACATAATTACACTTCTATTTTAGCAGCTTGTCAAAATTTCGTCTGACTTGGCCAAACATTTTCGTGCCTGTGATAGCAACGCTAGCCTGTCAAAAAAAAATAGTATAGTTATGAAACAAAATGAATTCCTTTTCAAACAAGATTGAAAGACCAGAACATCGACCTCGGTTTTTTTCTCATTACGCTCTTCAAAAAGGATAATCAAATGAGTTGTACACTTTGTTTCCATTTAAAAAAATTCAAAATCCATTTCACATCTATTCCCCTATAGAGGTAAAAACAAATCACAAAAAATAAAACAAAGAAGTCAGCTGGGTGGAAATGAAAAGCACAAATCAATCTCTCCAATATTCTAGAGAACCTTATGCAATGCTTATTCTGTATGATATTCTATAGATAAAATAAAATACCCAAATGAGTAGGAAAATTATGATTATAATTATGTTATACATATATCTTTATATATTGTAGACATAATTATAGTTAGACTTCTTGCCTTTATGAGATTTAATCCAGTGAAACTTTTTCATAACATAATTTATCATAACTCTCACTCAATATACTTGTTTGAGTAAGTTCATTCTTTATCTCTTTAATTGTGTTTTTCATGGCTTCCTCACAAGAATTCCATTGAGTTTTCTCTTTAATCATTTTTACAAGCAATTTCTTATAGACACCATCAGTCATTTGCAACATGTTTTCCAATTCATCTATTTGTTTTCTAAGTTTCTTTCAACTTATCACTTCTTTCAGCCTATGCACACTGACCTCTGACTCGTTAATCCTCTTACTTCCAACCAAATCAATCAAATGAAGACAACCTCTGAGAAGTGTTCCACAAGACAAGTCTCTTCCTTCCGCATAATCAGGCACAATACTGTGAGACATGTTGCTATATTCATTGAGGACAGTGGCTCTTGCTGATTTGTTCTTCTCACCCATTTTGATCAAATCCAATGCATCTTCTCTTGACTCAACATGAACATATTGGCATCAGGAATACTTACACCATTGCCCTGAGATATGCTTTTAATTCCAAGATTCTTTAGGGACCCATCTTTTGTTAGTAAATCATGAACTTGTTCATTATAGATTTCAATCATCTCGATCCCAATGTATTGCGATTATATCTCCTCAAAGACATGTCCCTTGAGCACAATCATAAAACCCACCATTTCTATATGAATGAGAGACAAAAATTTGAGATAGTACAAAGCATTATGCTTCAATATGATTTGGTGTAATTAAATGGTCCCTCCCACCATTCTCCAAGTTGAATTTAGTCCTAATTTTCTTTGTCTTAAGAGTGGCTTACGACCTATTTTGTATCTTCATAGACTCAAGTCCTCTAGAGATTCAACTTTTGGTTGGGAGAGGTAACCATGTATAGCTCAATGTTGGTTGGGTAGGATGCCTCTTTTAGTTTCATTAGGCAAAAACAACAGTGTTCATTCCAAGAACAATTTTCCTCTTCACTCAATCGGGGTACATTGACTATCACTCCCTTCAAAAACTTCTTATGCCTATGCTCTTACAATGGTGTGTTGCATGCTATAATGGTAACATGAACATTAGAAACCTCAGCTAAAAAATACACAAAAGAATCATTTCTCATACTCTTTTTGAGCCATGCCAAATAAAATAAATCAAAACATGAGTGGCATAGGAACATTAGCCTCTTGAATGAGGCAACCTGTATTGGAAAGTTATTCCAAAGTGGTATGTTTGATCTAGATTCTTCTTAATTTTATGATCTATCTTGCTCTATATTTTCTACTTCAAAAATTGCATCTAATGCATCTACGTTCAAATTGACCCCATCAAAGAATTGTCCTCTCTTCTATTGCATTTCTTTACATCATAAAGAAAATACAAATAGGAATTTTATCTGTGTATGTATCAATATTGTACAAAATTATAAAAACCTTGCACAATCATTACAATTATCATTATTACTTTCTTTATCACTAAATTGATTTTCAACACTATTATCCATTACCTTTCGTTTCACTCAAACAATCTCATATATCTAGCATCAACATAAACCTTTTCTAACTCCTCTCTACCATTCATACATTTCTTTTTCTCCTTAACCATCCTCATTTTTAACTCTCAACAGGAACATGACGCTTTGCGTCTCTTGTCTTCAAATCACATCTACCTACACTCCTTCCAATCACGACAATGTAAGAATCGACAAATTATTTTGGATTTCAAATTTTTATACAAATCACAAGTTCTTAAAAAATTTCGACGTGAATGTGATGTAATTTGATTATTTGTGGAGGATGAAGAAAACATTTTTTAAACATTTTTTTCACCAAATTTGTCAATAAGATTTTGGGGTTAAATCATTATTGTAATCTATTTGTTTGTTTATATTAATTTAATTAATTTTTTCTATATTGTTTAATTTGTATGTTAGTATATTGTAAAAATTAATTCATTTTAGACATTTAATCATATTCAATCAATCAATTGATCTTTTTATATATTCATTAATAATCAAAGCATCCTTCAACCAATTGAATGACAACTGGCATCAACATCTATTTCCATTGATAAGGACAGATTAGACATTTTACATTGTTACTATCATTACCATAATTTATTTGTTTGCTTGTTTTGGATTCATATTAATTAATTTATTTTTTTATAATATTTAATTTGTACGTTAGTAGCACTTTGTAAAAACTAATTCATTTTAGACATATAATCATATTCAATCAATTGATCTTTTTATATATTCATTAAATAATCAAATCATCCTTCAACCAATTGAGTGACAACTAGCATCAACATCTATTTCCATTGATAAGGATAGATTAGACATTTTACATTGATATTATCATTACCATAATTTATTTGTTTGTTTGTTTTGGATTCATATTAATTTATTTATTTTTTCTATAATGTTTAATTTGTATGTTAGTAGATTGGCAAAACTAGTTCATTTTTGACATTTAATCATATCCAATCAATTGATCTTTTTATATATTCATTAAATAATCAAAGCATCCTTCAACCAATTGAGTGACAAATAGCATCAACATTTATTTCCATTGATAAGGATAGATTAGACATTTTACATTGTTACTTGACTTTTTTTCAAACTTGTTCAAATCATTAAATCAATTTTAGTTTTTGATTAAATTAAAATTTTAACACAAAAAACTCTAACACAAAAAACTCTAACAATATCTTTAGATACAACGAAGCCCACATATTAGAGGCAAACATTTTTTTTAAGATTATGAGCACACAAGTTGAAGTTGCCAATAGAAAATCAAAATTTTAAATTTGGTCTATTGAAGTTGCATGTGTGAGGATCAATTCTATGATATGAAACTAAACCAAAGAAGAGTGTGTATCATCTTGTTGATAAATATTTTACCTTCATAAGGAGAAAGTAAGGACACTTTCATTTAAACAAGGACGAATTGATAAGGCTTAACTACTTCATAGCCGAGCTTTATTAGACTTAATATTTGATTAGCTAGTATATTAGAATATGATATTCTTAATAGTTAGAATATATAATTTTTTTTAAAAGAAAAAGAGGTAAAAATCTATTAACTCAAGAGAACCAGTACAAAGCCAAGGGCCAGAAGCCGAGAGACATAGAACAGACTATCCTGGCCACATCAGGGAGCCAAAAAAAGGCCCCCGCTAATTCATCAAATCTTTTCTAACAATTTCCTCAAGCTCTATGACACACTCCAATGGCAATTGAGTCCATTCTCTAACACCCAACCATCTAGGTGATCTAAAGCCCACTTAGCTAAATAATCCACTGTCTTATTCCACTCTCGAGGAATATAGAAAAAGGAGACAAATTCAAAGAGTTCCTTCAAGCTGAGAATCTGTCTGCCAATTAAGGCCAAATGCCACTCTAAGTCCTCAAATTCCTTCTTATTCAACATATCCATCACAACTTGAGAATCAGACTCACAAATAACCCTTCTCCATGCAAGAGAATATCCTCTTTCAAGAGCTATAAGAACAACAAGAGCCTCCATACATTTATTAGTCTATCGCCCCTTGTACACCGAAAATAGAAAGATCACATTCCCCTCATTATCTCTACCAACTCCTCCAATTCTAGCATGCCCATGGTTGCCTCTAGAAGATCCATTAATATTGATCTTAAGGACTATAAGAGATGGAGGGGACCATTTACCAATCCTTTGAGCCTTCTTTTTGCCATGGCTACTCCTAATTTGTCCTCTATGGCACAAGCCACCAAGTCCTTGCCCAAAAGTATCCAAGGTCTGGACAATATACATATCATAAGGATGAACCCCCACTGTGAGATCACACTTGGCAAGCAAAGTTTCCTGAACCATATGAATAATTCACAACCAAACTTACTGCACCAACATATTCTTGTCTTGAAAAATCATGTGATTTATCTCCATCCATAATTGCCAAATAATGAAGCTTGGTCCAATACCCCAAGCCACATGAAGAGCCTGAGGGTCTTAGCAGCAGGCCTTCCAAGACTATTCCAAAATTCCACCAAAGAGGTGGGATGAATACAAGCATGCCTCCAAGCCTCCCACCAGAGATGCCAAATCCTCCTAGCATAATAACATTGAAAAAAGAGATGGGTGTTGCTTTCCTCACTAATGTGATAGAGAACACAAATTGAAGGCCCATGAAAACCCCCCTTTCGAAGATTTTACCACGTGAGGCACCTATTCCGCACAACTAGCCACATAAAAAAGATGCACTTAAGCCAAGCCAATCTATTCCAAACCTGCTTCCACCACTAAACATTCGTCCTCGCAAAAGTTAGCCTATCCAGCTTCATATATCCTAAAGCCACACAAAATTTCCCTTTCAGATTGGGGCCCCAAGCAATAATTTCCTCCCCTTTCAAAAAATTACACAAACGTCCTACCAAAATCCTAGCAAGAGTAACTCTATCCTCATTTGAACCGCCAAGAGGCCACGCATGTGGCTCTTTCCATCTAACCATTTCACCCTATCCCAAATTGATTGTAACCTTGAAATCCTCAATCTAGACCACCTTGCCTCAAGAAATCTATCACAAAGAAGCTGAAGCTACAGATATTGAGAAATAATAGGAGGAAATCTATCCCAAGAATCCTTCCAGAACAAGACATCAACACCCTTGTTACAGATTCAAAAAAGCCCCGGCTTAACCAAATGAGCTTCCCTCTTGAGAGTATTCCAAATAATATAACCATTACCTAGGAGGTTGCAACATGGAACTTCCTTTCTACCCACTCCCCAAGGTACTTAACATTGAGAATTCTATCCCACATATGATCCTGGCTAATGCACCATCTCCAAAAAAGATTAGCGGCTAGGACTTGACCATTCATACCTGTAAGACATAGTCCCAGACCGTCATCTTGCATAGGTCTACAAATAGAATCCCACTTGACCAGGCTCCATTTAGATGAGAGCAAGTTACCTATCCACAAAAATTGCTTGGAAAGGGCCTCAAAGTCTCGAATGAAGCTAGCCAGAGCTGTTAGAACAAAACATCTATAAATATGTAGAGCCTACACTACCGCCTTAAGAAGAATCACTCTACCAGTAGTTGAAAACCAAAGGCTAGTCCAATGATTGACCTTATGATGAAGCTTATCCAAAATGTCCCACCAAAATCCACCAGGGAGATGATGAGTAGAGGGATTCCAAGATAAACTACAAGGAGCTCTCCAATTTGGAACCACAAGATCCTAGCAATCCTCACCTGGATGAGAGCAGGGGTATTAAAAAAGAAAATAAAATACTTCTCTTCATTGATCTTTTGACCTGAAGCTTTCAAGTAGATATCCAGAGCTCTGATAAATTTGACAACCTCATTGATTCTAGCAATGCCCATCAGAACAATATCATCCACAAACTATAGATGAGAATAAGGAGGAAGGCCATGACCCCACTTCCACCCCTGAATCAGACCTTGCTCAAAACGAAATTTAATGAATCTTCCCAAACCTTCCGCCATTAGAAGGAACATATATGGGAAGAGGGGATCACCTTGTTGGAGGCCATGGGAAGCAACAAATAAGTCAGTGGGTTCACGATTGATGAGAACCAAGAAGGAGGAAGAAGTGATACACCTCAACAACCAATTAATCCAATCAATTTTGAAACCAAAGGCCACCAGTACCTTGTGAAGGAAGCTCCATTTGACTCTATCATATGTTTTAGCCATATCCAACTTAATGAACATAGCCTTCTCCTTGGAAACTGCCATAAAGTGAATAGACTCTATAAAAATGATAATCCTATCCTAAATTTGTCTACTAGGTACAAATCCACCCTGCTCCTTAGAGATCAATTTATTCAACCATGGCTTTAATATTTTTGTGATTATTTTATAGATCACATTACACAGAGAAATAGGGCGAAAGGAGTGGAGAGAATCAACTCCTTCCTTTTTAGGAATAAGAGAAAGAAAAGTAGAGTTCATAGCCCCGAGCACATGCTTATTCCTATAAGATTCTTGTTCAACTTCCCACAAATCAAATTTAAAAATTTCCCAAAACTCTTGGAAGAATTCTATGGGAAACCTATCCAGACTAGGAGCTTTCCCTTTCTTCATTCCAAAAACCACCTTGTCAACCTCTGCCAGAGGAATAGGTTTAAGCAAGTCCTCATTCATTTCATTGCTAACCATGGCAGGAATACTATCCAAAACAAACCTTTCTTCCTCCCTACTGAAATAAAAGTCTTCCTTAAACAAATCTGCAAAATAACTCATGGATTCCTGAGCAATTTCCTTGTAGGAAGATAGAAGAACTCCCTCAGAAGAAACGAGAGAGGTAATAGAGCTCCCTTGCCTTTTATCTCGCACTGTATTGTGAAATAACTTTGTATTCCTGTCACCTTCTTGGAGCCACTCAATCTATGACTTCTGTTTCCAATAAATCTCTTCCTGAAGTTCCCATTCCTCTAACTCTTTTACTGCTACAAACTCATCCCTATAAAGTTCCTCAGATAAGCCTTGATCTTTGATTTTGTGGGTGATGGAGTCAACTCGATCCTGAGAAGCATTTTTTGCTAAGAAGATATTGCCAAAGAAGTTCATGTTCCATCTCTTAAGATTATACTTAATATGTTGCATTTGCTTAAAAACCAAATACATAGCAGTTCCAAAGCCAGGCTTCATCTCCATCCACCAAACCATCATAAGATCTTGCAGAGAAGGGTCCCGAAGCCACATTATTTGAAACTTAAACAAATGATTCTATGAAAGCTAAAAAAGTATGAGTAGAAAACTTGATCGGCCAATGGTCAGATCCTTTCAAATCTAGAATCTCGGAGGTAGTAGCCTAGTTATCAGCCAAATAGCAAGAAACGAGAAATTGGTCTAGTCTCTCAACTATCACCTTTTCTCCTGTCCTTCTTTTGTTCCAAGTATACAACCCATTGGATGGTTTAACATCCATAACCCTCAGATACTCAATAGTGTTTCTCAGAAGATCAACAAAAGGGTCCAACCTTACATTGTGGTGCAGGAGCACCTAGTTTTGAGTCTAGTTTCTTCATTTTGGTGTGTTTGTTCATAGGCTGGTTTGGAGTAGTGAATAAGAGTCTTCTCCTAGCTCTTCATATGTTTTTTGTAATGCTTTGGTAGGTTATGTCTTTAGGATAAGGCATTTGCTCAATTTTGGCTTGTAAGCCCTTGTAAGCCTAAAATGGCAAAATCTTGCATTTTGATGAAACATGCCTTGAATAGCCTTGTTTGGCATTGGGACATGTTAATGTAATGGTTTTTAGTCATCCTATGTGGTTTGGAGAAGAAAACCAAGCATGTAAGGCAAAAATGCACTTTTTGGCAAAAGTTGTCCAAGTTGCTTGACAACTTTTTGCAACGTTGTGCAACTTTTTGCATTTTTTAGCAAAGGGTTGGTTAGGAAAATGATGGAGAGTTAGTTAGGACAAAAATGGAATATAAAATACCTGAGTATGAATTTAATGAGGTTGTTGAATGCCTGGAGTTGATTGAAATACAATTTGAGACCATTTTTGAAGTTTTACATTGCATTTTTCAAGAATTAGAGCAGCAATCTGTACCTAATGGATTGATTGCATTGTTGTAATTTTTTATTTATTTTTTACATGTTCTTTTAGTGCTCAGGAAGAAATTTGGTTAGTTTATTTGCAAGTTTGAATTGAGTTTTCAATTTTGCAAGCTCTTAGCTTGAGTAAGGGTTTGAGAGGCTCAAACATGGTTCCAGCTTGAAGTCCTTTGAGTTATTCTTAATATCCCTTGGGACTTGAGCCATGGAACCTTTTTATAGTGTATATAGCTTTTATTTTCCTTTGGAGGTCATTGAAAGGCCAATGAGCATCATTTCCTAGGCGAGCTCAGTCATAGCCCGGTTAGGAAATGAATGAGATTATGCAAGTGTTTGCAGGAATGAACATGGTTGGATTTGCAGAGTATTTGGAATGAGAAAGTGATGTGGGGCAGAGCATATATGTGAATTTAGAGGTTTGGAAGATCAAGGAAGTCACCTAACCCTTGGAAAAAGACCAAAACAAGCCTAAACCACCTAAAACAAGCATTTATCGGGTTTTGTACCTGTACGGTCATACTGAGATTCCTAAATTCATAAAATGGAAAGTACTTCCAAAAGGGTATCCTGATCAACAAAGAGTTTGTGTGGGTCTTTGAATAAATTGGGAGAAAATCCACAAAATCCAGTTAGGTAGGGCTAATTGGGGCTCTAGGGCTACTAGGCCTAGAAAATAGGAAAAGGAAGGAGCAATGGGGAAATGAATCAAAACCTCACTCAAAACCAGTTGATCATCCTTGAAAAAAATCAGAAACACCTACTTCAACCTCTCCAAGCATTTGTTAGGAGTTCAAGAGTGGAAGGTTGAATTTACCCTTGTGAATCTCAACCATGCCCGAGCAACCAGTCATCACATATTGATTGGGATCACTCTTAGAGAGTTGAGGTGGCTAAATTAATTAGTAGACCATATGAACAATGAATGAAGCCCACTAGGACAACACCCGACTACCTTAAACAAGAATCTAAGAGATAGTATTAAAGTCCCTAGCAAGAATCCAAGGAAATAGAGGGGCAAGGGAGTGAACATATCTAATGTGTGACCAAAGCAAAGTTTTTACCACAAAATCAGTTGGAGAATAAACATTAGTGAAGATGACGTTCTCACCAATTTCACAACTTGTAGCCACCATACAGATAGAGGACCTGCTAGTAATCCACTAGATTGGAGCAAGCTTACGCGGGCCCCACATGTATTCCATGCCACCTAAGATGCCTAGAGCCCCAAAATATTGACACTAACTTTGGGCC
Source organism: Cryptomeria japonica (assembly GCF_030272615.1). Taxonomy (NCBI): domain Eukaryota; kingdom Viridiplantae; phylum Streptophyta; class Pinopsida; order Cupressales; family Cupressaceae; genus Cryptomeria; species Cryptomeria japonica. The sequence goes on from NC_081413.1 coordinate 83,779,532, forward strand.
CAAGATTTTCTAGCCACATTATCAATTGATAACTTAGTTTCCTGAATAAAGAAAATATTAGGAGAATGAGAAACAACCAAATCTCGAATAGTCTTTTGTCTGGGGATGCTATTCAACCCTCATACATTCCATGAGAGAACAATAATTTCTGAGATGAAGATAAGTGAGAGTCAATGGTCTTCATAGTTCTAGACTCCACTAATGTCTCACCAACCATCTTCATTGTTTCCTAATCCTTCTTCCTTCCTACTTTAGGAGGCTTTTCTAGAGCACTCTTTTTGAGAGTTTTTGGAGAATACCAAAACTAGGTGAGGACCCTTTACTTTTATTAGCTTCCTATATATCCTTCCCCTCACTTATTACCAGATGAGTGATGCCAGTGCAGTCACCCAAGGCTAGATCCCCAATAGTTGCCAATACTTCCAAGTTTCCAAAAGGAAGCTCCGTGTCCATTTGCATACCTATCCCTTGTACCTTTGTTTCCACCTCGATAGTCTTATTCGCTTCCACAATTGGTTCCCCTACCTCCATAAGATCTTGTCCACTTGGCATATTAGCAATAGCTCCATCAAACAGATCCAGATCATCCAGAGCATCAAACGTATCAAAAACTTCATCATGTTGGCTGTCATTAAAAGTCCTCTTTTTACCTCGACCCTTATTACAGGTTTTCCTCCTTATCATCCTTCATGGGGGCCTTACCTTTATCTGATTAGGGGGTGGGCTATTCTTTCCAACCCTAGAAGACCTTGCAGGTTTAAATTTGGGACACATCTGTTGTAGATGACCATATTCATGATAGATGCGGAAACAGAAAGACAATGTTTCATAATCAAGCTGTTGAATCCATGAGCTTGATCCCATCCGGATTTCCTTAGAATCAGGTAGAGGATTATTCAAGTCAATTTCTATGCAGATACAAGCATAGGCGATTACCTTTTTCTCTATAGTTTGTCTCGAGGGGCCCACTGGCTTCCCAAGCTACACTGCAACTAGATTGTAAATGTCATCTCTCCAAAATTCCAGAGGAAACCATGGAAGCCTCACCCAAACCAAAACCGCGACAAAAGCTCCTCATTAGGATTGAATCTAGCATGCCATGGATTAATGAAAAGGCCAACCTGGTTGTAGAAGTAGGGCCCCTCTTTTAAAAAATTATTCTTATCGAACACGCAATTGAAAATTACCAGAAAATACCCATTGGCAGCTAAAAACACTTTCATCTCTCCCTCTAGATTCCATGTTCTTTGTGGCCATGAATCCAAAAAAGGCAAGGAGACCTGAATCCCCCAAAACTTGCAAATCAAGGCATGATTGGAAAAATAATTAATGTCCTCCTCCACAGAGTCTCGTTGAATTAAAATAACAGGCCTCTTGTCACTTTTTGCAAGGCATCCATTCAACTTTGTAGGCTTAAAACCCTCAGCCTAAAAAGAACTTTCTCCCAGACCAGCACTTTGCACATTGAAAATGGGATTATCATACATGGTTGGTGATGGAGTATTTGCAATCACAATATCCCTAAAATGTAAACTCTATCCTCCAGAGGAATTACCTCGTAGAGACATGCAAAGAAAAATCCCCAAAGAGCACTCCTACTCGGAAAATCAATCCGGTCTTCTTGCAAACCACAGAGCCCACAATCCAAATGATCAAAGCAAAAAGAGCCAAAATGACTGTCCAATCTCTGCCCAACTGAACAGAAGCTGTCCCCACCAAACACACAAAAACCTCTTAGAAAAAAACTCCACACTATGCAAAAAACCTGTCGCCACTTGCAAACAAAAAGCCAAAAGGGACGTCGTCCCTGTCCACCCTCTCGAAAGTTGTCTCAACCCCCATCACGTGGAGAAATAAGCTTAGAAGAGAGCTAGGGCATGGGCCCTAGCTCCTGCAACTACCAATGCCAGACACCTCCATCCCCATTTCCCTTTCAAACCCATTCAATAGTTAGAATATTTGATTTGTTGAATATTTTTATATTTTATATTCAAATTTCTACAAGATTCTTTCTTCTAGAATAATCTTTGTATTCCTTTAGAAGGCTTATGGAATATGTTAAGGATTGCCTTGTTGAAAAAAAATTTCTTGTTATTTTTTCTATTTTTGTGTGCTCATATTGTTTACATAATGTACTCATTAGTGTCTATTTTTTAACTTATATCCTAAAATTTATATTTCCTATTTCTTGAGTCTATTTTCTTCACCAATTGCCAGATTCCACCTCATATTCCTAATCAACTTCCCATACTTTTATAGTCTTATATTTACTAATACACCCCACAAATGGTAGTAATGCCTTGCATATTGTATTAGTGTCCTCATATTTTAAATAATGCACATCACCAAATCTCAAAGCTTATCCCATCCAATGAAGATGAAATAATAATTGATATAAATTAAAAATAAGTCACTAATCATACATGAAATTAATCTTTAAAGAGGCTAACAATGAATGGTAGGATGGATAAAAGAAATGCCACTTAATGGAGCTCAATCCCTATAATAAGAATATAACTGTATGCGGGAAAATGGGGTGACGAAAATGAATAAATTGAATCTAAAAGACCCACACACCAATGAGACTCTTGGTGCAAGTATATGAACTAATGATCTAGTTCAACTTCCCAAGGGGTGTCCCATTGTTTTCTATCTTAGAGGATCCCTAAAGTCAATGTTTTTCTCTCAGATCATTGAGAAAATGACTTAGGAATGACAACTGCAAGGACGAGTGATATTTGATTTATATGCATGAATGCATTCTAAGATATATATGATTTTTAGAACTATGATGATTAAGCTAGTATGAAGATGGTGGTATGATAAAAGATTAGCAAATTATCCTAGCATGATTTACTATAATAGCATGAATATCTTATGATATGAAAAATACTTCTAAATGCTATGATGATATTCTAACAAAGAGAGGCTAAAATGCTTAGTAAATTAGACTATAATGTAGATGCATGAAACTTCGATTGATATGAAAATGAGGAATGAGAGCTCTATTTATAGGGAAAATAGGGCAATGGATGGTTAAGATTGAATAATCTTAACAAGGGTCAGGATTGAATGTTAATCAATCCATGCTTACAACTCTCACCAATGAAATGGTGACAATTGTCAATAAACGGTTGCTTGAGAGGAGATGCAAGAAGCATTAAATACCCGAGAAGACATGAAGGTTACCCTAGGAGGTAAGGGTTAAGGTTAGGTTAGGGTTATCTAATGGATAAAGCTTTTACCCAAGGGGTAAACTCTTGTGCAAGGGTTAAATTGATAACCAAGGTTAAAGCCATGAATGCTTGATGAGACCCTTGGGTTAGCTGGGGGTTAAGTTAGAGATAAAGTCTCTAACCATGCAAGAAGGTTGAGTTAACCATTAATGGTTAGGAAGACTTTCGGGACAAATTTGTAAAAGTCCTTCCAAATTTGGGGGAAATCAACAAGTTAGCTTGTTGAAGAAATAAAGCCTTTAATGCATTTAGAAGACTTTCTTCCAAAATTGAGAAGTGACCTCCTCAAACTTAGGGAAATGATAGAATATGAGGGATTAAGGCTAATTGATTAAGATTAGATGGGTTCTAGAAGAATGCTTAGGAGGCAAGTGGGAGATGTAGGAAAATGCAAGTGGATGGAGGAGAAGGATTTTAATTAAAATAAAATTGATTTATTTCAACAAAAATAGATGCAACTTGCATATATACAAGTGGGGGATTTTAATAAATAAATTAGATTTATTTATTTGCAAGGATCAATTTAATTAAATGTAAATTTAATTAAAAAGGGAGAAAGGGGAATTAATTAAATAAAGTGATTTATTTAATTAAAGGCTAGAAAAGGTTTAGGTGAATTTAATTAAATAAATTGAGTAATTTATTTAATTAAATATTTATTTAGGAAAGTGGTTAGATTTATACGTCTACAATAACTATCTCAAAATTTGAACATCCACATTAAATGACAAAGTTAAGTTTTGAATTTGAGATTTATTCTCTTATGTCATGGGATTGATCTCAAACAATGCAAATATGAACTAGGGCAAGAAAATGACAATCTTGAGACAAGGAATGAATGTATTGACATGAGTATGAAGAGATGTAATAAATGAGGGTTAACTCATGATATGTGTGGAAATGAATATAAGTAGTAGTAAATAGCAATAGATAGGGATTGTCATGTGCCAAACCTAACACAATAACATACCACCTATCAATATACACTTATTATAGATATTCCACCCAAATAAACATAAAACCGAATAAAAAGTTACATAAATATACTACTTTCACTATTACATTTATTTAAGCTTGGAAAGGAAATAAAGATTAAGATTAAGATTTTCTTCTCTAGCTCTCCATCTTGATGATGAATCATAGAGTTGTACAATTCAAATTGATGAGAAAAAATAACACACAAACAAAACCAGAAGCTCAAATCATATCAACATGAACGGACCTAATACCAATTATAAAATACTTTAATCAGAAACAATGTAGGATATATCATTTCCTTCCAATAGCTAGGACATTCACATTTACATCTAAGAATAAGAACATCGGTCGTCTTTGAAACTTGGAAATGCTAAATCATAACAAACCATGCAAGCAACTGTTTATAATCAAGCTTCCACTCATGGATCACATCTTCTAGTTTGTAGTAGATTATTTTGGCCCATTTCATAAGATGAAGTATGGAGCTCATCTTTCTTTAGGTCTTGAACAAAGAAGCCAAACGTGGATTAGGTAAAGGTGGTAGGACAAACTCTTCATTTTAATGAATAGATGGGTAGAGGGCTCCAATGTCAAGAGCATACAAATTAGAGTAGATATCTCATAGAGAATAAAGGGAAGAAAATCCACTCATGAATAAAATGTGCAAGTCTTGAGGATCCCTCGTGTACAATTCCCATAAAAAATGCAACGCTTCCAATGCCAGATACTCTCCATCTCCTCTATTGTAGGTGTATACACCTAAAAATGGTCTGAAGATAGTTAACTAAATACGTAGTTATTCGATTAATTCCCCTTCCCAATTAATTGAATTCACAAACAATTTAATTAAGTTCTCTATTCATCTACTAGTAAATAAATCTAAATGCTTTATTTATATAGTTCATCTCATATCCCCATTCGGTTAATTAATTCTAAATTAATTAATGTCTCTCCAAATTAACCAATTCTTCTAATCCCTAATTAAGATTAACAAAGTCAAGTTTGTTGAGATTAATTGTCACTTTCCAATTATTTGAATTTCTAAATTCAAATGAGCACATGGCTCCTAACTTTAACCACCCAACCAAACCATCCCCTAACTTAACCCATTCAATCTAATCTTGGGTCTAACTAACCCTATCCTATCTTGCACATCCTAACCTCCTTATCCTAACCTCCCGTGGTGTGGATATTCTCTCCTTGAGACACATGGCACTTTTGCCACATGTCTCCTCCCTTGGACACTTGCCCTCTCATGAGAAAGGCTCCTTGAAATTTGTCACCACAGAGATGACAAGTGTCCCTCCCTCCAACCTCTTCTCCAACTTCCTCAATCTTGGCCCTTGCTATCTTCAGATCAGATCTGGACCGTCAATTCCTGCCACCTCAGCTTTTCCCTTGGAATTCCTATAAATATCCCCCATTTTAGAGCAATAAGGATCCCATCTCATAACAATTTACGCATCATTACTATAGGCAATTTGCATTTCAATTATCTAGTAATTAGATTTGGATTAATCATAGCATTTTAATCTAGGTTCTCAAATCATGCATTTCATATCATCTCCATAGTCAATCATGATCAAATAGCTACTCAACTCTTGAGTTGTCACTTTGGAGGTCATTGCTCCGCTGAGAGCCCATCAATCCAACACCTTCAAGGTCCTCAAGAATAGAGGAAAATGGAACATCTCAAGGAAGGCTTATGGTTTGCATCTTTGATTTAGTTTTGAAATTAAGATTTTCAATTATATTATATTGTCTCATTATATGTGTATGCCTCTTATACTAACCCCATTTTTAGCATCACAATATCAACAGACTCAAATCTATTGCAGTGTTGTAATAATCTGAAATCAACTCAGGAGGTCATGGTTTCACATAACAAAGAGGCAACATATTCCAGCACACGATCCAAAGAACAATCATTTGCATCAATTTTTTCAAGCATGGAAAAACAAATATAGCTAAGAGATTGAGGAAACGAAGAATATTCATTATCATGGAACAACAAACAAGAGCAACTTGAAGTTGAAAGGGAAGAAGAAGATGTAGAAGTCGATATAGTTCACACGTATGCAAAAAAAAATTAGGAACTAGCCTATTTGAATCAGAATCACATGTGGCTGACATGGACTTAACCGAGGACAATCAGGAGCTACTTGTGTGAGGTCATTCTAATGAGAGTATCATTCTAGACATGGAAATACATACTGAAAGCGTTGACATCTCTATCACGACCCCTAATATCTTTGACATAATCCAACATGAGGATCCTTTATCCTTAATTCATCCTGAACCTATGGACTGGGAAAATGAAGGACATACAACCATGAATACCTTTCCTAATGACCATGTCATATCTTTATATCTTAATGAAATCGAACCTACAACAACTCTCACCAAGAAATTCAAAAACGTATCTTCAAGTCAAAGGGGTGTCAAATCTCCTAGTCGCAAAAGTGAAAATAAAGAAAAAAATATCAAGTCTAATGTTGAAAACCATTTATTGGCAACATTAGATCAGGAAAAAGTAAAAATAAAGGACACATCTAACGGTGAAAACCTCCTTGAGGCACTGGAAGATGGGCGATTTGACACCTTACCTAAATTTTATCAAGAGAAGTTATCTATCCTAATAGAACCAACAAAAGTAGTTATCATTGACACAACTGATCTACATCCAGTAATCTCTCTATCAAACTAGGAAGGCAACAATATTGGGAATCCTTCAAAAGGTGGCAAATCAATTTTACTTGTTCATATATAGACATTCTAGGGTTTGATCCATATCTTAAAATACATCACCCGAATATCAATCCAGGAGAAAGCATCAATAATGGAACACAACATGGATCAGGAGAAGGTATTCTATTCATCACACCACAAGGCCACACAATTCTGAAAGCATACAAATTAAGTTTCCCATGCACCAACAACACTGCAGAGTATGAGGCTTTGGTTACAGGTATCAAAATGGTTGTAGAATGGAACATTACACAACTTCAGGTCTTTGGAGACTCTCAACTCATCATCAATCAAATCAATGATGACTATCAAACAAAAGATGACAAACTCATGCCTTACAAAAAGATGGTGGATGACTTCAAGAAATATTTCGTTGAAATCACTTTTGAACAAATTCTAAGAAATGATAACAAAGCAGCAGATGCCATGGCAACACTTGCTTCTCTATTACAAACATAGGAAAATCAAGAGCATTATGAATTCCTGGTTGAAGAGTTGTTTCATCCCGCCTTTAATTGTCCTAATTCCTAAACCATCTGTCAAAATTATTGGACATGATTCCTCCTACTATGGCCAAACTTACACATACCTGAAAGATAACATCTTACCTCCTGACTTATCAAAAAATCAAAAGAGAAACTTTATTCGCCAATCCTCCCATTATACTCTTGTCACGGATACCTTATTTAAACGAGGTCTAGAAGGTACTCTTTTAAGATGTCTCAAATGAGAAGAATCTGAGAAGGCGTTAAAGGAAGTCCATAACGACATTTCTGGCACACATTCAAGTGGTCTTACCCTTTCGAAAAAACTCATACGCTTGGGCTATTATTGGCCGACTATGGAACGAGATTCTTTTTAGATAGCTACAACGTGCAAACAATGTCAGATCCATGGAAACTTGATCCATGCACTAGCCCAAGAACTTCATGCTTTGGCAACATCTTGGCCTTTATGTCAATGGGGTCTTGATCTAGTAGGAAAAATAAATCCTTCTTCATCTAATGGTCACAAATTTATCCTTGTAGCTACAAAATATTTCACAAAATGGATTGAAGCAGTACCTCTCACAAACATCACAGAAAATCAAATTGCTGCATTTATCTTGAATTATGTCATCTATCGTTATGGAATACCAATGACCATTATCACTCATAATGGATGACCATTCAAGAATCAGGATGTACAAGAGCTATGTGAGAATTTTAAGATCCAACACAGATTCTCCACACCCTATTATCCACAGGGAAATGGGCAGGCAGAAGCATCTAACAAAACTATTTTGAAAATCCTCAGAAAGACAGTGAACGATGCTGGGAAAGATTGGCATATTCAATCAAACCCTGCTCTCTGGGCCTACCGCACCAATATCCGCACACCAACAGGTGCCACACCTTTCTCTCTTGTATATGGATCAGAAGCCATATTGCTAATCGAAGTAGAGATACGCTCTCTATGTGTATCACTAAAAGGACTTATCCTAGATGAAGAACAACAAGTATCTAGACTGCAAGAGTTAGAACTGATCCATGAAAGAAGACAAAATGCCTTTGATCATTTAAAGGTATATCAGCAAAGAATGTGCCGAAGTTATAATCACAAGGTCAAATCACAAATCTTTCAAGTTGGAGAACTAGTATTAAAGGAAAATCCACGAAATCAGTCAGATCGAGAAAAGAAGGGAAAATTTGAACCAAACTGGTTAGGTCCATTTGTGGTCACAACAGTATTTGGGTAAGGGGCATATCAGCTATCAACACAAGATGAAGATCAGCTTGAGGAACCCATCAATAACATGCATTTGAAGAAGTTTTATGTCTGAAAAATCCAAAAATAGTGAAAAAGTAGAAAAATCCAAAAACAGTGAAAAAGTAGAAAATCCAAAAACAGTAAAAAATCAAATATGAGAAAAAGTGCAATAAAAACAGATGGTAAAAACCTGGCAAACATGCATTATCTGTCGGCTAGCTCTGCCATCTATTGGTTCATGCATTCTTCCGCTTGCATTCTTCTCCATCAACGCTGTTCATATTCATCTTAAAGCCTTTGTACATACGCAGGCATCCCAGGTGATTTCTCGTCATGGTTTGGATCATTGACTATATCATAATAAGGTTTGTTTCTAGGCTGGGGGCAAAATCTTGAACCTAGTTAGGGGCAAAAAGTTGCAATCAGTTTGTGCTTAATCAAAGTAGGTAGAACAACAGTCAGACAACGCTTGTCAAGTGAAAAACTAAGATACATCCAACATTGAACATAAGATCACATTGTCAACCATTAACTATCACATATCAATCTAAACATTACAAAACACATATAAACGGATGATATATCTTGACTCGTGATTTTAACACTTTGGCAATAATGGTTCAACTATTTTATTTTGATTTTCGCTATCATGATTTCTGAGTAACTTTAGGATGTCTTTGACTAGAGGAATGCGAAAGGAACATGATATTTTTCTTGTCTACTGTCTACAAATTAATCATTTATATGTGGAAAGTTGTCTAAGGAAATGATCATCAGAGTATCATTGAAGACATTTCGGACTTGCATATAGAAATGGTTAATACTGCCTATTTTACGCAAGCAACACTCTGGTCATCTTGGTTCAATTATACCTCGATGCTTGTGATAACTTGCAATATCAAAACCCAAGAAAGTAGTGCTCAGGTCATCATGGTTCAATTATACCATTGATATTTGCACCCAATTCCCACATTTTAAAGGCTCAATGATGAAACAAAGCAATGACTTCATGACCAGTCCGATCACTACATTGCATTTCATTTTTTTGCATTTGCATTTAGCTTGCATTTCATTCTTGCATGGGATCACAAAATATCATCTTATCCAAGGCCAAATCTATCGCAGGAATCATCAATGTATCATCAAAGGTGTATACACAATTAGGATGATGACTCATCTCTCCAAATATTGTCGACCCAACCCAAATCTTACGCTACCCCCTCAAATATGAACCCACATCAACATCTAAATCTTCCTGCAATAGGATATCAACAAAAAGTCAGTTCTTTATCTCATCTGATCCATTCTATCATGTCTTATACAGGATGAATCCTTCCTGGAACTAGACGTTTTGATCAAGTCTTATATAGGATATACCATTCCTGAAACCAGACGCTTTAATCATCTTTGTCTTATACAGGAGGTGTCATTCCTAAAACCAGACTAAATCTTGATCTTATCAATCTAATCAATCTTATCAATTCAATCAAGCTTTATCAATCATCACATCCAGAATCACATCATAGTGATCAAAGAACTCACACTTTCATCAATCAACGTTGCAGAAGTCAAATCATTTCTTATCGAGAAATGAATCGGATTGACTCTAAAAATCCCTAAAAATCAGAAAATCATAAAAAATGTAAAAATAAAAAAAAGTCCAAAAAAAAAATAAAAAATCAGAAAATCGTGAAAAATTCAGAAACATTCAAAAATTATCTGATTCATCTCCCGAGGGGGCATCCTCGCATCGATATCTATCAATCAATGTCTGGGGCATCATATTGAGATTTATCATTTCCAAAATCGAAACCGCATCATATCGAGATTTATCATCTCTAAAATCAAATTGACATCATATCGAGATTTATCATCTCCAAAATCGAATCGACATCATATCGAGATTTATCATCTCTAGAATTGACATCATATCGAGATTTATCATCTCCAAATCAAATCAGTATCATATCGAAAACAAATCCGCATCTAATCAAGATCGGATATACATCTAATCAAAATCAATATCAACAACATCATCAATCAAGTTTTCTCTGAATCAACGTGTCGTCACACATCGCTTCAAAGAGGGGCAAAATGTATACACCTAAAAATGGTCTGAAGATAGTTAACTAGATACGCAGTTATTTGATTAATTCCCCTTCCCAATTAATTGAATTCACAAGCAATTTAATTAATTTCTGTATTCATCTACTAGTAAATAAATCTAAATGATTTATTTATATAGTTCATCTCATATCCCCGTTTGGTTAATTAATTCTAAATTAATTAATGTCTCTCCATATTAATCAATTCTTCTAATCCCTAATTAAGATTAACAAACTCAAGTTTGTTGAGATTAATTGTCACTTTCCAATTATTTGAATTTCTAAATTCAAATGAGCACATGGCTCCTAAATTTAACCACCCAACCTAACCATCCCCTAACTTAACCCATTCAATCTAATCTTGGGTCTAACTAACTCTATCCTATCTTGCACATCCTAACCTCCTTATCCTAGCCTCCCCTGGTGTGGATATTCTCTCCTTGAGACACATGGCACTTTTGCCACATGTCTCCTCCCTTGGACACTTGCCCTCTCATGAGAAAGGCTCCTTGACACTTGTCACCACAGAGATGACAAGTGTCCCTTCCTCCAACCTCTTCTCCAACTTCCTCAATCTTGGCCCTTGATATCTTCAGATCAGATCTGGACCGTGGATTCCTGCCACCTTAGCTTTGCCCTTGATATTCCTATAAATATCCCCCATTTTAGAGCAATAAGGATCCCATCTCATATCAATTTAGGCATCGTTACTATAGGCAATTTGCATTTCAATTATCTAGTAATTAGATTTTGGATTAATCATAGCATTTTAATCTAGGTTCTCAAATCATGCATTTCATATCATCTCCATAGTCAATCATGATCAAATAGCTACTCAACTCTTGATTTGTCACTTTGGAGGTCATTGCTCCGCTGAGAGCCCATGAATCCAACACCTTCAAGGTCCTCAAGAATAGAGGAAAATGGAACATCTCAAGGAAGGCTTATGGTTTGCATCTTTTATTTAGTTTTGAAATTAAGATTTTCAATTATATTATATTGTCTAATTATATGTGTATGCCTCTTATACTAACCCCATTTTTAGCATCACAATATTAGCAGACTCAAATCCATTGCAATGTTGTAATAATCTGAAATCAGCTCAAGAGGTCATGGTTTCACATAACAAAGAGGCAACATATTCCAGCACATGATCCAAAGAACAATCATTTGCATCAATTTTTTCAAGCATGGAAAAACAAATATAGCTAAGAGATCGAGGAAACGGAGAATATTCATTATCGTGGAACAACAAACAAGAGCAACTTGAAGTTGAAAGGGAAGAAGAAGATGTAGAAGTCGATATAGTTCACACGTATGCAAATCAAACATTAGGAACTAGCCTATTTGAATCAGAATCACATGTGGCTGACATGGACTTAACCGAGGACAATCAGGAGCTACTTGTGTGAGGTCATTCTAACGAGAGTATCATTCTAGACATGGAAATACATATTGAAAGCCTTGACATCTCTATCACGACCCCTAATATCTTTGACATAATCCAACATGAGGATCCTTTATCCTTAATTCATCCTAAACCTATGGACTGGGAAAATGAAGGACATACAACCATGAATACCTTTCCTAATGACCATGTCATATCTTTATATCTTAATGAAATCGAACCTACAACAACTCTCACCAAGAATTTCAGAAACGTATTTTCAAGTCAAATGGGTGTCAAATCTCCTAGTCACAAAAGTGAAAATAAAGAAAACAATATCAAGTCTAATGCTGAAAACCATTTATTGGCAACATTAGATCTGGAAAAAGTAAAAATAAAGGATGCATCTAACGGTGAAAACCTCCTTGAGGCACCGAAAGATGGGCGATTTGACACCTTACCTAAATTTTATCAAGAGAAGTTATCTATCCTAATAGAACCAGCAAAGGCAGTTATCATTGACACAACTGATCTACATCCAGTAATCTCTCTGTCAAACTAGGAAGGCAACAATATTGGGAATCCTTCAAAAGGTGGCAAATCAATTTTACTTTTTCATATATAGACATTCCAGGGTTCGATCCATATCTTAAAATACATCACTCGAATATCAATCCAGGAGAAAGCATCAATAATGGAACACAACATGGATCAAGAAAAGGTATTCTATTCATCACACCACAAGGCCACACAATTTTGAAAGCATACAAATTAAGCTTCCCATGCACCAACAACACTATAGAGTATGATGCTTTGGTTATAGGTATCAAAATGGTTGTAGAATGGAACATTACACAACTTCAGGTCTTTGGAGACTCTCAACTCATCATCAATCAAATCAATGATGACTATCAAACAAAAGATGACAAACTCATGCCTTACAAAAAGATGGTGGATGACTTCAAGAAATATTTCGTTGAAATCACTTTTGAACAAATTCTAAGAAATGATAACAAAGCAGCAGATGCCATGGCAACACTTGCTTCTCTATTACAAACATAGGAAAATCAAGAGAATTATGAATTCCTGGTTGAAGAGTTGTTTCATCTCACCTTTAATTGTCCTGATTCCTAAACCATCTATAAAAATTATTGGACATGATTCCTCCTCCTATGGCCAAACTTACACATACCTGAAAGATAACATCTTACCTCCTGACTTATTGAAAAATCAAAAGAGAAACTTTATTCGCCAATCCTCCCATTATACTCTTGTTGCGGATACCCTATTTAAACGAGGTCTAGAAGGTACTCTTTTAAGATGTCTCGAATGAGAAGAATCTGAGAAGGCGTTAAAGGAAGTCCATAACGACATTTCTGGCACACATTCAAGTGGTCTTACCCTTTCGAAAAAACTCATACGCTTGGGCTATTATTGGCGGACTATGGAATGAGATTCTTTTCAGATAGCTAGAACGTGCAAACAATGTTAGATCCATGGAAACTTGATCCATGCACCAGCCCAAGAACTTCATGCTTTGGCGACATCTTGGCCTTTATGTCAATGGGGTCTTGATCTAGTAGGAAAAATAAATCCTTCTTCATCTAATGGTCACAAATTTATCCTTGTAGCTACATAATATTTCACAAAATGGATTGAAGCAGTACCTCTCACAAATATCACAGAAAAACAAATTGCTGCATTTATCTTGAATTACATCATCTATCATTATGGAACACCAATGACCATTATCACTTATAATGGACGACCATTCAAGAATCAAGATGTACAAGAGCTATGTGAGAAGTTTAAGATCCAGCATAGATTCTCCGCACCCTATTATCCACAGGGGAATGGGCAGGCAAAAGCATCTAACAAAACTATTCTGAAAATCCTCAGAAAGATAGTGAATGATGCTGGGAAAGATTGGCATATTCAATCAAACCCTTCTCTCTCGGCCTACCACACCAGTATCCGCACACCAACAGGTGCCACACCTTTCTCTCTTGTATATGGATCGGAAGCCATATTGACAATCGAAGTAGAGATACCCTCTCTATGTGTATCACTAAAAGGACTTATCCCAAATGAAGAACAACGAGTATATAGACTGCAAGAGTTAGAACTGATCCATGAAAGAAGACAAAATGCCTTTGATCATTTAAAGGTATATCAGCAAAGAATGTGTCGAAGTTATAATCACAAGGTCAAATCAGAAATCTTTCAAGTTGGAGAACTAGTTTTAAAGGAAAATGTACGAAATTAGTCAGATCGAGAAAAGAAGGGAAAATTTGAACCAAACTGGTTAGGTCCATTTGTGGTCACAATAGTATTTGGGTCAGGGGCATATCAGCTATCAACACAAGATGAAGATCAGCTTGAGGAACCCATCAATAACATGCATCTGAAGAAGTTTTATGTCTGAAAAATCCAAAAACAGTGAAAAATCAGAAAAATCCAAAAATAGTGAAAAAGTAGAAAATCCAAAAACAGTAAAAAATCAAATATGAGAAAAAGTGCAATAAAAACAGATGGTAAAAACCTGGCAAACATGCATTATCTGTCGGCTAGCTCTACCATCTATTGGTTCACGCATTCTTCCACTTGCATTCTTTGCCATCAACGCTGTTCATATTCATCATAAAGCCTTTGTACATACGAGGGCATCCCATGTGATTTCTCGTCATGGTTTGGATCATTGACTATATCATAATAAGGCTTGTTTCTAGGCTAGGGGCAAAATCCTGAACCTAGTTGGGGGCAAAAAGTTGCAATCATTTTGAGCTTAATCAAAGCAGTTAGAACAATAGTTAGACAATGCTTGTCAAGTGAAAAACTGAGATACATCCAACATTGAACATAAGATCACATTGTCAACCATTAACTATCACATATCAATCTAAACATGACAAAACACATATCAATGGATGATATATTTTGACTTATGATTTTAACACTTTGGCAATAATGGTTCAACTATTTTATTTTAATTTTCGCTATCACGATTTCTGAGTAACTTTAGGATGTCTTTGACTAGAGGAACGCGAAAGGAACATGATATTTTTCTTGTCTATTGTCTATAAATTAATCATTAATATGTGCAAAGTTGTCTAAGGAAATGATCATCAGAGTATCATCGAAGACATTTCAGACTTGCATATAGAAATGGTTAATACTGCTTGTTTTACGCAAGCAACACTCTGGTCATCTTGGTTCAATTATACCTCAATGCTTGTGCTAACTTGCAATATCAAAACCCAGGAAAGTAGTGCTCAGGTCATCATGGTTCAATTATACCATTGATATTTGCACCCAATTCCCACATTTTAAAGGCTCAATGATGAAACAAAGCAATGACTTCATGACCGGTCCGATCACTGCATTGCATTTCATTTTTTTGCATTTGCATTTAGCTTGCATTTCATTCTTGCATGGGATCACAAAATATCATCTTATCCAAGGCCAAATCTATCGTAGGAATCATCAATGTATCATCATAGGTGTATACACAATTAGGACGATGACTCATCTCTCCAGATATTGTCGACCCAACGCAAATCTTACGCTACCCCCTCAAATATGAACCCACATTAGCATCTAAATCTTCCTGCAACAGGATATCAACAAAATGTCAGTTCTTTAAGTCATCTGATCCATTCTATCATGTCTTATACAGGATGAATCCTTCCTAGAACCAGACATTTTGATCAAGTCTTCTATAGGGTATATCATTCCTGAAACCAGATGCTTTGATCATCTTTGTCTTATAGAGGAGGTGTCATTCCTAAAACCAGACTAAATCTTGATCTTATCAATCTAATCAATTCAATCAAGCTTTATCAATCATCACATCCAAAATCACATCATAGCGATCAAAGAACTCACACTTTCATCAATCAACGTTGCAGAAGTCAAATCATTTCTTATTGGGAAATGAATCGGATTGACTCTAAAAATCTCTAAAAATTAGAAAATCATAAAAAATGTAAAAATCGAAAAAATTTCAAAAAATAAAGTAAAAAAATCAGAAAATCGTGAAAAATTCATAAACATTCAAAAATTATCAGATTCATCTCCGGAGGGGGCATCCTCGCATCGATATCTATCAATCAGCGTCTGGGGCATCATATCAAGATTTATCATTTCCAAAATTGAAACCACATCATATCGAGATTTATCATCTCTAAAATCAAATCGACATCATATCGAGATTTATCATCTCCAAAATCGAATCGGCATCATATCGAGATTTATCATCTCCAGAATCGACATCATATCGAAATTTATCATCTCCAAATCAAATCAGTATCATATCGAAAACAAATCCACATCAAATCAAGATCGAATATACATCCTATAAAAATACCTTACCTAAATTTTATCAAGAGAAGTTATCTATCCTAATAGAACCAACGAAGGTAGTTATCATTGACACAACTGATCTACATCCAGTAATCTCTCTGTTAGAACGAGCAAGGCAACAATATTGGGAATCCTTCAAAAGGTGGCAAATCAATTTTACTTTTTCATATATAGACATTCTAGGGTTCGATCCATATCTTAAAATACATCACCCGAATATCAGTCCAGGATAAAGCATCAATAATGGAACACAACATGGATCAGGAGAAGGTATTCTATTCGTCACACCACAAGGCCATACAATTCCGAAAGCATACAAATTAAGCTTTCCATGCACCAACAGCACTATAGAGTATGAGGCTTTGGTTACAGGTATCAAAATGGCTGTAGAATGGAACATTACACAACTTCAGGTCTTTGGAGACTCTCAGCTCATCATCAATTAAATCAATGATGACTACCAAACAAAAGATGACAAACTCATGCCTTACAAAAAGATGGTGGATGACTTCAAGAAATATTCTGTTGAAATCACTTTTGAACAAATTCCAAGAATTGATAACAAAGCAACAGATGCCATGGAAACACTTGCTTCTCTATTACAAACACAGGAAAATCAAGAGCGTTGTGAATTCTTGGTTGAAGAGTTGTTTCATCCCGCCTTTAATTGTCCTGATTCCCAAACCCTCTATCAAATTATTGGACATGATTCCTCCCGTTATGGCCAAACTTACACATAATTGAAAGATAACATCTTAGCTCCTGACTTCTCAAAAAATCAAAAGAGAAACTTTATTCGCCAATCCTCCCATTATGCTCTTGTCATGGATACCCTATTTAAACGAGTTCTAGACGATACTCTTTTAAGATGTCTCAAACAAGAAGAATCTGAGAAGGCCTTAAAGGAAGTCCATAATGACATTTGTGGCACTCATTCAAGTGGTCTTACCCTCTCGAAAAAACTCATATGCTTGGGCTATTATTGGCCGACTATGGAATGAGATTTTTTTCAGATAGCTAAAACGTGCAAACAATGTCAGATCCATGGACCAGCACAAGAACTTCATGCTTTGCCAACATCTTGGCCTTTTTGTCAATGGGGTCTTTATCTTGTAGGAAAAATAAATCCTTCTTCATCTAATGGTCACAAATTTATCCTTGTAGCTACAAAATATTTCACAAAATGGATTGAAGCAGTACCTCTCACAAATATCATAGAAAAACAAATTGTTGCATTTATCTTGAATTACATCATCTGTCGTTATGGAATACCAATGACCATTATCACTGATAATGGGCGACCATTCAAGAATCAGTATGTACAAGAGCTATTTGAGAAGTTTAAGATCCAACATAGATTCTGCACACCCTATTATCCACAGGGGAATGGGCAGGCATAAGCATCTAACAAAATTATTATGAAAATCCTCAGAAAGACAGTGAACGATGTTGGGAAAGATTGGCATATTCAATCAAACCCTGCTCTCTAGGCCTACCACACTAGTATCCGCACACCAACAGGTACCACACCTTTCTCTCTTGTATATGGATCGGAAGCCATATTGCCAATCGAAGTAGAGATACCCTCTCTACGTGTATCACTAAAAGGACTTATCCCAGATGAAGAACAACGAGTATCTAGACTGCAAGAGTTAGAACTGATCCATGAAAGAAGACAAAATGCCTTTGATCATTTAAAGGTATATCAACAAAGAATGTGCCGAAGTTATAATCACAAGGTCAAATTACAAATCTTTCAAGTTGGAGAACTAGTATTAAAGGAAAATCCACGAAATCAGTCAGATCGAGAAAATAAGGGAAAATTTGAACTAAACTGGTTAGGTCCATTTGCGGTCACAACAGTATTTGAGTTAGGGGCATATCAGCTATCAACACAAGATGAAGATCGGCTTGAGGAACCTATCAATAGCATGCATCTGAAGAAGTTTTATGTCTGAAAAATCCAAAAATAGTGAAAAAGCACAAAAATCCAAAAATAGTGAAAAAGTAGAAAATCCAAAAACAGTAAAAAATCAAATATGAGAAAAAGTGCAATAAAAATAGATGGTAAAAACCTGGCAAATAGGCATTATCTATTGGCTAGCTCTGCCATCTATTGGTTCATGCATTCTTCCGCTTGCATTCTTTTCCATTAGCATTGTTCATATTCATCATAAAGCCTTTGTACATACGCAGGCATCTCGGGTGATTTCTTGTCATGGTTTGGATCATTGACTATATCATAATAAGGCTTGTTTCTAGGCTGGGGGCAAAATCCTAAACCTAGTTGGGGGCAAAAAGTTGTAATCATTTTTAGCTTAATCAAAGCAGGTAGAACAACAGTCAAACAACGCTTGTCAAGTGAAAAACTGAGATACATCCAACATTGAACATAAGATCACATTGTCAACCATTAACTATCACATATCAATCTAAACATGACAAAACATATATCAACGGATGATATATCTTGACTCGTGATTTTAACATTGGCAATAATGGTTCAACTATTTTATTTTGATTTTCGCTATCATGATTTTTGAGTAACTCCAGGATGTCTTTGACTAGAGGAACGCGAAAGGAACATGATATTTTTTTTGTCTATTGTCTGTGAATTAATCATTCATATGTGCAAAGTTGTCTAAGGAAATGATCATCAGAGTATCATCGAAGACATTTCGTACTTGAATATAGAAATGGTTAATACTGCCTGTTTTACGCAAGCAACACTCTGGTCATCTTGGTTCAATTATACCTCAATGCTTATGCTAACTTGCAATATCAAAACCCAGGAAAGTAGTGCTCAGGTCATCATGGTTTAATTATACCATTGATATTTGCACCCACTTCCAACATTTTAAAGGCTCAATGGTGAAACAAAGCAATGACTTCATGACCGGTCCGATCACTGCATTACATTTCATTTTTTTGCATTTGCATTTAGCTTGCATTTCATTCTTGCATGGGATCACAAAATATCATCTTATCCAAGGCCAAATCTATCACAGAAATCATCAATGTATCATCATAGGTGTATACACAATCATAACGATGACTCATCTCTCCAAATATTGTCGACCCAATGCAAATATTATGCTACCCCCTCAAATATGAACCCACATCAGCATCTAAATCTTCCTGCAACAGGATATCAACAAAATGCGAGTTCTTTATCTCATCTGATCCATTCTATCATGTCTTATATAGGATGAATCCTTCCTGGAACCAGATGTTTTGATCAAGTCTTATACAGGATATATCATTCCTGAAACTAGACGCTTTGATCATCTTTGTGTTATATAGGAGGTGTCATTCCTGAAGCCAGACTAAATCTTGATCTTATCAATCTTATCAATTCAATCAAGCTTTATCAATCATCACATCTAGAATCACATCGTGATCAAAGAACTCACACTTTCACCAATCAACGTTGCAGAAGTCAAATCATTTCTTATCGAGAAATGAATCGGATTGACTCTAAAAATCCCTGAAAAATCGAAAAATCATAAAAAAATTAAAAAATCGAAAAAATTAAAAAAAAAAAAAGAAAAAAAAATCAAAAAATCGTGAAAAATTCAGAAACATTCGAAAATTATCCGATTCATCTCCCGAGGGGGCATCCTCGCATCAATATTTATCAATCAGCTTCTGGGGCATCATATCAAGATTTATCATCTCCAAAATCAAAACCGCATCATATCGAGATTTATCATCTCTAAAATCAAATCGACATCATATAGAGATTTATCATCTCCAAAATGGAATCGGCATCATATCAAGATTTATCATCTCCAAATCAAATCAGTATCATATCGAAACCAAATCTACATCAAATCAAGATTGAATCTACGTCCTATCAAAATCAATATCAACAACATCATCAATCAAGTTTTCTTTGTATCAACGTGTCGTCACACATCGCTTCAAAGAGGGGCAAAATGTATACACCTAAAAATGGTCTGAAGATAGTTAATTAAATATGCAGTTATTTGATTAATTCCCCTTCCCAATTAATTGAATTCACAAGCAATTTAATTAATTTCTATATTCATCTACTAGTAAATAAATCTAAATGATTTATTTATATAGTTCATCTCATATCCCCCTTTGGTTAATTAATTCTAAATTAATTAATGTCTCTCCATATTAATCAATTCTTCTAATCCCTAATTAAGATTAACAAACTCAAGTTTGTTGAGATTAATTGTCACTTTCCAATTATTTAAATTTCTAAATTCAAATGAGCACATGGCTCCTAAATTTAACTACCCAACCTAACCATCCCCTAACTTAACCCATTCAATCTAATCTTGGGTCTAACTAACTCTATCCTATCTTGCACATCCTAACCTCCTTATCCTAACCTCCCATGGTGTGGATGTTCTCTCCTTGAGACACATGGCACTTTTTCCACATGTCTCCTCCCTTGGACACTTGCCCTCTCATGAGAAAGGCTCCTTGACACTTGTCACCACAGAAATGACAAGTGTCCCTTCCTCCAACCTCTTCTCCAACTTACTCAATCTTGGCCCTTGATATCTTCAGATCAGATCTGGACCATCGATTCCTACCACCTTAGCTTTGGCCTTGGAATTCCTATAAATATCCCCCATTTTGGAGCAATAAGGATCCCATCTCATATCAATTTAGGCATCATTACTATAGGCAATTTGCATTTCAATTATCTAGTAATTAGATTTTGGATTAATCATAGCATGTTAATCTAGGTTCTCAAATCATGCATTTCATATCATCTCCATAGTCAATCATGATCAAATAGCTACTCAACTCTTGAGTTGTCACTTTGGAGGTCATTGCTTTGCTGAGAGCCCATCAATCCAACACCTTCAAGGTCCTCAAGAATAGAGGGAAATGGGACATCTCAATGAAGGCTTATGGTTTGCATCTTTGATTTAGTTTTGAAATTAAGATTTTCAATTATATTATATTGTCTCATTATATGTGTATGCCTCTTATACTAACCCCATTTTTAGCATCACAGTAGGTATTTGTTTAAACAGGTTTCTATATTTTCCTCTTGGGCTTTTCCCCATTTCGCCATGTTTACATTTGATGACTTGTTCTAAGCATCCGCTGGGATGGAAAACATCCTCTAGAGTTGTACAGGCGCCCTGACCAAGATCAAGCATCATTGGGTGCAATGCATCGCCAATAATGGTTACGCTTCCCTTTCCCTTTTCACTCTGTTAATGATCAATAAGGCAATCTCCCTTATTTTGATCAAGTAGATAGGTTTATGATAGCCCAACTTCAGGACTTAAGCCTTATTGATATTAAAGATCCAATATCTAAATTTACCTAGGCCAACAAGGGAATCAAGCCTCATACTCTGAAAGTCAAAGGAGGCTTTCATTAAATGACATCTAGCTCTTCAGGTTCTTGATAGTCCACTTTCTTTATCATTTCCCTCTTCTCATGTAAGGTGGTATTAATTCGATTTCTCTTCACAAACCTTTAGAATTTGAGAACTTCTAGTTTCATAAGTAGGATCTTAGACATCTAATTCGGTTATGATTAATTGAGGGGTAAAAGTACAAACCCGTGTCACACTTTTATAAAGGAAATTACCAACACAACAAAAATTGTTCAACTTCGATTACATAAAAGTATCATTTTTGTTTTGAATTTCAAAAGGTTGCAAACTAATGAAATGTAAAAATATTCATGAAGTTTGCGTGTTATTTTTTTAAATATTTAATTTTTTTTTCTATATTTTTCTATATTTAAAGGCTAATTTTTTACTGTTCAAAAATTCAGTTAAATGAGAGTTTGAGTTGGCATCATCAAAATAAATGAAAACATAAATTTTTAATTTCCTAATATCCTTTACCATGCCATGAAATCCATTACTTCTAAAATATCCCAATTCACAAAATAGGAAACATTTAGTCTTGCTTCTTATAACTAAATATGACCTTATTTTTAAGCAACAAGATATCAAGAGATGTTATATAGCGTAATTATTGATAGTTTATCTCTTAACTCAATCTCAATGACCCCATCACATTAAACAACAATTATCTTCAATTTGGTGTTCAATCATATCATGGACTACTATAACTATAATATCCTTCCTTCATTCAAATAATTCTAATATTAAAGTTTTCATATAAGAGGTTGACCAACATCATGAAGTCATAGAAGCCATTGCCACAATATTCATGGATTATCAAAAGTACTAAGTTGCAACATTGAAGATGCATTTTACTAAAGTGTGGTTGTAGTGCCTCTAAATGAAGTCAACCTTACAATAGTATGCAACCAAGATCCAAGGTTTCTTTCAATTATATCTTATTCTTGGTTTATATTGTAAGATTATCTTGAAGTGAAAGATTTGTTCTAGAGCTCTTTGCCATCTTATTTCTCTTAATGTTCAAACATAAAGTTATTGAAAATAATTAACCCTTGATTGTACTAAGTTCTTAGTTAATGATTTTTTTCCCAAAATATCTTATAGATTTGTCTCCACATGACATGGAGATTAGGTTGATTACTTAACAATAAATTCTCTTTGTTTACACAAATCATACAAGAATGAAAAACTCCCCTTAGGCACAACATTATATTATATAATCCCTCACTATTCTAATTAAGGGAGACAGGGAAGAGAAAGAGGAGAAGTGGTGAGGGAAGGAGGGAGGGATGATAGAGATAAGTAGAGAGGAAAGGAGAGAGATAGAGAGGTAAGATAGAGATAAATGGTGAGGGAAGCATGGAGAGAGAGAGGGAGAGAGACACACAAAGAGAAAGAGGGAGGGGACATATAGATAAGTTGTGTGTGTGTGAGAGAGAAAGGTACACAAGGAGGAGATAGAGTGAGAAGAGATAGAAGTAGAGGGAGGGAGAGGTAGGGAGAGAGAGGTAGAGAGGAGATAGAAATAAATAGAGAGAGATGTGGAGAGGGAGAGGGAGAGGGAGAGGGAGAGAGGGAAGGAGAGAGGAACAAATAGGTAGAGAGGGAAGATAGAGAGAAGTGAATAAAGGAGGGAGGGAGGGAGAGGTATGTAGAGAGAGAGAGAGAGAGAGAGAGGGGGGGGGGGAGGTATGTAGAGAGAAAGAGGAGATAGAGATAAGTAGAGCTAGACATTGGGGGAGAGAGGAGGGAGTGAGATAGAGAGATAGAGAGAAAGATAGGTAGATGGAGAATGATAGGGAGAGAGATAGGTCTAGAGCTCTAGAGAGACAACTTGAGAGTATGATAGAGAGAGCAAGATGAAAGGATCTTGCTGATTATTGAAATTTGAGTAAACATAAAAAATTATAAGATTTTCTAAAACTTAGAATTTGCATTATAATTCCTAGAGATATGGAACCATTCTCAAACATTCGACTAATATATTCATGAAATAATACTAAAGTATAAGAAAAAATACAATAAAATTCGACTTAAATATTTATTTCATGTATATATATCTTTGTTGTTGTGGATTTGATTGAGTGTTGCTTTTTTTGTCATCAACATTTCAGATCACACTTTGTGATCCATCATCAAGATGAAATAGACTTACAAGGGATGTCTCTTTCATCCTAATAATGCTTCCTAGAGTGTGATTTGAAACATTGATGACAAAAAAAGGAACACACAATCAAATCTAGAAACAAAAAAAGATAATTGCATGGATTGTGGAAATTTGATAGCATTAATTAATGTATATAGTTTGAGAAAAAAGTGTGAGATGTAAGGATGTAGAGAGAGAAAAACTATGCTTCTTCAAAGTGCGAGAATATTATAACACACGTGTTATAACATGCTTGCAGTATTATCTTATTTAGGTATTTTCAACCCAAAGAGTTTGACTTACATGTCAATGCCCATAGACATATTTTTTAATGAATTTTTAAAAAGGACACAATGTAGAGCTTCTGGGTCATCAAGTTTGCACATCTTTCAATTTCAGGTAAAAAAATAGCTTAGTTACATACAACTTTTTGTAAAATTTCTAACCATTCTAACAATGTAATTTTTTTCATGTTTCAAATATGTTAAGGTTTTGATATTTAGTTTCTTTTGCTAGTGTATCCATTTTTGGCCAAAAACCTATCTATGCTATATTTGGATTCATTTTTTACCCCTTTTTTTGAAATTTTGAATATATTATAGTTTTAGAAACTAGACTCTATTCTATGCATAATTTAAAATTTGATTTTTGATTAGTTTTTGTAAAAATTAGGTGTCTGCACACTCATTTTTTGGGTTTTTAGGATGTTTCCACTTTAAATATTAGTAAATTTAAATACATTCATTAAAAAATTAGCAAAAAAATTGAGCATAAACTACATTGTGTCAACTAATTTCTCATCAAAGTGATGTTTGAAATGCTAAAAATATTGTAATTTTAAGGTGGGCCACATTAGATGCTTTGTTTTTTTTTTTAAAATAAAAAGGAGCAATTTTTGTGGCTCCCATATTTGAACCCCTTAAAGTAGATTTAAAGCACTACAAATTTTGTTTTTGTTGCACTTTCAAATTTTGAGTGTAATTATCTTCAATTTCTCATCCAAAGGATCAACTTTTATCAATTTTAGAAAAAATAAATACAAAAAATGATCACTTAAGACCCCCTTTTGTTCCTCCATTCCACTGTACATACCCTAATTTACAATATTTATCAATCTTCATACACCAATGTACATGTGGTCTATATGGAGATGGTGTAGATTCTAAATAGAACATTAGAATTTTCTTTAGATATTCTTTTTTTGTTCCATAAAACTCAACATGTGAATTAACAACAAATTGATTGTTTTTCAATATCAAGACATAACATGTCACACAAATATATACTGATGTAATGAGCAATGATGATTTTTAGTGGAGGAGATCTACTAAGCCTTCAGGGGACT
This sequence comes from Cryptomeria japonica, assembly GCF_030272615.1. Taxonomy (NCBI): domain Eukaryota; kingdom Viridiplantae; phylum Streptophyta; class Pinopsida; order Cupressales; family Cupressaceae; genus Cryptomeria; species Cryptomeria japonica. Next base: position 83,804,962 of record NC_081413.1, read on the forward strand.
AGAAAAAGAAAAAAGGAACAAATCAATAAAGGAAGAGGATTTTTGTTCTAACAAGAGGTTGGAAGTGAAAGAAAAAAAAAATGATGATTTGCAAACAAATCTATCTTGTTGGAAGGGAACATTGTGGCTTGATTCTTCAAGTCAAATGGATGATTTGGACTCTTTTGAACCAAGAGGTTGAGATTATCTCAGAGGAGGGGAGTATGATGAGACAATTTGGACTCTTTTGAACCAAGAGGTTGGGATTTTCTCAAAGGAGGGGAGTATGATGTAGACTTAATTGTTCTCCCCACGTTCTAACTGTAGTTGCTATTTTTAACTATCTTTTATTTCCTATTGTTTCGTTTGTAGCCAATAGTTTTTTTTTTTTTGGCTTTATGTACTGGCTTGGTGGGTAAGTGTTGGCACTAGCTAGCTAACTATTTTTCGGGGAAGTTTTTTTTTAATGGAGGGGATAGATTTGCAAATAGGGAGACAAAGATTGATGGCTAGAAATGTTGTTCTCTATCTTGTACTATGTTTTTTTGTTTATGAACCAAGTAAATATCAATAAGATATCTATTTTATTTAGAGAATCCATTTTTTTAGTTTTTCCTTTTCTTTTCTATTCTTTGGGTTTTTTTTTTGTGCTTGGTAATAATTTATATTTTATTGATATTCAAAATAAGGTCCACATAATAAAGTTTATACAACAACGAAAGCCAAAAATCTAGTACCATAAACAAAAATCACTCCCACCAAATGGATTTAACCGGCCATCTACCCACCCGCCTAATTACATCCAAAATTACTAAACCTAGACTAAAGAAACCACCATACAAAACAAGGCACATCTCCCCTTAAAGGTAAAAAATGACAACTCACTGGAATTTCCTTCGACGGTTGCCTGTCGCCATTGTGGCTCCATTGTTCTCTAGCGACCTCACCGACCTTGGTCACAACGTCCGTCTTAGCTCCTGCTCAACTTCCACTTTTGCTTGTTCTATGATATCTTCTAGTTCTTTGATCTCAACATACAATTTGAGGGCATCACAACCCCTTCTGGCCTCTTAAGAGCAGTGAAACCTACACATGCTTTTTTCCCATCGAAGGAATGAGAATAAACCCACATTGCCTCACACTCCGTCCTCTACACCTTCGCGAACATCAAAACCCACTCTCGGTTCCACTCATTCCAAGAAGGAATCCAGACCTACCAAATAATACTCATGAATAATTGTCTGCATTACCTTCTTCACCATTGTTGTGTCTTCGCCCAATTCCATCCCCCAAGCCATAATGAGGGCATAAACGTCCATTTTGGTTTTAAAACAAAATTTGAGCTGGCTAAAAGCCCCCCAACCACATAAGCTACACTTTGCGCAAGCAATTCATCATCAAATTTAAACAACTTCTAAAGTTGGCCAATATTGATTTCGCCAAAAAATGCAAAAAATCGTTGCCTACTTCTCAGGGAGAAATTGGCCTCCATGAGTGCTTCATAACCACAACCCTATTGAGCAAATTGGAGTTCAAGACCTTCTCAGAGATATGTTTCTAGAGTAAATGCCTTCATAAGAACACTTCGAAGGAGATGGGATTGAAATAAATGTCTTCTCATGCAACAATAAAGGCATCAATAACAAGGCACCTCGCTATACTCGAGTGCTACCATTCTCTCACTAGCTTCTGACATCGTACACTTCATTCCTGATGTCATTAATATGAACATCTGCATCAACCTCCAGTCTAATAGTGCGAAAATCCTCCCACCTGAAGTAACCCACTTTAGCAAAGGTGAGAGCCCACTTAGATAAAGTATCTGCTTCGACATTACCAGTACATTTAATATGGCTTAATTGAACCTCCTCAAAATTTTCCAACTCTTCAAGGATGTTGTGGATCCAACCTTGTAAGTGCCATGTATCTATGCCCTTATTCATTAAAGCTAGGGTGATAATTAAAGAGTCACCTTCTAAGTGCACTTTCCTAGCACCAAGCATCTTTCATATCCTAACAACAAGAAGAGCAATTATTACTTCAGATAGATTATTTGAACCATTCCCTAATCTTTGGGCCCCAATAGCCAAAGTATCCCCCTTCCAATTCCACAATATAACTCTTGCCCCCGAAGGTCCCGGGTTACCTTTAGAAGCCCCATCAAAATTCGCTTTCAACCAACCCTCCAACAGTCTTTCCCATTTAATAAACTCCTCAACATGGTTGGTTTGAACCCAACTAGGCCAAGTCACTGGCAAGCAGATCACCTCATTCATCCTTAATTACATCATCTGCCAGTATGGTGTACCCATGTCCATCATCACAGATAACAAACTTCCTTTCAAAAATCAGGATGTCTGTGAGCTCTGTGAGAAGTTTCACATCCAACATCGCTTTTCCACTCCCTATTACCCACAACGAAATGGTTAGGTCAAGGCGTCAAATAAAAAAATATTGAGAATCCTCAAGAAGACAGTCAATGATGTCGACCATGATTGGCACATTCAATTAAATCCAGCACTATGGGCGTATCGAACTAGCATTCGAACCCCTATAGGTGCAACTCCCTAGTCACTGGTCTATGGCGTAGAATCTATCTTTCCTATTGAGGTTGAAATACCATCTCTACGGGTTTCCTTGCATAATCTCATAGATGATGAAGTATACATAGTCTCACGTGTCCAAGATTTAGAGCTCCTTGATGAAAAATGACAAGCTGTATACAACCACCTCAAAGCCTATCAACAACGCATGATTAAAAGCTATAATCATCGAGTTAGACCTCATACATTTGAGGTAGGTGATCTTGTTCTTAGAGAGAATCCTCATAACCGACCAAATAGAGAACATCAGGGAAAGTTTGAATCAAACTAGCTGGGTCCATATGTTATCACTGTTGTCTTTGGGTCCGGGGCATATCAGTTGGCTACTTCAGAAGGAGAATCGCTAGCAGATCCAATCAACAACATGCACCTCAAATGATTTTATACATAAGTTGTACAAAGCATCAGGCTCCCATACATACTAGAAAAACACCAAAAACATTCAGATAAATGCCCTGAAGAAAATACAAAAAAATCAAAATAGTAAAGAAAAATCATGCATCCAAATGGTGAACAACCACTCTGGTGGCACCTTGGGTAAGTACGATGGTGAAAACCTGGCAAACAGGCACCACTCATGAAGGCTATGGCTCCATTGTCTTTCAGATGTGTTGCGATCACATTCGTTGCATTCACTCATCCATCAGTCAAACCATGGCTTGTTATTGATCTGCAGTCAAGGATAATACTTCATGCATCTTGCATCCCGCTTTTTCATACTTCATGTCTAAATTGGGGGCAATGCCCTTAACCTATTGATGGAAGTGGATTCTACATTACTTGTGATTCATTGGGTTCTTTATTCAAAACTGTCTCACAAAATACCAAGAACATTCAAAACTATCTCACAAAATACCAAAAACATTCAAAACTATCTCACAAAATACCAAAAACATTCAAAACTATCTCACAAAATCCAAAAAACATCAGAAAACATAAAAAATCAATCAAAAACATGGTAATACCTTGTACATATGCATCTAAGAAGATACCAAACAAACCTTTTGAGATACTCTAAACAACTATCACTTAGCACATCGACCAAACAATCAACACAAGTACACACAACTGTCTTAACAAGGATGCATCCTTCCTTACCAAAACAAAGACATGATACCATCTTTCTTTGACAAGAAAATTTTGTTTAAAGCTATCAAGTACTTGGTCAGTTTTTTAGTTATTTATTCATTTATATCAAGTTCCTACGCTACTCCGGGATATCCACAAGTGATTAGAGTAGCTGGGATGGTTCCTAAGTATCGTTTTTGTTTGTGTATCTTTTGCGATTTATTCCAATGAAGTTCTGGAGCATGTACTAATGGTGTCTATGTGGGAAGTTCACTAAGCTACGTGATCTTATGTGAAATACAATCATGGATCACTATGGCTTGCTGAATACAACATATACCTCGACCATATGAGCATGAATCATTATGGAGGGTCCATATTCTTTATTCTTTATTTATGCTGCTTGTTTGCAAGTACAATGATCCATCCTTGATTCCTACTACCTTGTCCAAGATTGATACTACCCTTGCTCAATGATGAAAATAAAGAACTATGGATCATCATCTCATCACATCTATTTATATTGTATTCCGTTGCATATCACCCATCCATTTGACCATTCATTATTCATATTCATGGTTTTGTATGCAAGTGTGAACAAGTTTAAATATGTGAAGATATTTGAAAACAAATTGGTCTTGGATAAAAATCATGACAGAGTTCTCGGATACATCCTTAGTGCAACATGCAAAGTCTAAACAACCTTGCATTCATCTATCATGAACACATCATCATTGCATTTACTACCATTTATTAGCTGTGCATTCATCATTTCATTACATTCAATTGCATTTAAATAAACTTCATTCTTAGATATTCATTAAAGTGCATTTGATATCATTTTTTTGCATTTGCATACATATAGTTCATTATCATTTACTTATATTAGTATCATTACATCATTTCCTCATTGAAAAAATCAAGACATTTCGATTCATTTGTATAGATTTCTCATCATTGCATTTACTACCATAATTAGCCATTACTGTGCATTCATTTAGAATCATTTAACATCATCATTCACCATCATTTAAGCTTGTTTACCATACATTTGTTTAGGTTCCCTTAGTTGCATGCATTCATTTATTTATTCATTAGTTAAAGTGCATTCATCTATCCATCTAGAATAAAGAATATACTCATTCATTTTCATCTTACAACAATTTCATTTAGGATTCATTAAAATGCATTCATTATCCTTTTAATTGCATTAAGGTGCAATTGTTCATTACCCATGAGTTCCATTATCATCACATTATCATTTCACTTAAATCATGATTTATCAACATTTTAGAATCATGACAAAAACCATTTGTCTCAACATTGGTTTATACATTTTACACGTGCATTCATTTAGAAATCATCACATAAACATTTATACTTTGCATTTGTTTATCCATATTGCATTTATTTTAACCATCTATATGCATAAACCATTCCATTCATTTCATTTCATCATAATCCACACAATTGCATATCATCCACACAATTGCATATCATCATCTCATCGACATAAAACACAAGTACTATCTATATCATCATTAGTATCTTTTCATTATGCATACATCATCATCATGGCATTACATACATAAAGCATTTCATCAATACATCATGCATACATAAACCTGTATCCACATATTCCCATCACATTCATAAACCATGCATATAGACATCATATAAATCAATATAAAACAAGCATATAGGAATCATCTCATAAACACATACATATATCAAGTACAAAGTATCCATCGAAGCATAAATCATAGATCATCATCCTGCATACATCCATACATCTCATCCACATGCATATCATCACAAATATATCACATCATATCATCTCGCAAAAACATACCTGTATCAGAGTACAATGATGTCAAAAAAATCGGCTACCAAGAGCCATCCAAGACAGTCCAAAATGACAATATAATAAAATACATAAATGCTCTCCCAAATGCCACTCTAGCCAAATGTTGCATCGCCATCACCACCATCACCACTGGTACCACCATCACCACCTGCTCCCCCACTACCCCTTGCACCACCTGCACTACCTCGTTGTGGAGGACCCATCACATCACCACTGCTATGCATCCTCTTAGACCGCTCTGATTTCGCCCGACGCATCTGTGAATAGCTTAGTACTCACTGACTGGCGGCACCACCTACTCATATAAACCCTGCCAATACTCTATCTCCGCCTATGCTTGCCGAATCTCCCTCATCACCTCCCCAGTAGGACCTTGTACTCCTACCCCAACCCGTACTCTCTCCTGCAACACCGCATCATCTCTCTCCCACAGCACCGCAGTCAACTCTGACTCCCATCCAAACAACTAAACATCTCTAGCTGCAACCTCCGCCTCCATATCCTCCAACCGACTCTGCAAAACTAATATCATATGATCCCACAGATCTCCTCCACTTGTAGCTCCCTCTCCTCCAATAGCTCCCTCTCCTCCTCCAGTGGCTCCCTCTCCCGTATCCATAGGTGCCTCTCCCTCCCCCATATCCCTGCCACCTAATCTCACTCCTCCCTGCATCAAAGGTCCTTGTGACAGTCGCAAAGGCTGCTCACCTCTCCCTCTCCACTGTAACCATCCACCTCCACCACCTCCACCTCCAAATCCCCCACCCCCTCCAAATCCACCACGCGCACCTCCTCCTCCTCCATCACCTCCTCCTCCATTACCTCTCCCTCATCCCCCTACTACCACTCCTCAACCTCCTCTCCTCCTTCGTATTTGTCTCCTATCCTCCTCGAAGGATGAAATCGGCTCTGTTGGATTTGATATGCAAGGAATAGGATGTGCTGAAATGTACTGAGTGTACTCATCTGTCACCCCTTCATCTACAATCCCTGACCTCATTTGCCATGGTCTCACCTATAGAGTCTGAAACTCTGCTAAAGCCTAATCATAAGGTAATATTGGCCCCATTGGAACCTCTCTCGTACCACCCGTGCATACTCTCCAGACCCACTCGACAATCCCTGCCTCCATCCAAACAGTCTCAACACTCTACCGGGTACCTGTCTCTCCACATTGTAGGTTATCCTACCAATCAAGTACCATGTCATAAATATGTATGACAAGGCCTTTGCATTGTCCTCCTAGGGCTCACACTCAATATAAGGCCTCCAGATCACTGTATCCAAATCGTCGAGCTCCCGCCGCCACCACTCTAACTTCCCCGGGTGGGGCTGACTCATCATACCGCCAGACATATATACATAGGGCTGATCCACAACCCTAAATCTCAGACTAACCGGTTGGGTCACAGGTAAGTGCTCCCATGCCCAGATATGTAGAAGAGTGATCCCCACTCCCAGTGAGCTCGTCTCTCGGTATACTACCTCATGCAACTCCCAATATAGGTGCGACAGAATGCACAATCCCCATGCAAAGCGAGTCACCTCCGTCATCATCTCCTCTATCACCTGGCCCCAATCCACGGCCATTCCATGAGATCGTCGATCAGGGCATAGCAGACCCCCAACAATACCTGATAATATAATAGGTAGTGGCTCATATAATGCAACTATATCCTCCCATGCTACTGAGCCATCATGAATGAACACATCCTCATCAAAAAATAGCTGCACTGCTGCTGTCCCCCAGGCTCGGTCATATGTCATCAACTCCCCTTGAATAGGAATGTGTAAAATCTGCCATACATCCTCTAGTGTCACAACCATCTCCCCTGTGCTAGGTGAAACATACACGTCTCACTGTGCCATCGCTCTGCCAATGCTATCATCAAACCGTGATTCATCCGAATCACGGGTATATACATCACATCATACAGGCCTATCATTGCAATGCAATCAACCTCAGCCTTTGTCAATCGATCTCGCAACTCCTGTGTGGTTGGATGCCTCTCCCACATTTGTAAGATGCGAAGATCCTCCTACACATGCACATCAACCATCATCATCAATTGTTTTGTTTCAAACTTTCTTAAGTTTAAACCTAGACTATCAACAGATACTTTGATCAAGTATCTTCGGGTCTCAACAGGTAAGCAATCATGGCACACCTAGACTATAATAGGCATTTATCCTAATGACCTAAGTCTCAACAGGGATGCTATGGTTCAAAACAACTAACCTCTCCATCCATCCATCATTGGCATCAGGAGATTCTTTTTCTCAACACTGGGGCATCTAATTTTCTCACAATAACGCTATTTTGCTAACACTCGCTCTACTCTGATAACAATCATGCTACAACAACTACACATTAGCGCTAAACAAACAATAGCATTAGATCAACTACACAATAGCACCATTTCAAACCAATAGCGCTACAAGGACTCAATAGCATTCACACTTCATTAGCGCTAAAACAACTACGTAGATGCGCTACAACTTGCAAAAGCACTAAAACCACTATGCAATAGCGCTAATTTTATTGACAACAACGTCAAAACATAGTTTTTGACTCAACTTGGACAAGGCAAAAAAGACATAAAAAATGCATGAAAAATAAAATTTAAATTTACATACTGCTGGTCCATAGTCATCTGGCCGCTGGAATTGACGAACTCGCTCTAGCCGATGATTTGCTATCGGTATCGGTATCCTGACTGCTACTCACTTTCAAAAAGGTCCCTATTAGAGCTCTGAAATCACTATGGAGATGAATGCAAATGACCCTGTTTTTCCTCCTTCACCCCCATATATACCTTTCGCCCTAAACCTAATTTTACCTCGCTCACCGCCGTGGTCCCCATGAACTTCCAGTGCCTCCATTTTCTCTATTTTATCTTCGATTTCTTCCATTCTTTCACTAGTATTGCTAAATTCTTCTCTTCTACCTCCCCGCCAATTTTTATTCTTTTTCGAGAGATTGCCTGATTTTTCAAAATTTTTGGTCCATCTCTCGAGGGGGCGTACCACCCATTAAATTTATATTTTATGGGGCATATTTCTTCACACCTATTTTTCTTTCTTTGAAACGACGTGATAAACTGCACCGTCTCAAAGAGGGGCATACCACCCATTAAATTAACATTTTATGGGGCATATTTCTTCACACCTATTTTTCTTTCTTTGAAACGACGCGATAAACTGCACAGTCTCAAAGAGGGGCAAATGTAGTCACATAAATCTGTCCAATTTAATTAAATGAATATTTGATATTTATTTGATTAAAAACCCACTAGCCATCAATTAATTAAATTAACATTTAATTAATTCATCTTCAAACATTCTCCTATTAATTAAATAAATTATTTAGTTTATTTTAATTAATTCATTAAACTAAATTCACAATCAATTAAATGAATAAATTCTATTTATTTCACTTTATCCCCTTTCCTCTTTTAAATAAATTAAATAAAACATTTATTTAAATTATTAAATCCCCCCACTTGCATTCTCCTAAAAATGCAAGTTGCGCCTATTTGTTGAAATAAATGAATTTTATTTTAATAAAAATCTTATTTTCCCTCACCCACCAAACCCACTTGCAATCCTAAATCCCCTTCTAGATTCTTCTAACCTCTTCTTAATTAACCTAATCCATCCCCTAATTATTGTCACATTCCTAAGCAACTTGAAGTCGCTTCTCAAAGACTCTCCAGTCTTTGAAAAACAATAAATGCTTTATGTGTTCAACAATTTAACCTTTAAAGTCTTCCAAACCACTAATGACTCTTACATGACCATTTATGGCTCTTACATAACCATTTATGGTTAAATCCACTTGCACCCATGGTTAGGGACTTTGACCCCTAACTCAACCCTCATGTAAGCATTTATTGCTTTCACCATGGTTATCCTCACTAACTCTTGCACAAGAGTTTATCCATTGGATAAAAGCATTATTCTTTGGATAATGAATTTATTCACTCAACTCAACCTTAACCTTAGCCTTCCAAGTTAACCCTCAAGTCATGTCAAGCATTTAATGCTTATTCCCTCTCCTCTCAACCCATCTCTTGTTGACATTTGTCATCCTAGGATTGGGTTGAAAGCCCTCACATGGATCTTAAGCCCTTTAATCTTGACCCTTGTTGAGATTACTCAATCTCAACTCTCCATTGCTCCATTTTACCTATAAATAGAGCTCACATTCCTCATTTAAATCCTCAAACATTCTCAAGCACATCTATAATCCTGAAAATGTGTATGCATTTACATTATAGTCAATTCTAGAGAAAAACATTTAGCATAAATCACTAATATATTGTTATTTTGGACTAAAATAAATCATTTCCATTTCATAGCATCTAATATTAGTTTGTTTTACAGTTGCATTTGCATAGTTAATCATTTTCAAATCTTGAACCTTCATAAGGCATCTATAGTGCAAAAAGTTGCTGAGAGCTACACTCATTTGGAACTTGGAGAGGAGAGGAACAAGGAAGGAGAAGCTACCAACATGGTAGAGAGCATTTGGAGATGTTTAGTTGCATCTTTTAGATTCATTAAGCTTTTTATTTGTTGTGTAATGTCTTCCTTGATATGTTTGCTTAGGATAGTGTTTAATCTTTGATTTGCTAACACTAATGACTAACATCTGTTTCTTGTGATTCTCTTTGTGTGTGTAGCAATCAAACAGGTTTTTCTAACAATCCCTTTTTGCAGAGCATCAAAACTAACTTTACAAAGTGTACTCAATGTATTATGAATTTTGATCAAGACTCACTCATGACTCAAAGGACAAGGGGGATCAGAATCACCCAAACAAACAACAAATAGCTAATTTCATTCATCAAATAAATTCACAGACTTATAATAAGTGGATAATCAAAGAAGTAAAATATTTTGCACACAAACATATATCCCAACATAGATTTGTTCTTTCATTCAAACACACAAATTTGAAGGTTGTGCAAAATATATCATTTCATTCACAGATAAAATGTCTTCATTGAAAATCACAAAGAAAACTAAGTCTGCTAATTCATTCAAAAAATTTCAGACACCAACAAAAGTTTGTTTAATTACATATATAGCCTCCAGGCTAATAGTTTTTTTTCAAATAACCAGAGTTCTTTTTTAAACTCTATCCTAGAGTTAAAGAAACTTTCTTGTTTAAAACTGAATAAAACTTAAATGGCTAAGAGCCATAGGCAGAATGATAGCTCATTCATAACTCGATCAAAATTCCAACGTGGTAGAGGAAACGACTGGTTTATCCTATTTTGCTACAGTGCCATGTACATTCTGCCACTCCAAGTGTGCCATTGAGAAGTTAAGGATGACTTGATAATGCGGGAGCCCAATATGCAGAATGTGTTGTTTCCAGACTTATTTATCCATGTTTACTTGCATAACTTTTATTTTATGCACTTCCAGATGATCAAAGCAAATTGCTAACATTGACTCGATCCTAGCCACCTTGGAGAAGTCATCCATAGTTAGAGACTTTGTTTCTTTAACGAGCTTCACTCTCTCCTTGAAAGTTTTGACCATGTCTGCTGCATGCTCGATTGTCTATCCATCATCTTTCAGGAGCTTTATATTGATGCATTTCAAATCTTTCTGCATCATATCGATGAGCTCTTTTAATCCTTTTAATAATTTGACGGATTCTTCGTGACCTTGTTTGATGATTGAATTGCTCCATTCAATGTTTTTCTTTGATACATATAGTACATTATCATCCAAGTTATCCACAGGCTTCTCGGCAAGAAATTTCATGATTCCAAATTTTTGTACATCATTCATTTGTGCTAAAACTACTACCCATTTATTTATTTCTTTGTCCCATGTTGTAGCTTCTAACTCCAGCTCTTTACTCATATCTATAGCATTCTCATACACCTTGATTAAGGTAGCAATGTAATATAACCGGTAAAGTTTGATAGTGTAGTTGCAGTTTTTGTTACAGTGTCTAAACCAGTTAGTTTAGAAATTTGTTTATGAGTTGGGATTAAGTTTGGTGAAATTTTATCATATTTTCTATCTACTAATTCACCCCCCCTCTCAATAGTTGACCGGATCCTTATTATTGTTAGGGTTCCCACAGATACTGAGAGGGGCGGGTGAATCAGTATCTGACCGGTAATGAAGTTTTCTTAAAACTGAATATGTAGAATATAAAGTAACAGTATACCGGTATGCAAGAATTAATGCAAATAACATAATCAAAAGCATCCACATGAAAAGAACACCATAACACAAGATTTTTAATGAGGAAACCCGGTGTGGGAAAAACCTTGGTGGGATTTGTGACCCACAATATTCACTTACTGGCCAATAAGAGAATATTACTTACAATAGGGGCCTGCACATGCAGGAAGGCCAACTGCCTAGAGCTCACTGCTCAATAAGAAGTCACACTGACTTACAATGAGGATTTACACAAATCCAATATTCTGTACTGCTTTACAATAGCATCTTCAATGCTAGATTCAGTACCGGTTCTTGCTCTGTTCTTTGCATATACCCTTGAACTATAATTCGCACATTAGGTCTACCTTATAATTTATTTAATACATTCTATCCATATCCCACAAATGCCTACAATGATCTCTTTTATATACAAGAGTCATTTTACAATTTGCCAAGTCAGCTTACAATAATAAACAAAATATTACATATCAAAAATCCCGTCGGCCTCTGTGCCGGTATACATATTTTCTTCTGTGCCGATGAACATCTTCTATGCTGGTGCTGGTGTAGATTGATCTTTTGATGCCGGTGCACTATCTTGCTTGTGTTATACTTTGCCAGTATAATATCTTGCCGATGCCATAGGATTGCAAGGTTTCCTGTATGATGCTTTGCTGGTATAATGTCTTGCCGGTGCCTTAGGATTGCAAGGTTGCCTGTATGATGCTTTGCCGGTATGATGTCTTGCCGGTGCCTTAGGCTTGCAAGGTTGCCATCAATGACAAAACCTTCAATCACACATAATGTCTCATTGAAGTGTCCATATGCCAACAATTATTTCATCATATTATCAGAACATATATCCAAAATAAGGTCTATAGTATGTGTTAATGAGCCTTACTAATTTCCATGGACCCCTTTCTACCTTTTTCCTTCCGCGGTCCCCCTGTTTTTCAAAAGTAAATGCCTCATTCTGCTTTGCCACATGACACTCTTTCCAGGCATTTTAAGGAGGTCTCTCTTCCTTCTGTAGTCAGGTCCTATTGTGCTAACGTGTACCACTCCTAAGCTTTCATATGCACCCCCTAGACCCGTTCACCATTAGTTTGAGATTGCTAAGTGGTACCTTGTCTGTGCATCTTCTTTTGGGTGAATAAAGGTGATTTTGGGAAGCCCATCAATGAAGGAAAGGTTTTAAGAATGGTACAAACAAAACTCCATGTATTTTTCATGACCTTTTTGTAGGCGGTGGTGGTTATGGACCATCATGATACATCGTGGAGTTTTTCCTTGCAAAGGAAAACAAAAAGTTGCACGTAGAAGTTGGTACCTAGAGAGAAATACCTTGTTGATAGGGCTATATATTTGGGGTCCTTTTATTGTTATGGAGGTTCATAGTCATAAAGATAGAGTAGAGCTTTATTTTGGTCAGACTTTAGTATTTGGCTTGTGTTTGGTTTAACAGACTATACCAATTCTTCGGCCTTTCAGCAAACACTTCATTTTCCATTATGCTTTATGTAAATATGAACAGATTGAGATTTCCCATCTGTCTTAGATTTTATCATTCTAAATATAAATATTTTGAAATGAATCATTTTTTGAAACCCTTTCATCTGAAACTCGTAATTATATTTAGGATGTCTTATGCTATTTTCTGAATCAGAAGTGAATACATAGGTTTACGAAATTTTTTTAGCCTTTGAATTATGCATATAGACATGCAATTTACTATGTTGCAGAGTTATATCTAAAAAAGTGGTGTATCACCTTTCATTTTAGTTCTTGTTTTCTCCCTTTTCCCTTTTTCTTATCAATATTGAAGAGTCAACTTCTAAAATCCTAGAGGTCATTCATTGAGGAGCAATAGGTCCCCCACTCAATAAAATTCCCATTGGGATATTTCCTTTAAAAGAAATTTTAAGGATCAACAGTTCCTTTTTCTAGCATGCCTGTTGGGACACCAATTCCTTATATCTTACATGGGTTTATGAGTCATAGGCCTATTACTAGAAGTCAGATTGCACTAAATCCAAGTTTATTATTACCACCCTAGTAATAGTCTGACCATCTAGAGGAGGAACAAGAATCCTAGTTCAGATTCCTATACCCATGGCTATCCCTCCTCCTAAAAACTTTGTTATGTGGAATAATGGGAGTACCCTTATCCCACCTAGTCCCCCTTCTTAGTGGCATGTTATTCCAACTTCTGCATTAAAAGCTTTACCTAAATTTACTGGACAAGATTCCAAAACTCTTGGGGAACATTTACAAGATGTAGTCAATGTATGCACTATACACAACATCACCCAACAAAATGTGGCATTAAGGCTACTTGTAGTCTCTTTTAAAGGGGAGGCTCAAGACTAGTACAAATCACTCCCGTCAAACTCAATGGGGGATCGGGATTAGTTAGAAAGTGATGGAAGTTGAAGAAGCAACAACTCATAACTATGAGAAGACCCCCTCAAGAAGCTATGACTGATTTCAACACCAAATTTCATAAAACCTAGCAAAGATTCCTTATTGGTGCTCACCCCCTTGCGGATATGGCATTTGTCTTTTTATCTTAAGGGTTTCAATTTTTATATCTCATTCATGATCTAATCTCTTGGTGGAGGTACACTTCTAGATGCATATGAATTGTCAGTCAGGGCAAAAACCAACCTTATTGATGCTAGGAAGCTTCCTCCAAGACCTCCCATGCCTCTAGATTTATCATGCCACATCTCGAAATAATTAGTCTCCAGTACCTCATCCCAACTAGAATCTATGTACTATTAACCCAATTCCCAACAAAATAGTGTTGTTGTCACTTCCCCTCCATTAGTGGTGGAAGTAAATGATATGAAAAACCTCTTGCAAACCTTCTTGAATGAGATAATAAATATGAAGAGGCATCAAGTGAATCCTGCAAGATCCCCTTTCCAAAACTACCAACCAAGAAGGCCTCCCTATCACCAAAATCAAAAAAATTAGTATCAAGGGAATACTAAAGCTAGCTAGTCTTAGCTGAACAATCATATTATTTTGGTACCATCCTCTTTCCAAGATATACCACCCAATCAAAGTAAGGAACTGGTTGTAGGGAAAAATAATTTGGTGGATGACACCAACTCTTGGTTTTTACCTTGTAACAAAGCCCACATGCCAAGAAATTTCCCCTAAGGGAATCTTCAAAAAAAGGTGGCAAAGCAACGTAACCAAGGAATTAATCCTAAAGATGAAATTTATAAGTCTTTGGGAATGAACAATGTTGTTCCCACTACACAGATGCAATTCATGTCTTTGGAACAAGAAGCCTAGATCACTCTGGATCATGTTCTCTTCTCATGGATGGAAGTTGAAGAAGCAACATTTTCTAATGATATGGCTGCACCTAATCCAAATGTTGCACATGTGCAATCTGACTAAAATCTCTACTCCAAGTACAGATTTACTAGCACACTGGTAACACAACAACCCAAGATGATCCCAGAAATTTCTATCACGAACCCTTTTGTTCAGAAGACTAAAGAGTTTATGCATTTCAAATCTAAGGAATCAAAATCATCTATCTCAATGACTCTCAACATTGTGTAATAGCTAAAGAAGGTTACCACAAGTGTATGTTTGTGGGACATCCTTTCCATTTCAGAATAGAAGTATTTGTTGAGAGAAGATTTGGATGGTAAAGATGAAATTTCATCCACGTCGCAAACTGAGCCAATATCTGCGGAGGAAAGAAGGTATGGATCTCCAAAGCAGGCACGTCCAACTATAGTGCTCACAAATCAGGGAGAGACATCTTCATATAGAAAGGTATAAAATCCTATACCAACTCCTCTTTCTAACCCTAACTATTGGGGACAAGCTGCGTCATAATTCGATGATCAATTATGAGGCCAGTACCACAATAACGTCAAAGCAAATAGAAAAAGTTTTGAAATTGGAGTATGAGTCTTTAGAGAGAGGTATCATGCAACTAGATGGGAACAAGGTACAAATCATAGGCTTAATTATAAAACTCTCACTAACCTTATACACCCACCCTAACATCATAGTCCATCACGATGGGGTGGTAATTGACATCCCTCCTATTTTTGGCCACTGTTTATCTAGAGATTTCACAACTAAAATTGGTGGGTACCTTTCCTTAGATTGGTAGCATCTTATTCCAAGAACCAAGCATGGAGCCAAATTGAAGATTATGTTGAAACCCTTGCATTCTGAGCATGTAGCAGATGAAGCCTTAATGAACTTTGAAACAACCCATACCTCCATTTCTAAAGAAGAGACATGCTCTGTAGAATTTCTGGAAGATGAGGAAGTAATTGGTGACAAAACTCCCAAGAAAGAAGTATTTTTGAATGAGTTCATTGATTCCAATCCCTTTGATAATTATCATGCCACTGACATTGGGACATATCTGATCTATTATGAAGATCAAATCATCCCTAGGGTCTCTAAAGACTCACAAGACAAAGGAAAGTGAGAAGAAGATTTAAATTCAAAGCTCTAGACACTATGTTTTGATGGAGCAAGATGTAAGATAGGTTATGGAGCTCACATTTGTTTATCATATCCTTCTAGAGATCAAATCTTTAGGTCTTTCCATTTCCAATTCTTGTGGTCAAATAACGAAGCAAAATACAAATCCCTGGTTCAGGGATTGTGCCTTGTTAAACGCAAAGGTATCAAGCAATTGAAGCTCCTCAAAGATTCTGAGTGGTGTATGAGCACCTTGTCAACAGTCATGTCATGAGTAATTTCATAAGGTTTTGAGTCTGTGATTTTCTTTAAGGTCATTTGGATGTAATTCAAGGCATGATGAGTCATTTTGTAAGGCAATGCCACTCTTTTGTAACAAGTTGCTCAAGTTAAGTATTTGGGTCCTAATATGGTCAAGGAGGTCAATCTTGTGTAAAAGAGCCATGGAAGGGTAAAGAGGATGTAAAATTTTGTTTTGATTCTATCTAAATGTATTTGAAGTGCACAAGCAAAGATTAGGGGTCATATTTATCAAAATGTCAAAATTGTCAATTGTGTCAAAAATGTTGTCAGGAAACAATTTCATTATAAAGTTGCAAACCAAGGATGTAATTGGTCTTGGTCTTGGTCAGTTGTAACTAGCATATGGATGTGTAGAGGTTATAGAAACCATCATTTTTTTTGAATCCAATGGGTGTGTGTAAGATTGGAGGAACGAAATGAATAACATTTATAGTTTTTACACACTCCACATTGTTTTCTGGGTATTGCAGTCTGATCATTCACATTTTTTATTTGTGAAAAATCATTTGTCTCCATGGGAAATGTATTGGATATGATAATGGAATGAGTTAAATTTGTTTTCCCTTTGGTTTCATTTAATTTCAATCATTTTGAAGCAAGTTATGCAAGATTTGGTGAAAACTATCAAAAAACCTTCCAAATTGGAGTTTGTGGAGAGTTTCACTAAACTATTTTGATTGCACCAATGGAAATTGTTGTAACTTTGGTGTTTTATAGAGGGTTGATTTATATTTCAAATTAATTCAGTTTTTATGTGATTGGTTATGTATTTTATGAGATATTTGATGCCCTAGGCAGACTGGGAATGCAGATTTCTTGTTTTTTTTGTAATAGTCAAAATGGTCTCGATGAAGAGACAATAACTCGTAACTCCATTGTTGGATTGTTCTGAAATTTTGATATGGTTTTATAAACCTAGTTTCCTACAAACTCACTAAAGAAATCATCAAAATATTGATGGGTTTGAAATTTATTAATAGAATCGAATGGGTATATCAGATTGTCATTAACTAGGACAACATAATGCATTGTTTGGGTCTTGAATAATATTTAAAGGGTTATTATTGATATGAAATATTTGACATTGGATTGGTTGGTTTATAGTAATCTTCTTGGATGCCTCAAAAAATATCAAGGTTGTAGATTAATGATTATTTTGGGTCATTGAGCACCCTAGGATTGGGACTCCATGGTTGATTTGGGGTTCTTGGTTGGTTTTTCATGATGCTCTGCATCAAATTGGTATCAGAGCCCAACAAAAGATCTAAGCTTGGAAAGTTGTTTATGTTGTGTTTGGTTGTAGGTATTAATCCATATAACTACAAAGAAGGTGTTGGAACAGGTTAGGGAAGAACCTTGTTGTGGTTTCCAAAAGACTAGGGAGAGGAAAAAGAGACTTCTAGGTGAGGCAAAGGAAGTATGAGTTTTTGTGTGTGCAGTAGGTGAGGTGGATGCCCGAGGAACACCTTGAGTTGCAGCCATTGGGTACTCCATGGATGAGATTAGTTGAGAGGATGATTACCTTTTTGAAGTTGGTAGGAGTAGCATGGGGATAATGTGAGAATGATGAAAGGAAGAGGCAAAGATAAAGATGAAGACAAAGACAAAGTTTCAGTCCAAGACACAAAATTTTCTTGCAGGTTGTTTCCAAGAGACTTAGAAAGATTTTAAGGTTGGCAGTATGGTGCAGGAGCACCTTGTCAATAGTCATGTCCTGATTGATTTCATAAGGTTTTTAGTCTATGATTGTCTTGAAGGTTATTTGGATGTAATTCAAGGCATGATGAGTCATTTTGTAAGGCAATGCCACTCATTTGTAACAAGTTGCTCAAGTTGAGTATTTGGGTCCTAATATGGTCAAGGAGGTCAATCTTGTGTAAAAGATCCATGGAATGGTAGATAGGATGTAAAATTTTGTTTTTAGTCCATATAAATGTATTTGAAGTGCACAAGCAAAGATTAGGGGTCATATTTATCAAAATGTCAAAATTGTCAATTGTGTCAAAAATGTTGTCAGGCACAAATTGCATTATAAAGTTGCAAACCAAGGATGTAATTGGTCTTGAGAAGTTTTAACTACCATATTGATGTGTGAAGGCTATAAAAACCATCATTTTGTTTAATCCAATGGGTGTGTGTAATATTGGAGGAAGGAAATGAATAACATTTGAAGTTTTTACACACTCCACATTGTTTTCTGGGTATTGCAGTCTGATCATTCACGTTTTTATTTATGAAAAAATAATTTTTCTCCATGATAAATCTATTTGATATGATAATTGTATGAGTTAAATTTGTTTTCACTTGGTTTCATTTAATCTCAATCATTTTGAAGCAAGTTATGCAAGATTTGGTGAAAACGGTCAAAAAACCTTCCAAATTGGGGTTTGTGGAGAGTTTCACTAAAATATTTTGATTGCACCATTGGAAATTGTTGTAAATTTGGTGTTTGATATAGAGTTGAATTATATTTCAAATTAATTCAGTTTAAATGTGATTGGTTAAGCATTTTATGAGATATTTGATTCCCTAGGTGGACTAGGAATGAAGATTTCTTGTTTTTTTTGTAACAGTCAAAACAGTCTCGGTGCAAAGACCATAACGCTTAACTCCACCATTGGATTATTCTCAAATTTTGATATGGTTTTAGAAACCTAGTTGTCTATAACCTCACCAAAGAAATCTTCAAACTATGCTCGGGTTTGAAAGTTATTAATAACAACGTACGGGTCTATTAGACTGTCATTAGCTGGGATAGCATAATGCATTGTTTGGGTCTTGAATAATGTTTAAAGGGTTATAAACGATATGAAAGATTTGATATTGGATTAGTTGGTTGATAGTAATCTTGTTGGCTGACTCAAACATATCAAGGTTGCATATTAATGATTATTTTGGGTCATTGAGCACCCTAGGATTGGGACTCCATGGTTGATTTGGGGTTCTTGGTTGGTTTTTCATGATGCTTTGCATCACTGAGCTTGTTGTTAAACAAGTCCGGGCTCAGTCAATAGTAAATAATGTCTAGATGTGCTCATACTGACAGAGTGTATGGGATCTGATGGAGAGATTTGAAGCTTTTAGTATTGTAGGGATTCCCAGACACTAGAATACAACATCAAATTGGATGGCAACCATAGGGTCTTAATTTGATCCAACCTCAAAGTTACCATGTTTTTGAACAAATAGCCATGTTTGTTCAACAATCTTGTGAGTGTGCAAAAAAATTTCAACCTAAAGCATCTAAAGATTATGAGGAGAAGATCATTCAACTCCGAACTAACAAACTAATGAGAGGATTGGTCACTTTGGAAAATTTATTTGACCATGATGATGTATAGAACCACCAAAGGAAGTTCACTGCAGATAAAGGTGATTACATCAAAATTAAGCTAGCTGAAGAAAGGAAATTGAAGGTGGGAAAAGATGTTCCTTAGCATGACAAAGATAGGTTGGCTCATTTTTGTGACAAGTACAAGGGGGTGGTTTCCCAGTTGTATGATGATTTGTAAGGATACAATCCTTCAATCATCCAACATACTATTGAGCTGATAGATGAAGCTAAGCTGGTAAGGAAAAAATAGAGGCCCATTGATCCTAAAATTGAGTTTCTCATGGCTCAATAATTAAAAAAATTGGTCGAGTCTCAAATAGTATATATGATTAAACAAGCACTTGGGTCTCTAATCTGGTCTCTGTTTGAAAAAAAATAGAGATATTGTTGGCCATTTGGTAGAATTGATTATGTGTTGCAATGATGTTTTATCATTGATGTCAATACTAGCTATTTGGATGCTTTACCAACACCCTTCTAGTCCTGGTAGGTTGAAGTAGTCTTTGGTTAACTTGGATCTGACATGATTCAGTTGACTCTAGTATAATCTGGTGATGTAATTGACTTGTTCATAATTCTTATACTTATATTTGGCCAGTTGGTTCTGGTCTGGTGATTGGATGCTATCCTGCTTGCTATGAAGATTGGTTTCTGGTTCTGGTGAGGGTTTCACCGATAGAGCTTTCGGTGGAGATCTTTGATGCATTGTATAATTAATGTTGGTCTGGCTTCTAATGGAGTTTTAGGATGTTGTTGGTAATCATGTTTGAGACTTAGCAGTTGGAGATCATTGCTAAAGTGTGTGGACCTATACTTGGTCTCGGTTGGTCTAGGTTATGGACCGACATTGATGTAATGTGTGGATAGGACCTATTGTTGTATTTCTAAGATGTCAAATGTGTTGGATATTATTTGTTTTGGTCTAAGGCTGACATGGTTTGTAATTATATAATTGGTTTATTGTTTGGTGGTCGACTAGATTGTTTATGGTCGATGGTTTGTATAAATAAGATGTAAGATCTCATTGTAGATCATCATGGTTATTGTAAGAGGTCATGGTCAAGGAAAGTAATGTGCAAATAATGTAATATCATTCAGGAAGAGGAGTTGGTTGATAATTGAATATCGAATTGGTTTTATAGAAGAGGATCTGGTCCTCCGGTATTGAGCTTAACCCGAACTATACTCAAGCATGGGAGATGCTATCTTTTGCAGTTCAAAGCTTCTTCGAATTGTAGTCTGGAATTGTATGTAGTCAGTGAGACTCCTTTGGTGATGAGAAGTGTTCTCTAGGTTGTTGGCCTTCTTGCAAGTGCATGCCCCTCCATTGTAAATTCACATACTTAATAAAAAAGTATTATCTAACTCTGGGTAGGTTTCCTACCATAGTTTTTCCCTTTACCGAGTTTTCCACGTACAAATCTTGGTGTTGTATGGATGGATTTTATTCTGTGATTATTATTTATGCTTAATTGGATTAACTTATATTACGATATTATTGTTTTAGGTTCTGGTATTATTGTTTTAAATTGCTAATGCTTCCATTAATCTGTGAAAACTGATTCAACCCCCCCTCTCAATTGTCTTCCAATTATCTAAATTGTCTAACAATTGGTATCAGAGCTTTGGTCCTCTCTGCAAAAAGCTTAACCTCTTGAGGAAGATCCTATGGTGACTAATAGTTCAAGTTCATCCACTTCTTCTGGAACTATCTTTTGAAGGGATATACCAAGGCTTGAAGGAACAAATTATACGGTATGGAAGATTCAGATGGAGACTCATCTGAGATGTCTTGACAAGGAGGTTTGGGAGATCACAAAGAATGGTGTCACACCCTTTAATCTAGTTTTTGGGAATCCTCCTCCAACAAACCTGGACAAGGAGCTTGATAATTATTGTAGAGCAAGAGAAGCCCTCTTGTGTGCACTTTCTGATCAGCAAATTATGGGATTAACCGATAAATCATCTGGAAAGGCTATATGAGATAAGTTGCAGTCTCTTAATGAAGGTGACCCTATAGTGAAGATTGCTAGACTCGATGGTTACCAGGTGAGATATGAAAACCACAAGATGAAAGAAGATGAAAGGATTACTACATTCATGAAAAGGGTAAATGAGATTGTTATGGGAATTTAATGTTGTGGTGGAACTCCAAGTGAAGATGAAATTGTTTCTAAAGTCCTGAGAGCCCTACCACTGGCTTACAAAATGAAGGCTACTACTATTAATGAATTGAGAATAATAGCTAATACATCTATCAATCGAGATACTTTGGTTGGGAAGCTATTTTCTTCTAAGCTTGAGGAATTTGGACCTTCTAGAGTTTTGAAGATTGAACCTAATTTTCATGCATCTACATCTACAACCGGTAAGCAAGATTGGAAAGCTTTATATGCAAAAGAATTAGAAGATATGAAGAGAGAAGATGATGAGTTTGAGAAACTTGAAACACTATTTTCTAGAAGAGTACTGAAAGGACTGGTAGGAATTAAGCATAAAGGAAAAGCACCTCTCAAATGTTTTACATGTAATATGACTGGTCATTTTGCATCTAGATGTCTTGAAAGGAATTCAAGATTTGAAGAAAGAGTTAAAAGATCGTTTAAGCCTAACCCTGGATATCAGAACAAGTATAGATTCAAGAAAAACAAAGACAAATCATGATACATAGCGGATGAGGAAGGCATTACTAATTCAGATGATGAACTGACAGAAGATTCTGCTAGTGGATTTGGCAATGGGAAATAATGTGTATTCTTGTCTATCAAGGAGGATTATCTGGTACTAGAAGAGAATGTACCTGAGGAGAAGGCACTTGTTGCTAAAATTGAGGATAAGGATGAATGGGTAATTGACAGTGGTTGTCCACATCATATGACTAGAGATAAAGGGAAGTTTCTATCTTTTCAAGAAATTGATGGTGGACTAGTTAGATTTGGAGATGACAAGGCATGTATGATCAAGGGAAAATGAACTATATCATTGGATGGTAAGAACAATACTGACAATGTTTATTATGTTGAAGGTTTGAAGCATAATCTTTTGAGTGTAGAACAATTAGTAGATAAGGGATTTCAATTATAGTTCAAGGATGGATAATGCAAAATCATTAACAAATCTATCTTGGAGATTACAACCGGTACACAGACAAAAGGTAACATTTCATTTGAACTCTGGTGAGAAGAAATGTTTGATTACATAGATTGATGAGAGTTGGTTATGGCATAAAAGGCCGTGTCATGTGAATTTTGATTGCATTGTGAAGATCAGTTCAACTAAGGTTGTTAGAGATATACCTAAGATTATGAAGCCCTATAATCCAGTATGTAAAGAATATCAAATGGGTAAACAAGTTAGAACCTGTTTTAGGAGTATACAAGATAAATCAAATAATGTTCTTTATCTTATTCATATTGATTTGTGTGGCCTTGCTAGAGTTGAAATTTTCACGGTGGTAGATATTTCATGCTAATCATTGACGATTATTCTAGAATTATGTGGGTTACTTTTTTGAGAGAAAAATCTAAAGCATTTGAAAAGTTTAAAATCTTAAGGCTAAAGTGGAAACTAAGATAGGATTGAAGATTATATGTTTGAGATCAGATCATGGTGGAGAATTCACATCCGGTGAGTTTAATAACTTTTGTGACAAGCATGGTATTAGAAGACAATTTTCTGCTCCCCAGACACCTCAACAGAATGGAGTTGTGAAAAGGAAAAACAAAACTATCTTGGATGTTGCTAGAACAATGATAATGGAAGCTAATCTACCTCATATCTACTAGAGAGAGACAGTTAGTACAATGGTTTACAATTCAACAAAGTACATATAAAAGGACAAACCGGTAAGACACCTTATAAATTATGGTTTGGAAATACACCCATAGTTAAGTATTTCAAAATTTTTTGTAGTAAATGTTATATCAGGAGAGATGATATTGTTGGGAAATTTGATCCTAGAAGTAATGAAGGCACATTTCTTGGTTATTATAATGAAATACAAGCATATAGATGTTATAACAAGAGATTGCAGAGAATAGTCGAGAGTGCTAATGTCAAAGTAGATGAGTTGAGCAAAAGTCAAATCAATATTTATGAGAAGGAACCGATAGTGAAAATGATTATATCTAAATTGGTAGCACCTTTACCAGAATAGAGAGTTGAACCAGTTACTCCGACAACATCAGAGAATTCTACAGTAGCTGAAAAACATGGAAGAGGAATAGAGAGTCAGTGGACTCCTAGGTATGTAAGATTGAATCATTCTGAAGATCAAATCATTGAGGATAAAAATAATGGAGTGATGACAAGAAGAAGATTGGCATCTAATGAGGTATGTTTAAATTTCACAAGTTGAACTGGTATCAGTAATTGAGGCATGTAAAGATAAATTTTAGTTAAAAGCTATGGAAGAATAATTAGATCAGATTGAGAAAAATAACACATGGACTTTGGTTCCTTGGCCTAAAAATAAAAATGTTATTGGAACTAAATGGGTTTTTAGGAATAAATTGAATGAGGATGGTAAATTTATAAGGAGTAAGGCCAGATTGTTTGTAAATGATATTCTCAAAAGGAAAGAATTGATTATGGAGAAACTTTTGCACCAATAGCTAGGATTGAAGCTGTAAGATTATTTCTTGCCTATGTTGCTTATAAAAACTACAAGGTTTATCAGATGGATGTTAAATGTGCATTCTTGAATGGGGATCTTGATGAGGAATTTTATATTGAGCAACCTAATGGTTTGTCACTATCAAATGATACTGATATGGTTTGCAGGTTAAGAAAAGATTTATATGGATTTAAACAAGCACCTCGAGCTTGGTATGCAAGGTTGGACAAATATCTTTTGAAGCTTGGTTTTAGTAAGGGTAGTGTTGATAGTAATTTATATTATAAAATCACTAATGATGATATATTGATGGTTGAAGTATTTGTTGATGACATTATTTTTAGAGGTAAAAAATTATGCATAGAATTTTCTAAGAACATGGAGAAATAATTTGAGATGTCTATGATTAGTAAGATGGAATTTTTCTTAGGTTTGCAGATTACTTAGACTGACAAAGGTATTTTTATCTATCAAACTAAGTATGCTAATAAATTATTGAAGAAATTTGGTATGGGTGATTCTAAACTGGTAAGTACACCTATGGTTACAAGTGAGAAATTGACAAGGAAAGATGTTTTTGCATCGATAAATCCTACAAGATACAAATCTATAATTGGAGGTCTACTTTATTTGAATCAGACCAGGCCTAACATTATGAATGATGTTTGTATTATTTCAAGATTTCAGAGTGATCCTAGAGAAAATCATGAGATGGCTGTGAAGAGGATTTTTAGATACTTGCAAGGTACATCAGAATATGGTTTATGGTATCCTAAGGATGATAACTTTACTTTATGTGCATATACAGATGTTGATTGGGCTAGAGATTTTGATGACCGGAAAAGTACTTCCAATGGAGCTTTCTTTCTTGGAAAGAAGTTGGTTTCATGGATCAACAAGAAACAGTCTTGTACTTTATCTACTACTGAAGATGAGTATGTTGCTGCTGCTACTAATTGTTCACAAGTTTTATGGATGAAGAAAATGTTGAAGGATATAAAGGTGGATTGTGATGCACCAATAGTTCTTCATTGTGATAACTCTGTTGCTCGTGATATATCAAAGAATCTGGTATTTCACTCTACGACAAAGCACATATCTATCAAGTAAAACTTTTTGAAGGAGAAGGTGGAAGCAAATGAAGCTAAACTAGTTTATGTGAACACTAAAGAATAGATTGCAGATATTTTCACTAAACCTCTATCTAAGGAATCATTTGAGTAGTGTTCACATTAAAAACCCCGTAACTAAGGTTTTGGGCTGGGTTGCTTTTTTCACCTTTTTAGTTTTCTAGCAGCGCAGAGCATACAAGACAATTGTTAGCTCGGCCTTACTCCCTTGGTCCGTATTTGGCATTCAGTTTTTGGAGTAGCACGATGGTGACAAATAGAAAGACATGCTGACTGGGTTTCTTTTCGGGGTCCATCTTTTAGTGCAGTAAGAAGATGGTTACCCAACATCGTCATGTTTTGGCGGGTGCATTTCTGTTTGAAAGGATTTCATAGCTTGCCCCTCTACGGTTAGCGAAATCTTTTCAGTTTATGACAATATGAAGATCGTTGTAGGCAGGGAGTGAAGACTTGGGGCCGTTTTGCTGGGTGTGATCTTCAGGGCAACATGGCATGATTTTCTATTTAGGGGTGGTTATGCCTTTTTGGCATGTTTGGGAGCTATTTCCAGAGCCACAGGCTCTATTTATGCTTGTTTTTTCCTTGTTAGTGGGGGTTCACAACTTTTTAAGAAGAACAATTAAGTGTGCTTAGTAGGAATTTTAGCCTTTTAAAACTATTACTATTTTCTAGAGAAGGTTATTCAAACTATGCTTGCAGCCTTTGTGGTACTTCTTTCAGTATGCTTTGATAGTCTTTTTTGTGTTGTTCTATTAGACTTCCAATAACTTTGGGAATACATTTATATAAGATTTTGCCAATTAAACTATGTTTTGTACTTGTTATTTGGTAAATATATGATAAGTATTTCCCTATGTTGCAAAGATTTAATTGTATCTTGGTTATGTTCCTGATTCAGACTTGTAGATTGTTGAATGGGCTTTAAAATCATATGTACTTGGGTTTTTTATTCTCATGTCTTTTAAAAATGCTTTGGCGTATCTCCTCAATAGTCCTGATTTATTGTTCTTAAAGTTTCCTTCTTTTCCTTTTCCTCCAAACCCATAAGGAAGAGCTGACTTCTCAATCCTAGAGGTTATTCAATGAAACCAATGCAACTAGTCCCCCATCATTGAATTTCCCATAAGGTTGTTCGTTTCCAAGGTAAAATTTAGAGTCAACAAGTACCTGAGAGATAGATTGGGGGTTTATGCCCCTCTGGGAGAGACTTGATTTCAATGCAGTTTGGCATTAGTCTAGTATGAATTATCAAAGATACTATTCATTCTGGCATGGATGTGGGATGATACTACTAAGGGGGAGTAGTCAGCTTTCAAATTCAAAGGCTTATGTTTTTTCTTTGATACTTATGTCAAATTTCTGGCATTAATGTCAAAGGGGGAGAGATAGTGATGTGAAAAATAAATTCAGAACTTTACAGAGATATTATTCAAAGGGAGAGAGACATTGATATTCATAGCTATATGTAGGAGATTGTTGGTTGTCTTCCATAGAGGGATACATTTTTGGTATTTCTTAGTACTTAGATGTTTTTCACATCTAGTGTTTCCATCAATGCCAAAGGTGAGATTGTTGGCCATTCAGTGGAATTGATTATGTGTTGCATTGATGTTTTGTCATTGATGTCAACACTAGCTATTTGGATGCTTTACCGACACCCTTTTGGTCCTCATAGGTTGAAGTATCCTTTGGTTAACTTGGATCCAGAATGATCTGGTTGACTCCGGTATAATCTGGTGATGGAATTGACTTGTTCATAATGCTTATACTCATATTTGGTCAGTTGGTTTTTGTATGGTGATTGGATACTATCCTGCTTGCTATGAAGATTGGTTCCTGGTTTCGTCGAGGGTTTCACCGATAGAGATTTTGGTGGAGATCTTTTATGCATTGCATAATTGGTGTTGGTGTGGCTTCTGATGGAGTTTTAGGATGTTGTTGTTAATTATGTTTGAGACTTGGTGTTTGGAGATCATTACTAAAGCGTATGGACCTATACTTGGTCTCGATTGATCTAGGTTATGGACCAACATTGATGTAACGTGTGGATAGGACCTATTGTTGTATTTCTGGGATGTCTGATGTGTTGGATATTATTTTTTTTAGTCTAAGGCCATCATGGTTCATAATTATGTAATTGGTTTATTGTTTGGTGGCCGACCAAATTGTTTATGGTCAAGGGTTTGTATAAATAAGATGTAAGATCTCATTGTAGATCATCATGGTTATTGTAAGAGGTCATGGTCAATGAATGTAATATGCAAATAATGTAATATCATTTAGATAGAGGAGTTTTTTGATCATTGGAGATCGAATTAGGTTTATAGAAGAGGATTTAGTCCTTTGGTATTGAGCTTAACCAGAACTATACTCAGGCATGGGAGATGCTATCTTTTGTAGTTCAACACTTATCTGGATTGTAGTCTTGATTTGTATGTAGTCAGTGAGACTCATTTTGTGATAAGATGTGTGCTCTAGGTTGTTGGCCTTCCTGCAAGTGTAGGTACCTTCATTGTAAATTCACATAATTACTACAAAAGTATTATCTGACTATGGGTAGGCTTCCCACTGTGGTTTTTCCCTTTACCGGGTTTTCCATGTACAAATCTTGGTGTTGTGTGAATGGATTTTATTTTGTGATTATTGTTTATGATTAATTGGATTAACTGCTATTTTGATATTATTGTTTTGGGGTTTGATATTATTGTTTTAAATTGCTAATGCTTTTGGTAATCGGTGACAATTGATTCACCCCCCCTCTTTGTTGTCTTCCAGCTATCTGAACTATCTAATAGATATATGCCTTTGCATGGATTTCTAGGACCCAAACAAATCTTCTGTAAAAGACCATTACCCACTACCGTCTATGGAACAGATCCTAGAGATAGTGGTCAGAGCTGAAATGTTCTCAATGCTTGATGGTTTCTCTAGGTAAAATCAAGTTCTCGTCAAACCAGAAGATCAACACAAAGAAAATGTCATTCAAATTGTCTAATGTCAGAGCCACATTCCAAAGAGATATGGGCATAGCATTCTGAGAGTTGATAAATAAGATTATTCTTATTTATCTTGATGATTTAAATATCTTTTAAAAAAACAAAGAAGACCATTTTGATAACTTAGAACTTGTTTTCCAAAAATGCCTAGAATTTGGGATCTCGCAAGGAAGTCTCCTAGGTAATGTAGTGTCCAGGGAGGGTGTTTAAATAGATCCTGACCGTGTAGAAGGTATTATAAAGCTACCCTTGTCTATAAACAAGAAGGGAGTGCAATCCTTTTTAGAGAAAGTAAACTTTGTTAGTCGATTCATTCTGGACTTTGCCATAATGATCCAACCATTCAAATGGAATGACTCAACAAGACATGCCTTTGAGAGGGTAAAAGAAGCCATCTCTTCTGTTCCAGTGTTAGTCAACCCCAACCTTTCAAAAGATTTCAAAATGTATGTCTACAATAGTGATTTCAGTATTGCCATGTTCCTAGCTCAAAAAGATGATGATGGGAAAAGTGAACACCCTATAGATTTTTATTCTCAAACATTGAAAAGACATGAAGTCAACTACAACTTTGTTGAAAGACGATCTTTTGCCATTATGAAAGGATTGAAGAAATTTCAGCACCTGATAGCTTGCAACAAAACAATAGTATATGTCATACACCCTAGTGTGTGTGAATATATTATGGAAGGCAAAATAATAGAGAAAAGAGCTAACTCAATAACTAAAATTTTAGAATAAGGCATTGAGGTCAAGCCAACCAAAATAATCAGGGGAAGAGGACTTTGTGAATATTTGGCCCATGAGATTTCATCTCATGAAGAAAATGAATAGTGCATGCTGGTGAATGAAACATAATCTGAAGGGTGTTGGGTCCAAGACAAAATTAGGTTCATGCAAACCAACAAGTACTTGCGAAACCTTTCCCCATATAAAAAGAGGTTCTACAGGCTCCAAACTAGCAGTTATTTATTAATTCAAGGTACCTTATTCAAACAAAACTTTAGTGGAGTTTTGTTGAGATGTGCAAACAAAGTACAAGATGACAAGATTCTTTATGAATTCCATCATGGCTTAGTGGGTAGATATTTTTTCGAAAGAACTACCATTGCCAAGATTATGTGTGTCGACTACTTTTGACCCAAATTTTTTAATCAAGCTCACTCAATGGTTAGAACATGTAAAGAATGCTAGTTTTTTGTGGGTAAGAGGAAGAACTCAAGTATGCCTCTCAGTCCTATTGTGGTAGATGATCTGTTTGCACAATGGGGATTGGATTTCATAGGTTTGGTCAATCCACCATCCAATTCCAAACACAAATGGATATTAACGACTACATACTATTTCACAAGATGATCAGAGTTGGTTCCCCTAAAAAATGCAAATGAAGTTGAGATCTTAAATTTTTTAAAGGAGCTAGCTGCAAGGTTTGGTGTTCCCAAAACTATCATCTCCAATAATGCTCAATCTTTTCTAGGAATTGGGATTTGTGAGTTTGCATTAACCCATGAAATATTCATCAAAATATCATCTAATTATTATCCTCAGAGAAACAGCCCCGCGGAGTCAACAAACAAGAACCTGATAAGGTTGATTAAGAGGATAGGCTCAAAGGATGTGAGAGAGCGGCATCAACACCTAGTAGATGCTCTTTGCACTGATTGAATCACGCCCAAAAAAATCCTAAAAACCTTTCCATATGAAATAGTTTATGGAAAATCAGCAATTCTTCCTATTTCTATGGAGATTCCAACATTACAACTACTCAAATATATGGACATCGAGGAAAGTGGGGCAATCAAAGTCCATTTAGTGGAACCCCTTCAGCTTCAAGAGCAATGAGAAGTCGATGAAGAGATGATTGAGACCAAACAATCGGTGATGAAAAATGGTTTATAGGAAACCCTCTGGCCCTAGTTTTAAGAGTGGAGATTTAGTATTGAAATATAATGAATGTGTAGTCAAGCTAGGACAACATCAAAAGTTTGACTCCCTATGGGAAGGCCCATATTGTATTAGCCTTTGCAAAGAATCAAATGCTTTTGAATTGGAAACAATGGAAGGAGAGCCTTTAGGAATCCTTGTAATGGGATTCACCTCAAACCCATCTATTAATTTTTTTTAGTTTTAAATGTTTGTAAATTTGTAAATTATGTGCAGTTGCTTTAGTGTGTTAGCATTAGTTTGCCAGAGAATAGAAGAAACATTGCAAGAGAAAGAGTATCTTTCGTATTTAGAAGCATAATATTTACATATTACATTCCAAAAGGGGCTCTTAGGCCCACAAACACGAATATTTTGTATATAAGGAAAAGTAGGTTGCCTAATCAAATTATTCCTCTTCATCTTCAGAGATGGAGGTGACAACAACAATAGGAGGTATCAACATAAGTGAAGGAAATTCAGCAGTAGCAACAACAGGGGTGTTAGATGTGACCAAGTTCTGGAAACTCACATACTAGCCCAAGTCGAACATAGGCTTTATTCCCACGAACCGCATAAGGAAATGACAAGCACTAGCAGAACTTTCTTGATGTCTATTTATGTTTGTAGTGTGAAATCCTCCAAGAAAAGGCATCGATGAAATAACTTCCCCAAGATCATTCTATGCCCTCAAGTCCATAGCTGTAGGGATTCCAAGGCCTATGATAGAGGAGTGAACAAATTCATCCAAACCACCCAATAAGTCTTACAGAAATACTTCCTTGACCCAAAAAATTACTTTCCCTTTCTGCTCACCCAAGTCCAACAAGGAGGCCACAAATTGAGAAGCAATGTCAATATTTACCTTATACCTATCCTCCCTTGTAATGAAATCATCCCCAAGAACCTATTTAATCACAATTATTCCCAAGGCATGCTTCAACTTAGTCATAGGCATCGACCGATTGTCTATGATCTCCCCGAGAAAATCTAGTTGTGGCCTCATGCTAACTATCCTAATAGGAGTATCTAGCAACATTTTACTTAAGCAAGAAGGAAAGCAATGGGAGAATATTAATTGACTAAACACTATTCCCAAAATATAGCTTTGTATTTTTTAGTTAAGGGCTCATATTGATTTATAGGATGAGTTAGAAATTGCAGTTGGAAAAGATATAGAGATATTGTCGTAATCAAATCTGTTAAAATCTTTTAAACACCAAAGGTTTGAGTACAAATCCAGGTTGGCCCAAAGACCTTGAGCTAGTGCCAGTATTCTTAATGAAGGGGAGATATTTGAACATGTGTCATGTATATGGTTTGCAAATTGTATAAGGCACTGTATGGATTGAAGCAGGCACCAAGGACATGGTTTGAAAGATTGCATGCACACCTGATCAAGATAGGATTCCAGCGTACTAGTGAGGATAGTAACATATATCTTAAGACTCCTGGAGACAAAATGTTGATAGTTAAAGTATTTGCAGATGATATAATTTTTGGAGGTGATGATGATTTATGTATGGTATTTGTTGAGGAGATGAAGAAAGAATTTGAAATGTCTCTTATTGGTGAGATTAAATTTTTCATTGGGTTGCAGGTCCAGCAATTGGATGGTGGAATATTTATCTATCAGAGTAAGTATGTAAAGGAAGTGTTGAAAACATTTGGCATGGAGGATTGTAAATTGGTTGGTACTCTGATGGTGATAGGTTGTAAACTGTCTAAACAAGATGATTTACCCTCTATTAATGAAAAATAATATAGGTTCATGATTGGTAAGTTGTATTATGTTGTTCATAATAGGCCTAATATTGCACATGTTGTTGGTTTAGTTGCTAGATTTTAGAAGGATCCCAAGGAGACTCACTTGGTAGCAGTGAAAAGGATATTCTAGTACTTGAAAGGCACAATAGATTATGGTTTCTAGGATCCTTATAAAAATGTTTTTTTTTGGAAGTGTTTACTGATGCAGACTGGTTAGACAATGTTGATAACTAGAAAAGCACTACCGGTAGAGCTTTTCTTCTTGGAGGTAGATTGGTTTCTTGAACAAGTAAAAAGAAAATTTTTGTTTCATAGTCAATAATAGAGGTAAAGTATGTTGCAACATCAATGAATTGCATGCAAGCAATCTAGATGAGATGTGTATTGGAAGGTTTTAAACTTGATCTGTCTAAACTGGTAACTATTTATTATGACAATACAAGTGCTATTAATATTTCAAAAAATCATGTGTTACATGAAAGGAAAAAGAACATAGAATTGAAATATCACTTTCTAAGGGAGAGAGTACAAGAAAAACAAGTCAGAATGGAGTATGTGACAAGCAAAGAGAAGCTTGTAGAGATTTTCACAAAACCATTGCCGAAGACTACCTTTGAGTACCTTAGAGGTAAATTAGGGGTCAAAATCCTACAGAAGAAGAGCTAAGATGCAGGAGATGCGTCAATCCAGTGGGCTTACTAAATATTTTTCATTGAATATGGATGAAATGGTGGCTACTCCGTAGGAGGAGCAACTTAGATGAGATTTGATGACCGGTGATGCATATGCTCCTTTGGAATTGTTGTCAAAGGGGGAGAAGAAATATACTAGCCTAAGAAGGAGGAGATGTGTAACAAAAAGGGGGAGAAGAAATGAAGATTCAATTCTAGGTGAAGAAGAACTGAGAAAACTGACAGAAGAGTGAAGTACAGTAGAGAATTTTCAGAACTGAGAAACATGATTTTAGTTGAGTATGTTGGATTTTATGTTGGTGTTGCCATCAATGCCAAAGGGGGAGAATGTTGGCATGATTGGCACAACCCATGCATATGAATAATGGTGACTGAACTAGTAAATGACTGTCTATGATGACAATGTGATGAAGAGATTGAGATTGCATGATCAGATGACTTTGATCAGTTATTTGTGTTTTCAATTATGGTAACTGATGTTTACTATGTTGTATTTTGTCATCTAAGTCCTTTTTGTCTACCAGAAATGCCTTACCGATATTATAGATAGTGAACTAGGAATTAGGACCTTAACTGGTAAATGAGGAATGTTTTGATTTGATCTAGTGATTGGTGATGATTGAAGTGTTGTAGTTTGGAATGTCAGCTTGCATCATTGTACTATATATTTGACCTCTTGTTACAATATAGGGTTGCCATTGCACCAAACGATCAACTTGTCAATGCCCGATACAACCACCAGACTTATAGAATCTACAGGAGGCTATTAAACCATGTCACAAATCCCTGCGAGGGATGCTGGCCCACTACCAACAATCCCCCTCCCAGCATCACTCATTGCGGCCTGCATGATTTGAACCTGCAACCAAGCTCTGATACCACTTGTTACAAGCTAGTGTTGGCATTGAACACTCTAATGGTATTTAAAGGTGATTGAAGTTGTTGTCATTGATGGTAACCTTGCAATCTTATGGCATCAGTAGGAACTGACATCGATAGACTCTACACCAATAGATAATTCATTGACAACGACAATAATGTTTACTGGTACCCTAGCCGACATAATTTTGATTATTGTATTTTGTATTTAATTATAATATCTTTTGTGAGGCGACATGGCATATTGTAATAAGACTCATATATAAGTATGAGATCTTGTAGATCATTTTGGGTTATTTATGATAGAGGATAGATATGATAGATATGTAGACTGAAGAGCAAGGTAGATTTTGTATAAGGGTTTATGATTATTGTATGAGCTTAAACTAGTACTAAGCCTAGCATAGCATATGCTTTTTGTAGCAGTACATTATATTGGATTCTCATAATCCATTTTTGTAAGTCCATGAGGCTTTTTTTTGTATTTGAGTAGTGAGCTCTAGGCAGTTGGCCTTCCTACATGTGCAGGCACATTATTGTAAGTAATATCCATTCATTGGCCAGTGAGTGAATATTGTGGGTCACAAATCCCACCGAGGTTTTTCCCACATCGGGTTTCCTCACCAAAAATCTTGTGTTATGGTGTGATTTCTATGTTGTCTTTATTGTTCATATTTACTGCATTAATTCTTGTTTATCGATACATTGTTTTGGAATGCAAAATACTTAATAAAGTTAGAAAATTTGTTAACCAATTATATACTGATTCACACCCCCCCCTCTTAGTATCTTTGGGACTATCATCATCTTCCTAATAATTGGTATAAGAGCCTAGTCCTCTATTTTCAAAATCCTAACAGCTTGAGGGAGATTCTGATACTGATACAGATGGAAAACTAGAGAAAGCAATTGGAAGAAGCTCTTGCAGACTTTGATGTAGAAAAGTTGAATAATAACAAACTTGAAGATGATCTGAGGACTGCACAGGAATTCATTCAAGGACTTCAAGAAAATCTCACTATTGCTAGAAACAAAAGAAGAGAACTTTATGAAAAGATGCAGAGTGATGATGATGAAAAGGAAACTCTTAATGATCTTGTGAACAAGTTGAGGCAAGAAAATAGTGCTATGAGGAATGAAATGCAAGATATAACTATGATATTTCGTAAAGACATTAAAGATAGAAATAGGAATGAATATGAATTGACTAGGAGACTCAATGATGCTAGAAATAAAAATACAAGACTCAGTCATGAAAATGATACGTTGAAGATAGATTTGATGCACATACAAAATGACAAAACTAAACTTATGAGATAGAAGGGAATCTTGGAAAATGAGTTGGCTATTGCAAATCAACACAAAGAGAAATTAAAGTTAGGTTCAAAAGAACTTGATAACATGCTAAAAAATCAGAAACCTAATGGAGACACTAATGGACTTGGATTTGAAGTTGGTGAAAGCTCTGGTACTAGAAATAATCATGATCACAATAAACTAGTAAGAAAACCTAATGCTTACAAATTTAATGGGAAATGTTGTAACTGTAACAAATATGGTAATAGAGAAAATCAGTGTAGATCTAGAAACAATTAGAACACTAATGCACCCACCGGTCAATCTTCCAAATGCAATAAAATTGGTCATAATTCAAAAAACTACAGAATAAATGTAAGATGTTATGTTTGTGGAAGATTTGGACACTTATCTAATCAATGCAGAACATAAACCGGCATAGGATATGGAAAGGCTATTCAAAAGAACAATGTGATTGGTCATGCTTGTAACAAGATTGGACATATTGAAAAATTTTGTAGAAGTAAGGCATCACCGACAAATACTAAAGGACCCAGTTTGAAAGTTAAAGAGAAGGTAGATGAAGTAAAGAAATAATTTTCAAAACAATGGATTAGAAAGAGAGATCCGAATGTTGATGAGACTATTCCTTCACCTATAGAACAAAGTATTACTCCACCGGAAGGAGATTCTTCATCCAATTGAACTAAAAACTTTTGGGGGTATGGAAACAAGTTGAAAATCATGCAATTTTACCCTCGGTTGATGGTAAGAAGGTGAACTTCTTCTTTACCAGTAGATGAGTTAAGTTTCACTTAACCGACAGACATTTATTGTGGTTGTTGAAGGAAAAGACATTATAAATCAGTGTTTTTCCCTCTTTTTCATTCACCGAGAATTCAAATTTCCTAAGAGAGTGAAAAACCCAAGCGAAGGCATCCTTAGCGAGAAGTGAAGCAAAATCTTTCAAGCATCCAAACCTATCAGGTAGATTAAGGTATTTATCAATGGCTTCCTCCTTTGTTCCAGAATTCATTGCAAACCCTACTGTTATAGAAGTGGTTAAACGGCCTAGGCCAGTTTTCAAAATTATCCTCGAGTTAGCGAAACAAGATGATACCCTAGGAGCATTTTCAAAAATACCTAAAGGAGTTCCATATGCAAAAGACCCTAGAATTGACATACATTTCCACATTGAGGAATTAGGTTCTGGTGAAATCATGAAAATGTATAAAAATGTTATCTGTGATGATAGTGGAGTTGTGAAACCTGAACATAAGGTTATTAAGACCCTAGGTTTTGTGGAAATTCTTGACATCCCAAAATTTCCTAAGGAAGTTGTAAGGATTGTCCTTATTAGAGTTCATGGTGAATTCTTTTGGCTTGACTCCATTCATAAAATCACTAAGCAGTTAGGGCAGTGACTAGCTTACCATCCACCAGTAGCAGGCCATATAAAACTAAGAAAGTTTCAAATAACATAGTGATGACTTTAACAGGTGGAACTTATGACAACAAATCCCTAAGAGTTAATGATGTAAAGGATGAGAATGTTAGGTTCATTAGCATGATATTAGGATACAAAACCACACATGCTAACCGATTGAACTCAGTATCCAATCTATGTATTAAAAGTACATATGATATTGGTTAACAATGATGCTAAGATAGATATATGTGAATGGTTGAAGGATGAGTTGATTGAAAATCTGAAGAAAATAAAAGGAGATAAGAAAGGCACTTTCCATTTTGGCAATCTTCTTGTATGCTTAATGCTATATCTTACAAAAGAGGTTCCGTATATAGGAAAGAAAGACTTTGGTTATGGCATACTAGTAGGGAAACAAATATTAGGTATATTCACTGGTATGGGGACATACAAGGACAACAAAATAACAAAGTATTTTCGAGCCTTTAAGGAAAAAATGAAAACAAGGGAGAGATTAGCACAAAGCATTGTAGACAAGTATCAAAAAGAAATTTGTTTTGTAATTAAGAAAGATGAGATCTGGATGGAGGCAGTTCTTCCTAGAACTGTTTGGGTAATGGAAATGGGATATGAGGCTGATGTGAACATAATTGAAACATATGTCAAAGCCCTACTTGAAGCCCCTAGAGAACTAGAAGAAATTTCTTTTGGTAATGCTGAGACTATAGAGAGTGATGTACAAACAATAAAACAAAGGAAGAAAAGAGAGAAATACATCAGAAGTGCAACCAAGAAGGTCAAAGAGATAAAAGAAAACATAATGAATATCACTGGTATCAAGGAGAGTGACTTAGGGTTACAACCGAAAGCTCATCTCTCACTGGTTGAAACTTCATCAGACAGTGAAATCCCTCCAGAGTTTAAAAGAGTAGATAGGAAGAAAAAGACTTCACCAGTACCCTCTCCTACACCTAAGAAGGAAAGAAAGAAACAACAGGTAGTGAGGCCACTAGCTAAGAAACTGACACCTAGAAAGAAAAAGGAAAAATAGGTCATTCCTCCACTTGACAACCTACTAAATGAGATAACAAATGATGTAAACTTATCTAATGTAAGCAAATTGTATGATACATTTACCAATGAGGAGAAAGAAAGTGTTAAAAATAGCATCATCTTACACCTTGATATTTATAAGAGAGTTTCAATAGAGGTTGTAGATGATTTTCCTAGTGATCTATATAGGTGGTTGGATGCTAAAAGGTTAGCTATTATGTAAATTGACAAGAAAATAAAGATTGAGAAACTACTTGTTGTACATCTTGTGAAATCAATTGAAGAAATTGATGAATTAATTAGTGAAGCTAACAAAATAGTCTTTCCTAGCATACAACGACATGTAAGTCTAATGGCCGGTAGGGTTAATGAAATCTTAGAAGAGACAACATATAAATGGGACATATTCTTTGTTGAGAAAGAGAAACAAGTGTTGGCATATGCACACTCCAATGAGACATTGTATGTGATTGAAGGTTTTGTCATTGATGGCAACCTTACAATCCTATGACACCGGCAAAGAATTACACCGGCAACACATTACATCGGCAAGATAGTTCACTGGCATCAACAGATCACAATCTACACCGACACTCAGACCACCAGCACCGGCATAGAGAAAGGAAGCATACTGGCACAGAGGCCGACAAGATTTTTGTTATATTATATTTTATTTATTATTGTAAAAACTTTGTAAGACGACTTGGCAAGTTGTAAAATGACTCTTATATATAAGAGAGATCATTGTAGACATTTTGTAAGTAATGGAAGCAAAGAAAAAGAAGATATTAGGCAAACCTATTATGTGAAATATAGGTTAAAGATTTTATGTAAAGAACAGAGCAGAAACTGGTATTGGATCAAGTATTACAGATGCTATTGTAAAGTAGTACAAGATATTGGATTTGTATAATCTACATTATAAGTCAGTGAGACTTCCCATTGAGCAATGAGCTCTAGGCAATTGGCCTTCCTGCATGTGCAGGCCCCTCTTGTAAGTTATATTCTCTTATTGGCCAGTAAGTGGATATTGTGGGTCACAAATCTCACGGAGGTTTTTCCCACACTGAGTTTCCTCGTTAAATCCTTGTGTCATGTGGATGTTTTTAATTGTATTTATTACATTATTTCTTGCATACCGGTACACTGTTATAACATGTTCTGCATGTTTTAAGTTGAGAAATTCTAATTACCGGTCAGATACTGATTCACCCCCCCTCTCAGTATCTATGGGATTCCTAACAACAAGAAGAATTAAAGAGACCTAAAACATTCAAGGTGAAAGGAAATACATGAGCAAGGAAAGGAAAATAAAATCCAAGAAAGTTTATGATGAAGTAATTGTTACTAAGAGAAAAGCAAAAACCTTGGAGCATCACCCAAATGTGAAGAAGGAGGCACAAGAACTTTTGAAAGGGGAAAAGAAAAGAAAAACCCCTTGTGATATTATGAATGAGGCAATGCCTAAAATGTGAGAGAGAGAGAGAGAGCAAGAAGCTCTTTACAATATTGTCATTAAAAAGAAATGAGAGAGGAGACATCTCTTAAATAGAGATGAGGAGAGGAGTTACAAAGTAACTCCCAAATCTATGAATGCCACCATTCATAAAATGTGTGTGCCATGTGTCCACATCCTCTTATGGAGGAAATCTAATATTCCTTAATAAAGGAAAATAAAAGAAATGACTTGTCCTCACACATGTACTAGAGGACAAATTACATGTAGGAATTCCAAAGGAATATCCTAAACTAAATACAAATAAACCTAAGCTAAGTAAAGATTAAATATTCTAACACCCCCCCTTAAGCTTTACTTGGGGAGCTTACATCAAACCCTTCAATGGGTTGTAATCCAAGATTTTTACAATGAAATTGGAACTTTTCTTTACAAAGTGGCTTGGTCAAAATATCTGCAACTTGGTCTTCCCCCTTGCAATAGAGGAGTGAAACTTGCTTGTCTTCAATTTGTTCTCTAATAAAGTGGTGTTGGAGAGCAATGTGTTTTGTCCTTGCATGGAAAACTGGATTTTTAGCCAAGGCAATGGCACTTTGGTTGTCACAATACAATTGAGTTGGTTCGTGTTGAGGTAGACCCAAATCTTCAAGTAGTCTTCTAAGCCACAAGACTTCTTTGGAAGCATTAGTGCATCCTTTGTACTCAGCTTCAGTGGATCCAAGAGAGGTAGATTGTTGCTTTTTACTATTTCAAGAAATTGCTCCTGAACCAACAAAAAAACAATAACCACAAGTAGATTTCCCATAATTGGGATCTCCACCTAGATCGGAATCAGTAAAACCTTTTAAAGTAAAATAAGAATTTGGATCATAAAACAAACCTACATTAATAGTCCCTTTAATATATCATAAAATTCTTGTAGCAACTTTAAAGTGTGTTTGTTGAGGTTTAGACATGAATCTTGAAACCAAACCAACACTATAAGCAATATCTGGCCTAGTAAGAGTTAAATAATTTAAACTTCCAACTAATTGTCTATACAAAGTAGGATCAACAAGAGGAGTTTGCATACCAAGCATTAACTTAGTGCCTAATTCAATAGGAATTGAAACATGATGAGCATCATTAATTTTAAACTTATCTATGAGATCTTGAGCTTATTTACTTTGAGATAAGAAAATTCCTTTAGAGGTTTGCCAAATTTGCATTCCTAAGAAATAATGTAGAAGACCTAGATCAGTCATTTGAAATTTTTGATTAAGTTGAAACTTAATATCAGAAATCAAAGTATTGGAACTTGGAGTAAGAATCAAATCATCTACATACAAGATAATAATTATAATATCATCTTCACTATGTTTAATATACAAGTTAGGATCATTTTTACTTCTAATAAAGCCTTGAGAAAGAAAGAATTCATTAATCTTTGAATACCACTCCCTAGGAGATTGCTTTAATCCATAAATTGATTTCTTTAATTTACAAACTAAGTGTGCATTACCTTTTTTAATAAAACCAAGAGGTTGAGACATATAAATTTCCTCATGTAAATCACCATTAAGAAAAGCACTTTTAACATCCATTTGGTGAATAGGCCAATTCATTCTAGAAGCTAAAGCAAGCACAAGTTTAATTGTAGGCATTTTAGCAACAGGAGCAAAAGTTTCAATATAATCTAAGCCTTCAATTTGAGAAAAACCTCTAGCAACTAATCTAGCTTTAAATTTACTAACTTGATTATTAGCATTCAATTTAGTTTTATAAAGCCACTTGCAAGAAACAAGATTTTTACCATGAGGCAAGGGAACTAAATCCCAAGTTTGGTTAGAAGTTAAAGTATCATATTCTTCCTTCATTGCTTTTTGCCAATGCGGTTGATTTTTAGCTTGATCAAATGTTTTAGGATCATTAGAATTCATAATAGTAGTCATTAAAGCATAATTACAATAATTAACTCTTCTAGCTTGAAGTTTATCCATTCTAGCTAAGTATTCATCACTATCTTGAATTAGAGATTTAAACCATTTAGGTCTTCTTTTAGAAGTAATGGATTCATCACTAGAAGAAGAGTCATGAGGAGTAGAGTTATTATTATCATCATCACTATCACTAGAAGGAATAGAAAGAGATGCATTAGGAGTAGGGTTAAGAGAAGGAGGTTGGTCCTCCACAAGCACAACTTTGGTTTGACCAAGTTCATCATCCTCCACTTTAGAACAATCATAAATGCCTTTTTCTGCAATACAAACATCTCTTGCAACTTTTACCTTGTTAGTAATAGGATTGTAAACTCTATAACCTTTAGTATTTTCATCATAACCAACAAAAATAAAAGGAGAAGATTTAGCATCTAATTGTTTTCTTTTCTCCTTAGGTTTGTGAACATAAGCTATGGAACCAAAAATTCTTAAATTCTGCAAATTAGGCTTTCTACCAGACCAAGCTTCTTCAGGAGTTTTATCCTTTAAGGCTTTGGTACGTGTTCTATTAATTAAATAAGTTGCACAAGCCATAGCTTCAGCCCAAAACTTGTAATCCATATTTTTAACATGCAATAAACATCTAGCCATTTCAACAATTGTCCTATGCTTCCGTTCTGCCACACCATTTTGTTGTGGTGTATAAGGAACGGTAAGCTCATGTTTAATTCCAAAAGATTTCAAATAAGAAATAAATGCATTATTGACATATTCTCTTCCATTGTCAGTACGAAGAATCTTAATTTTAGAACCAGATTGCCTTTCTACAAACATATGAAATTCAATAAACACATCAAGCACTTGATCCTTACTATGAAGGAAATATATCCATGTTCTCCTTGAAAAATCATCAACAAAGGTAAGTGCATACCTTGAACCTTGGATGGAGGGATTCTCCATGGGACCCAAGAGATCACTATGAACTAGATGCAATTTAGTGTATGCCCTCCAAGATTGACCATGAAGAAAGGGTTCCCTATGCATCTTACCACTCATGCAACCATTGCAAACAATTTGAGAAGGAACAATACTAGGCAATCCATCAACCATGTTTGCTTTTTGCATCAATGAAATATAATCAGAATTGAGATGGCCAAGTCTTTCATGCCATATAGTAAAATCAACAGTAGTAAGCAAAGAATACTTTGGAGGAGCAAATTCATAGAACTCGAATAAGTTATCACTATCCATTTTAGCAGTAGCAATAACATGATTAGCGTTTGGATCAATGATATAACATATGCCCCTATAAAAGTTAATCTTATAATCTTGACAAAGTTTAGGGACTGAAATCAAATTTGATTTTAATTCAGGAACATAAAGAACATCATGTAATTTCCCATTAGGAACATTCACATCACCAATAGCTTCAACTTTACAACTATGATTATTAGCTAATTGAACAGGAATATTAGAAGTATCGGGATGCAAAGATTCAAAACATTCTTTATGAGAAGTAACATGTTGAGATGCACCAGAATCAATAATCCACTCAAGTGGTTGAGAAACATTATAAGTACATGTAAATGCATGACGAGATGAATTACCATTATTATTACCTTTCTTATAATGAGGTTTATGTTGATTATTTTGATTATTTTGATTCATGGGCTTTTTACCATTTTGTTTCTTAAAACAATTATTAGTAATATGTCCATCTTTCCCACAATATGTGCAATGGGGTCTTGTTTGAGAATTATTCCTTTGATTATTGTATGTATTATTATGATTATTATTATGAGAATTGTTATGATAGGATTTAGAATGAGATTGATAATTAGAAGATTTGTGATTATTATTATGATTATTATTATGTTTATTATTATTGGATCTAAAATTATTATTATGATTTTGATTTTTAGACATAAAAGCATGTTCACTACTTTTAAGAGTACCAAATTGAATTAATTTAGCTTCCTCTTGACGCAATAAATTACAAAAAATATCATATGTTAATTGAGTAGCTAAGCTAGGAATAGCAAGTTGAGCATGAATATTCGTAATAAATTGTTGAAATTGACAAGGAAGACATTTTTTAAGAATAAGATGAATTAAACGTAAATCAGCAAGAGTAACTCCTAAACCAGTTAATTGACTATTAACAGAATCAAACTTTAATAAGAATTCATCCATAGTTTTAAAATCCGTATACCTTAGATCTTCAAGTTGATCTTGAAGTTGAATTTTTCGGGATTCATTTGAGCTATCATAAATTGTTTTTAAAATTTCCCAAGCTTCATGCGCTTTTGTACAATTTCCAATTAAAACATACAAATCAGGAACCATC
The DNA here is from genome assembly GCF_030272615.1 of Cryptomeria japonica. Taxonomy (NCBI): domain Eukaryota; kingdom Viridiplantae; phylum Streptophyta; class Pinopsida; order Cupressales; family Cupressaceae; genus Cryptomeria; species Cryptomeria japonica. The sequence goes on from NC_081413.1 coordinate 83,848,283, forward strand.
GAAATACCAATTAAACCAAGTGCTTCCTCATTTTGAGCCTTCCATCTATCTAGGTCGTCTTGAGGAGTAGATGTAGCGGGTTCAAAGGTTTTATCAGTTGCAACATCCAAAAGGTGTTTGAAATGAAAAATAAACGAGATATGTGTTTTCCAAGAATGATAATTGGAACTATTTAATTTAATTTCCGGAATTAATGTAGACATGATAGCAAAATAATAGTTTGTAAAAGAAAATTACCCCTTTGATTAAAAAATAAAAATAAAAATTAACCTCCTTGATTTAAAAATAAACCAGATTTGAGTAATAACTATAACAAAATTTATGTAAAAAAAATGTTATATTCAAATCTTAAATAACAAATTAATTTTTTTTTTTTTAAAACAAACTTTATATTTTAAAAGAACTTTAGATCTTTATTAATAATAAAATAAAATTATTTATATTAACAAAATTATTTAAAACTTAAAAAAAGATTATAAACTTAAAAAGGTTAAATTTAAAGAAAACTTGTTAAAGACAAATATGCATGAAATGAATGTTACCAACCTTGATACAAATAAAAGACCAATCACAAGATAGAGGCGTTAAAAACAGTGAGGGCGATATTGACAAGTTTTACACGTTGATAATGATAGAATGAGAGGAAAACAGACTGCAAACAGAGGCGATGATACACAAAGGCTACGTTACAAATACAATGATATAGATGGCAAACTTAGTAACTGACGGATATAGCAGATATATTATTACATGAAAGTTATTGTAACTGATACGGCAAACTAAAGAAGAGGCAGGAAGATACTTTGCACAGGTGACGTTACTGCAAACTCAACGGGTGCTACTAGAGAATCTAGGTTGGAAGTTGAACGGTTTCACCTCATTTACAAAATCTTGCTATCGTGGGATCGCAGGGGCTTTGATAGTTTATGATATCACCAGGCCTCGTACCTTTGAAAACGTTGGGATGCAAACAAAAACGCAGAGTGCAGACAAGAAACGGTAATCTACAAAGTTTAATTATTTTCACAAAAGGTGACTTGAAAGAGATCCGCGAGGAAGATGCAAAGTATAAGTGAGTTTGAGTTTCAAACCTTTCAACTCCAGGCCAAAATGATTGTGACTGTTATTCGAGGTGAGTTTGCATTTCCGCAACCACTCAAAATTCCTCAAGGAGAGCAAAAGAATAAGGTTGGAGCTCCAGCACATGGAGGGATCGTTGGCGGGGGGTCGGATGAGGAGGTGCAGAGGCTGAGGGCTTGCTATTGGTCTGGCTGTCTCTAAAATGATCTGTTCATTACTAAGAGGATGTGGAGGTGAATCCTAATGAAACCTATGGATGATAAGTTTGGGACTTCGTTGAAAAGTACCAAATAATCGTTTAGTGAGTACTAAACTTGAATAACATTTAACATAATTTTCCAGATTTAATAAAGGCAATGGGAGCAACTTCAAGTAGATTTAAATGGTTCTGTACTAGCCTAGCAAAGATCCCGTTATGTAGAAAACTCATAAGAACAAAATATTTCACAAATATCAAACCTTACAATCTATACCTGATGGCGCAGTTGCAGAGATTGCTGGGAAGCGAGATAGGTACCGTGTTGATGGCTCGAAGATAATGAGGATCTACCTAGATCCTTAGGAGCGGAATAACACAGAATACAAGTTGGAAACCTTTGCTGGTGTTTACATGCGTTAGATGTATTAAACTATTGTTAAACTTGAGCAAACAAAATATGCCAAAAGCAAGGCTGATATGTAAAGAGAACAAAATATAATGGAGATATAAGAATACACAGATATCAAAGCTACAGATTATGGTTATTCTGATAAGAACAACTATTAAAAAAAAACTTAAATCTTTCCTCTCAAAGAAACAAATTATGAGAACTAATGCAATGTAATAATAAATCAGATTTGGCGGCAAGCGGACCCAATAGATTAAGGAGACTGAGTTTGGCGGTAAACCTTCCAAACTATGCACACTAAAAAAACCAGAAACTTTGGCGGCAAGCCTTCCAAAGACAAAAATTTAAACTAGAAAGAAGGAACTTTGGCGGCAAGCCTTCCAAAGCCCTTTTTTTAATTAAAAAAACTAGAATAGAAGATTAAACTTGCAGGCAAACTTGTTAACAAGTTTGAAAAAAAAAGTTAAAATCTGAAACCAAAACCTGCACAATAGAAAATATTAGAAAAAGAACTTCTTCTCCTCTCAAGAATGCCTCCAACAAGGTGAACTCCACAGAATGGTAACCTTCATCAATGTCAACTTAAAACAAGGATTAGAAACCTACTCTGATACCATGAAAGGAAATACATGAGCAAGGAAAGGAAAATAAAATCCAAGAAAGTTTATGATGAAGTAATTGTTACCAAGAGAAAAGCAAAAACCTTGGAGCATCACCCAAATGTGAAGAAGGAGGCACAAGAACTTTTGAAAGGGGAAAAGCAAAGAAAAACCCCTTGTGATATTATGAATGAGGCAATGCCTAAAATGAGAGAGAGAGAGAGAGAGAGAGAGAGAGAGAGAGAGAGAGAGAGAGAGAGAGAGAGAGAGAGAGAGAGAGAGAGAGAGAAGCTCTTTACAATATTGTCATTAAAAAGAAATGAGAGAGGAGACATCTCTTAAATAGAGATGAGGAGAGGAGTTACAAAGTAACTCCCAAATCTATGAATGCCACCATTCATAAAATGTGTGTGCCATGTGTCCACATCCTCTTATGGAGGAAATCTAATATTCCTTAATAAAGGAAAATAAAAGAAATGACTTGTCCTCACACATGTACTAGAGGACAAATTACATGTAGGAATTCTAAAGGAATATCCTAAACTAAATACAAATAAACCTAAGCTAAGTAAAGATTAAATATTCTAACACCCCCCCTTAAGTTTTACTTGAGGAGCTTACATCAAACCCTTCAATGGGTTGTAATCCAAGATTTTTACAATGAAATTGGAACTTTTCTTTATAAAGTGGCTTGGTCAAAATATCTGCAACTTGGTCATAGGGAGAACACATTGAGATTGGGGTTAGTAAAATGGTTACTGACAATACTGTCAATGCAAGCACTGAAAAACCAATAGAGACAAAGATACCAGCTACTGAGAATATAGAGAAACCAATTGAGATATCGGTAGTGGACAATGCAGAGGTACAGATAGAGAAATCAGCAGTGGATACCACTAAAAAACTATCAGAAAAACCGGCTGACAACACTGTGAAATAGGCAGAGACACAAGCAGAGAAACAGGTACACATAGAGATAGTGTTGCCCACATCTACCAAGAAGCCTAAACCTTTGATAATAGAAATGTAGACACAAACTGACCCTCTAGAGGTCGAGATAAGCAAAGTGATTGCTCCCACCAGAATCACTGAAATTGTTAAGGTAATTGGACAGTCATCTAGTTTTTCTATGATAGAATTCAACCCAACAAATGTGACTGAAGTACTCTTAGATTCTATTAAAAAAATTATTGATTGTAATTCATTGGCTTATAAGGCTATAGATGACACAATACCCATTCTTAAATTGATTGCACCCAAGTGCAATATAGATAATAAGGATTATCTGAGTCAGTTAGACACATTGTCTAAATACCTCACCGACAATATACTGACTATAGACCAAATAAATGAAGATACATTTAAGGAGAAAATGAACAAGGAAAAAGAGAAATTCTTTGGTGAAACAATAAAGAAGTGCACGAAACATATTGATACCCTCTTACCGACACTGAACAAAACCACTATGGAGTTCAAGGAACTATATAGAGACACATGTAAGACAAATCTTTTGACAGTGGATATTGATAAGGAAATCAACAAAGTGCAAAAGGCAATTAATGACATAGATGACAATATAATTGGTTCATCTAAACCAATATCAGTTATTGAGCAAGAAATTGTTGGATTTGAAGAGAAACTTGAGAAGTTAGAGAAGGAAAAGGAAAGAAAAAAAATAAAAGCAAAAGAGCTTAAATGCAAACTCAGTCCAAAGCTGGATAACCTCATCTCTCTATGGAAAGAGATCTTTGAGGCACTTATTGCAAGACAAAAGATACTAGAAGTTCAAATGCATCATCTCACTGGTACTATGCAAAGAACAGAAGCAGCATTGAAGGATAGCAATAGGTCTACTTAGAGTTTGAACTTGGTATTAGCAGACCTATTCTAGATTGTAACCAACTGGTTGCAAGGTTCTAGCTGAAAACTACACTCATTTGATAGATTTTTGACAACTTTTGTCATTGATGTATAAGGGGGAGTAGTAGAACTGAGAAAAATTTCTTGCAGAAGAGATCATCTACTTAGGGGGAGCACACAGTTTTGATAAGATTTTTGGACTTCAATTTGGGAATAGATTTTTGGATTTTTCTCATGAGTGTTGCCATCAATGCCAAAGGGAGAGATTGTTGGCATTGCACCATCTAATGGTAGTTAAAGGTGATTGATGGTGTTGTCATTGATGGAAACCTTACAAAATTATGGCATCAGAAGACACTGACACCGACAAACTCTACATCGGTAGATAGTTCACTGACAACGACAATAATGTTTACCGACACCCTAGCCGACAAGATTTTGATTATTGTATTTTGTATTTAATTGTAATATCTTTTGTAATCCGACATGGCATATTGTAATAAGACTCATATATAGGTATGAGATCTTGTAGATCATTTTGGGTTATATGTAGATAGAGGATAGACATGATGGATATGTAGAGCAAATATCAAGGCAGATTTTGTATAAGGGTTTATGGTTATTGTATAAGCTTAAACTGGTACTAAACCTGGCATAGCAGATGCTTTTTGTAGCAATACATTATATTGGATTCTCATCATCCATTTTTGTATGTCAGTGAGGCTTCCTTTTGTATTTGAGAAGTGAGCTCTAGGAAGTTGGCCTTCCTACATGTGCAGGCACATTATTGTAAGTAATAACCATTCATTGGCTAGTGAGTGAATATTGTGGATCACAAATCCCACCAAGGTTTTTCCCACATCAGGTTTCCTTGCCAAAAATCTTGTGTTATGGTCTGCTTTCTATGTTGTCTTTATTTTTCATATTTACTGCATTAATTCTTGTTTACCGGTACATTATTTCGGAATGCAAAATACTTAATAAAGTTAGAAAATCTATTAGTCAGTTAGATACTGATTCAGCCCCCCCCCCTCCTTAGTATCTTTGGGACTATCATCAATCATAACAACCGAAACCACATCATGTTTTGGTTATCAAAAATCATCTTTACGATTTCTATTATATTTTTGCTAGGGTTTAAGAAGGGTTTAAGGACCGGTAAAGAATTCTCTTAACCGATAATGATTTTTGGTTTGGCGGTGATCTGCATCAAGTTCAAATGTTGGTGATGATGTGGCTCAAACTATGTGAAGTATTTGAAAGATGTTTTGGCGCATTTGGAGAGAGAATTTTTTGGGAATATGCAAAGTGCTTAGCGGAGTGTTCTAATGGTTTGAATTTGTATTAGATCAAGATGCAATGATCATTCAACATTTGTAATTATTTTGTAATTTATTGTAATGATCCATATGATGATGAATAATGATCTGTAATTAGTTGTAAAAGATTTGTGATGATCTATGTTGTAAGTCTTAGGGTTTTATAACTGACTAGGTTGAAAAGTTTATTTATGTCGGTATAGTTGATGTTTGTTGTGTCGGTGGTTTTGAGAACAGTGTGAAGCCGAACTAGAGTATGAGATCTGCTAGAGAGTAGTAGATTTGGAGCTTAATTGGATTTGATCAAGCAAAAAATTAAGTGTTGTACCCAGATTATTTATTGTTGTTCTCTAACAATTGAAGCAGTCAAAATCCTTTAACCGGGTAGGTCCTAACAAGCCTTACATTGTAAATCCTTTTTATTGGGTAGCTCTACATCAGAGTGTTAAATCCTCTTGCAAGGTTGATCCTAATAGGTCAAACCTCTTAATAGGGCTCATTATCTAAATCCCTTAACTTGGTGATTCCTAACAGGATCTTCTCCTAACAAGGTATCATTGTAAGCTTCTAACCAAGCTAGGCTCCTAACAGGGCGCATTCAGAAATAGTGCACAATTTTTGTGGGTACCAATTCCCATCGTGGTTTTTCCCTATTTGGGTTTTCATGTGCGAAACATGGTGTTCATATGGTGAATATGTTTTACTTTCAGCTTATACATATTGATGAACACTTAATGAGTTGTTCTGATAAGCTAGTTTAACAGTTGGTTATTAGTGATTACCAGTAATGGTAAAGAGTTTATTACTGGTTTATGTTTGATCTGAAGAATTTTTATAAGTTCAAGTTTTGAGTTTGAAATTATTGTTAATACTAATTCACCCCCCTCTCAGTATTAACTAGATCCTCTAAGATTATCAAACTTATCTACAAATTTTGAAAAGCATTAATCCTAGCTCCTAGTAATGAACAAAGTGACTCTCATTAGAGCATGGTCCTTGTTTGGAAATTGCAATATCTCTATCTACCATGCTCGATGTGGCTCCTCTTGTGTGTTGTCCACCTTCCCAAAATAATGATCAACAAGATCGGGGGGATGATGACGTGCTTGATTAGCTTCAATAGCACCGTAGATTGTCTTTCTCTCTCCTCTCTTTCTTATTTGTGACATTATTGTATTTTTTCTCCTTATTCTTCTATTTGTTGTCCCTAGTGTTGTCTACTTGAGAATGATGCAAAGCATTGAGATCTCTTTTGGTTTCTCCCATGTTGACTCAAAAGACACATGTGTTCCCTTCTTCCATGGTGGTTTCCTTTCTTTGGGCAATGAGGACAATGCTATGCATACATATACATGATATATATGATTTATCATACAAAGAATACTGACTCTAAAGTTAGGTGAAATCACCTCGTGTTTTATACTTTTTGTTCATTATCCTTTGATTTATCCTCTCTTGGGGGCTAAATTATTGGGATAACATGCTTATCTTCATTGGGTGTATCTTACCTTAAAGAAATTGTTGTCGATAAACCATACGCAATCACTTTAATGTCGTAGAATACACTCCACTCATGTTTCTCTCTTTTTCTACTTAAAGTTACTTAGCAAACTTTGTCTTTTCTTTGTAATTTCTGGTATTCTTTTTGAGACTCATAGTAAGAGAACTGAAGTAGTCACCAGTGAGGAGGGACCTCAAGGAGATCAATCTGGGCCGGTCGGCAAGAGTAACACAATAGAAACACACATATATGATGGAGGAAATGCAGAACAAATAGTTATACTGCATGAAATCAAATTAAATCCAACCAGTTACAACCATGTTACAACATACCAACTCACAGGCTTGGTAGAATAGGTCATAACCGGGACCTTGAATCAAAAGATCTATATATATTCAATGCACATTGTAGCCACTTGATTATTTTATTTTTTCCATTCTAAAGAATAAATATAAATATATATATTGATCAAAAGGATCCAGTTGGCCCAAAAGGGATCAAAACTCGAAGAACAAGACCTAACATGAAAACAACAAGGTCAGCCTCCGCCAAGAGATTCCTCTAGAAAATCCAAAGGATGAAACATAGATCACCAGAAAAGGTTGGCCACACACCAAGGAACATCAAAATCAATGCCCAAGGCTCCACAAGCTTTGAAATGGGTTCCAGAAGATCACTAGAATAGGTCGAGGCAACTAGTAACAAATAAATGTCAATCTGATAACAAGAAACTATCATGGAAACCGGTAGTGATATCTTGCTAGAAAGTGATCCAAATGTGATGTGGTATGAAAGAAAGAAATATGATCAAGTCTTCAAGTAGAATCCAACTCCATAGGATCCGGTGAGCCAAAATTGGGACACATAGAAAAGAAAACGGAAACTGCAAACAAAAAGCAAAAGAAAAAGGAAAATATTTTTGGTTGATGCAAGATTGTTGTGAACTGGGGATGCTCTTGCATAAAGAACCTTACTTGTTGTAGTCATGATTCTCTTTTTCTCTCATGATCTTCCATTTCACTTTATCATTAAAGTTGTAAGATCCTAAAGTCCACTGGGAGCTTGGTGAATCTTGCCTCCTTTATGTGGTGAAAGTCTTTCAATCTGAATTCCTTGTACTTTACTGACAGTATTTGCATAAGCTCATAGTCCCACTAAAGTAGGGTCTAAATATAACACCCTAAAACTATAGCCCTCACCATTTTTTACTGCATTTTGGTCTTTTCCTTAGTGTTTGTGCTCCTTTACCTGATCGAAGACTTGGATATACTCATGCATATCAAAAACACCTTGCAACTTAACAATGCACTCCAAAGCCACCTTGATCCTACCCCAAAATAGGGCCGGACCAGAGTGTGGCACCCTGGTCCTCACTAGTGCCCCAGTCCTCACTAGAACGAGGGCATGGTGCCCTTGTTCGCCTTAATGGGGACCTGTCTTGATCCCCTCTCCTTGACCTAGCTCAAATTTGTAGCAGGAAAATCCTCTCTATGTTAGCTCAAGTCAAAAATTAATAAGTTAATCCTACTAGAAAGTATATAACAGGGATTTTCCCTCTCATTTGATTATCCACAATCATTATCAAGCATCCAAACATTCAAGAGATCAAGCATTCAATTATTCAAGAGAAATTGATCATTTTCAATCTTCCTTCAAGCTTTGGAGCAGTAATAGAGTCAAGATTTTAAGAATTGAAGAGGAGATAAATATTTTAATTCATGAAACCCTAATTTCATGTGGAGGCAAGAAAAAATTCACAAGGAGATATAGGCATTTCATTTTCAAGAAATTCAACATCCCCTCAAAGAGGAGGATTTCTACTTTCAGTCATTTCACTAACATTATTTCAACCACTTGGTTAATTCCAAAACCGGGGTTTGAGCTGAAGGCAAACCCCTATTCCCAATACATTTCTCTTTCTTTGTATGTGCTGGAAATAGGTACACAACTATACTTATGGAATTAATATTTCTTCGTAGAGATGGAAAAACCCTCTTTGACTATCTAGACACATGGTGCCTATAACTTTTGCCCGATTTTTCATAGAAGTTGTAAATCATCTCAAACTTCTCAGATCTAGGTGCATGACTGAATCTTGAATCTGTAGCTCATTGTTTTCTCATACTTTGTCTTTATTTCTAGTACTTAATATTAACTCAACTATTCAACTTACAAAAGAGGGTCAATTGTGTTCCAATCATAACCAATCTACTTAGTATTCATCATTTAGGATTGGATCTAGTAGAGTCAACCCCTCTTTTCAATGTAAAGTCCTCCCCAAGACATGTTTCTCTACAATGTGGTTAATCTAGAGTTATCCCTTGGTTAAAGAGATTTTGTTTCAAATTAAGCTGTGTTGAGGTTGACAATGAAGCTGCAATCAGACTAAAGAGAAGAAGTCGAATTAAAGAAAAGTTGTCAAGGGTATTTCTAGCATGGCGTCTAAAATAATTCCTATAAAAGAAGGCCCTTTCACTGCTCCAACTATTGTGGATGTTTTTGGGTCCATATCATTCACCTGTGCATGAATGTCATAGAAGCTAACCTACCTGCATACCAAAATAATCTTTGTTAATTCTGAAATGACACAAAAGAATGCTACCCTGGTAAATGATGAATTGGATAATGTGTATGACCCAGATTTACAAGGAAACCCAAAGTCACTACATGAAGGCACTTGTGCAAGGATGGAAGAGAAAGTGAAGAAGAGGAACTTAGAAACCCTAGGTTACCGTTTATGGAATTGTGGCCTTCCCCAATACATGGTGCCTTTTGTCCATTTCTTCCCTGATTTGCTAAATGTAAGTGTTATGAATTTTCATGCTGATACTAGGATAATTCAATGCAAAACCTTGTGGGTCATTATAAATGAGGCTAGCATAAATGAGATGTTATGTGTCTCGGTACCAAGTTCAAATGTTGAGAAATTCAAAAAAAATAAAATGGAAGAATATTGGGTTTCAAGAAATGATAACCTCAGATTTTACAATGAGGAGTTAGAGGTGACGGAAAAAGAATTGCCCATTTTCCCTTTGCACATCAAAAATTTCTAGCAAGACCCGAGGGATGTTTTCTCCATTCTTGATTTTGTTTTTGGTCTTGATTTTGACACATTTGTACATGAATTTCAGATGGCTTTGGCCTTCAAGTTAAGGAAATAGAAGACTCCTCCATTCCGTTTTGACTTTGTAGGTGTCATTCAAAAGGGCGTGTTGAAACATCTTAGAGACTATGAGTCTCAAGGAAAATTTAGGTATCTCTCTATCTTATCTCACCTTTTCCTTGATCAAAACCTTGATTTCTTTAGTTGGTACATGCACTTGTCTATTTATGATGACCAAAGATGGAGAAAACCCATGTCTTCCTAGACCCATATTTTATTCACCACCCATGAATATTATACTTTATGTGATTGTTTCTTGAGCCCTATTCTAAAGGATTTGAGCCAAGAGAATCCCTGTACTTGCGCTTCTCCCCAAAATAAGTCTAGTGGAAGTCTAAATCAAAAACCCCATGTGACTGGTTCTTAGGGTCAAAATTTTCATTGATTAGAGTTCATGGTTTTGGTGAGAAACCCTTTCGGCTACCCACTTTCCCTTCAGATAGAATCCTTTCTTTAAAACTATTTAGACAACTCTCCATTGCTAACAAAGCATATGGGTCAGGCAAGTGTCAGACCATTTTATATAACGTCCCCAAATCTTTAGGCAACATCACCCTACCAGGGTACAATGATAATTTTGCTTGTTGGATCGTAAGATCCAAGTTATGCACATTTCTTATCCTTACTGGGAAGAGTGGAACAATCTATTAGTTAAGTCCAAAAATCCATATTGACTCCACTCATATTACTACATCTCACTTGGTCATACCTAGATGGTAATCCTTCTATGATATTTCCAGGTAGATGAACCCTGCCAAGAAGATAAATGCATCCCTCAGGAGAAAGCTGGAGCTGAGTGGGTGGTGGGAAGATAAAAAAATTTCCCTTGACTTCTAGGCCAACCCCCTTGATGATACTTTTGATGACATATGGAATCATGAGCATACTGACTCTGAAGAAGATGAGGAGGGAGAAAAACCTGTCTGGGAGCTCCAGGAGGCTAAAGGAAAGAAGATAACATCAAAGACTATTGTAGTCCTTGGATGCAAGGGTGAATTCTTGGCAGCCCATCGCTTTTGTACTCATGTACCCAAGAGAAAGCCTCAAGATGTATAAACTCCACAACAAGCTCCTAGAGTGGATAATCTAGTGTCGGAGAAAAGGCAGAAGATAAGGGATACCTGCGAGGCATCTCCAAATATACATGCTCAAGCGGGCCCTTGCCCAACCACAACAGAAGCTCGGCTATGTTATACTCCCTCTCTTTTGTCCTCTTAGTATTTAATTGGGACTTCAATGTATACTCTTGTTTCCCCCCATGCCAATATTTCTTCTTCAACTTCCTCCTTTGCAAGCCCCTATTACTATATCAACCACTTTTCAAACTCCTTCACCGGCTACGGTTGCAAGTGTATCCTTCACATCTCCTAGGATAGTTCCTCCATTTATCCTCCCAGTTAGTTCCCCCACCTTCATGGATGTATTTTCTCCTTCTACAGCTAATAAAACTCCATAGTCAAGGCCAACACCCTCCATGCCGCTCCACAACATCCCTCCTTTTTTGCCTTTAGTGCTTGACCTTCCAAGTTAGGCCTAGTCTGTATCCTTGGTGGTCTCTATTCCATCTCCCCTACCTCCGAGATATCCTATTATGGCACAATACATCCCATCCCCAGATAATTTAAACAACCAAGTAGAGTCTGCTCGAATGCCTCGAGCGAAGCGTGCACAAAAGAGAAGGGACAAGGATTCTCTTAGGCTTGCTGAGCCCTGTTTTGAAACTATTTATGATGAATCCCATAGGTCTATCATGTTCACCACCAAGATGCCATGTATAATTAAGATAGAAGGTTAGATGAGATTTGAGGACTACACCATTCATGTGGTAGGCATTAATCTAAGTCAGGCTCGGGCCCAGGACAAGGTGGAATTTTTAGAGGAGGCACAAAAAATAGTATCTACAGATTTCCTGAAGGTTTCCCAATGTCTGGAAAAGAGGGAATCTGAGCTAAACAAAATTAAGTCAACCCTTTACCTCTTGATGACTAAGGAAAAATAAAAATATTTATAAATCTCTAAGTTGTCCAAGGAGATTGCCAAGTTAACAAAGTAATTGTAGGAAAAAACTCAATCTTTCCCGACAAGACCAAGAAGAAAAGACTAAACTATAAGATCGACTTGATGGCTTAATAGCTCAGCTTGAAGCTGCTAGGAAGGAAAAGGAGAGTTTAGTCAATGATGTTCAAAATTGAGACCAAGAGATTTCCCTACTCAAAAGCAATCTTGCCAAGATGTCAACCTTGAAGAAAGATCTTGCCTAGGCCATAAGCGACGAAAACATTTTTCGGGCTGAACTCGGTAAAAATCAAGTGATGTTGGCTATAGAGAAGCATGCCAAGAAGATTTTGGATGACCAGTTGCAGGATTAAACAACCGAACTTTCAAGGGTACACAAAGAATACTCTGCCTCTTTTGTTGTGCAAGTTCAACTGCAACAAGATCCTATCAACAAGTAGTCACAATTTTATAAAGAACTCCACGAGGCCTGAATGACATTGGAAAAGGAGAAAGAAGCTTATTTAGATGTAGAGAAATATTTTAAAGAAATCATTACTCATATCCAACAACAAAAGAAGAGTCTAGATGATAGAGTTCAAAGCTTGGTTATCGAAGCAACATCAAAAGATGCCCATATCAGTCTGCTCCAGATTTCCAATGAAGCAGCCACCCTCGGGACTGATTTACTCCCCATTGTTCAATAATTTCACTTTTCATAGTGGGAGAAAATCATAAATGCTATCACTTCACTCTAGTCGACTTTGAAATTATTAGTAAATACATAGTATTTGAGTTCAGAGGTCGATGTGGTAGTTGAGAAAACATTGCAGAATATCACTTCCAGTATACCCAATGCAGAGTCTCTCCTCGAAAAGATGTGTACTTAATCAGATGATTTATTAGTTGTTGCTGGAGAAATAGACCAAAGAGTTACAACTCAAAGAGATTACAAATTTATAAGTTGTAATAGAGTGGTTACTCAAACTAGAAACTGTCTAGGTGTGTTGACAGTTGCTTCTTCCTAGCTCAAGAGGTAATTTGAATATTTTGTGCAGATCGGTCTTCCATCTCCTTTCTTTGCAAATGGGTCTATGAAAATGGAGGAGCATATGATGTTGGAAAAAGCACACTCCAATGAGACATTGTAGGTGATTGAAGGTTTTGTCATTGATGGCAACCTTACAATCCTATGACACTGGCAAGGGAATCCACCAGCACCAGCAAAGTCAGATTCTACACTGGCACACAGACCACCGGCACTGGCAGTGAAAGGAAGCATACCGACAAAGAGGCTGACATGAATTTTGTTAATAATATATTTTATTTATTATTGTAAAATCATTGTAAGTCGACTTGGCAAGTTGTAAAATGACTCTTATATATAAGAGAGTTCATTGTAGGTATAATGTAATAATGGAGAAATAAAATTAGGAAGTTAAGGCAGACCTATTATGCGAATTATAGGTTAAGGGTTTATGTAAGAAGCAGAGCTATAAACTGGTACTGGATCTGGCACAGTAGATGCTATTTTGAAGTAGCACAAGACATTGGATTTATATAATCCATTTTGTAAGTCAGTGAGACTTCCCATTTTGTAATTGAGTAGTGAGCTCTAGGCACTTGGCCTTCCTGCATGTGCAGGCCCCTCTTGTAGTAGTAATATTATCTTATTGGCCAGTAAGTGAATATTGTGGGTCACAAATCCCACCGAGGTTTTTCCCACATCGAGTTTCCTCATTAAACTATTGTGTTATGGTGTGTTTTTCATGTGGTTGCTCTTATCTTTGTTTATTACATTACTTTCTATTTACCGATATACAGTACTTATATGCTCTACATGTTTTATGTCAAGAAAATCAATCAACTGGTTAGATACTGATTCACCCCCCCCCACTCTCAGTATCTATGGGAATCCTAACAATTGGTATCAGAGCCTGGTCCTCTATTTTCAGAAGCCTAACAGCTTGAGGAAGATCTTGACACCGGTAGAGGTGGAAAACTTGTTGAAGCAACTAGAAGCAGCTCTCTCAGACTATGATGCAAAAAATTTGAAAAATATCAAACTTGCAGATGATCTAAAGGTTGCACGGGATATTATTCAAGCACTTCAAGAAAATCTTACTATTGCAAGAAATAAGAGAAGAGAACTTTGTGAAAAAATGCAAAATGAGAATGATGAAAGGGAAACTCTTAGTGATCTGATGAATAAGTTGAAACAAGAAAACATGACAACAAAGAATGAGATGCATGATATAACTATGAGATTTTGTAAATAAATTGAAGATAGAAAGAAGAATGAAGAAGATTTGACTAGAAGACTAAGTGATGCTGGAAATGAGAACACCAGACTTAGCTATGAAAATGATATGTTGAAGACAGATTTGATGCATGCAGAGAATGACTCAAATGAGCTCATGAGACAAAAAGGTATCTTAGAAAGAGAAGTGGATACCACAAATCAGCACAAAGAAAAATTCAAGAAAAGCTCATAAGAACTTGGTGACTTGTTGAAGAATCAGAAACGTAATGATGACACTTGTGGACTTGGCTTTGAAATTGGTGAAAGCTCCGGTACTACAAACACACAGGATCATGGCACACCGGTAAGACAACCTACTACTTATAAATTCAATGGAAAATGCTTTAACTATAATAAGTTTGGTCATAGAGAAAATCAATGTAGATCTAGAAACTATCAGAATACCAATACACCCACCGGTCAATGTTCAAAATGCAACAAAGTTGGTCATAATTTAGAGAATTACAGAATGAATGTGAGATGTTATGTTTGTGGAAGATTTGCACACTTATTTAATCAATGCAAAACACAAACTGGCATAGGATATGGAAAGGCTATTCAAAGAAATAACGTGACTTGTTATGCATGTAATAAAATTGGACATATTGCTAAATTTTGTAGAAGCAAGTTCTCACCGATAAATAACAAAGGTCCCAGTTTGAAAGGAAAAGAAAAGGTAGAAGAAGTAAAGTAGGAATTCTCAAAAGAATGGATCAGGAAATCAGAATAGAGTAACACTCCACCAGGAGAAGAAAGTGACATTCCACCGGTAGGAGAATCTTCATCTAATTGAAAAAAATTCCCTTGAGGGTTTGGCAAACAAATGTGAAACATGCTATCATTCCCTCAATTGATGGTAATAAGTTGAAATTACTTCTATACCGATAGATAAAGTTAACTGATTACTTAACCGGCAAGAATTAAATGTGGTGGTTGGCAAAATTAACATTATAAATAATTGTTTTTGGCTCCATTATGTTGGCATTATGTGAACTAGTATGAGAACATAATGACATTGTGTGTTGTCATTGATGTCAATATGATGAAGAGAAGAGAATCGGTATAACATTGTGAACTAGCATTTGTGCCAAAGTGAAGTGGTGTGTTTGCTTAAGGTGAACCAGCATATGGTTATGGGAACCGGCACATGGAAGCTTTGTATGACTACCGGTTGGTAGTCTCAACTTTAGGGTTTCTAGTTGGAGTGTTTCAAGCCTGTGTGTCTCAACTGGTGACTTTGTGTGATGAGTTAGCATGGTAACGAAGAACAAATCATGCTGCCACATAAGCCTTATGTGCATGAAGGATATTGCATGAAGGAGATTGTTCCTATCTACCTCGAGAATGTGTGAAGTCTATAAACGGTGATAACGTGTGATGGGTTATCAACCACCATGAAATCGGTGGAAAATGAATGATGGAGAATGTCTTTAGATTGGATCAAGACTGTTGCATTTAATGTAGTGTGCTCAACGGTCAGGATTGAATCATTTGAATTCCTTAACCTAATAGGTTTAGGGTTTAGGGTTTATGCTACCAACCTATCTATTTTCCTATAAGGTCGATGTAGTGTTTCTTTTTGAGGTTGTTGGCAAAAGTTGTGTGTGTGTATCCAGGAGAAGAGATACGTGATTCTTGCTAGACCAGAGGAGAGAAGTGATACCTGTTGAGTGTAAGTGTAGAAGGTGAAGAGGAGCTTAAGTGGATCTACATTGGCATTGAGTGTTGTTACCAGATCATTGTAATACCTGTTGATCTCTAACCATCTCAACAGTTGGAAAATCCCTTAACAGGGTAGCTTTAACTGGCTTGTTGTAAATCCTTTAACAGGGTGACTCAAAACCATTGAGTTCTTGAAATCTTCTAACAAGGTAGCCTTTAATAGGGTTTAACCCTTAACCAGGTATTCTAGCCATCCCTTAACCGGGTGATCCCTAACAAGATCGGTTCCTAACAGAACCTATTGTATCAGTCTTTAACCGGACAAGGTTCCTAACAGAGCGGACTTATAAAGAGTTCAAAAACAAGCTTGTGGGTATTCATTCCCACCGTGGTTTTTTCTAGTTGGGTTTCCACATGAAAAATATGTGTGTCATGTGTGATGTCTTCTTCATGTGATACTATGTTGTTTTCTATCAAGGGGTGAATCATGTTGATCTAGTTGCTTATATGTATATCTTTGATGGTAGATTACTTGTTCATGCATTAGAGTGAAATGGAAATGAAGTGCTAGATTATATGAGAAGATAAGTGTCAACCAGTTTATGCTTGTATTAGTTATTCTGGGTTTTGCCAGTTGTACGCTGTTTAAGGACCAATGTTACTGTTTGTCTGTCAATACATAGTGTCTGCTGACAAACCAATTTAAGAGTGTGTTTTTGTCTGTACTGATTCACCCCGCCTCTTAATACCAATTTGGTACTATTCGTTCATCATTGAGTTATCAATTGGTATCAAAGCATCCTCCAGGTCCTCTATGTTATAAGCTTAATCACTTGAGGTAAAGATCCCAGTCTAATGATGAAGAGGGAAGGTCCAAAGTTTAACAAAGAAAATTTTAGTATATGGAAAGACCAAATGAAGATATACATCAGAAACATGGGTGCTCAACACTGGAGCTATGTTGAGAATGTCTATGTTGTTCCTACCGATACTCTCACTGATGACTAAAAGAGAGAGATGTAGGAGAATGGGCAAGTCATGGAAGCCTTAATTAGTAGCTTATCTAACATTGAGTTTATTGATGTCCAAGATAAGATAAATCCCAAAGAGGTATGGGATACTCTTGAAAATATCTATGGCGGTGATGAGCATGTAAAACAAGCTAAGGAAGAAATCCTTAGAGGGAAGGTTGAAGACATGCGGATGGTTGAAGGTGAGACCATTCAACAGTATGGAATAAGAATCAAAACCATTGTTGGAGATATCAAGAGTGCAGGTGGTAAAATGGAAGATTCCATTTTGGTAAGCAAAGTCCTGAGATCCTTATTACCGGTCTATGCAATAAGGGTTGCTGCTATTCAGGAGCTGAGATCTAAGGTGTCCCTAGACTCCATCATTGCAAATTTGACAGCCTATGAGCTAAATAGTTTTGATGGCAGTGTTCAAAAGACTGAATCAACTTTTAAAGCTTCTGCTATACCATCCAGAAAAGGAAAAGAAGCTAGCACCAGTGGTGAACCAAGACAGAGTAGAGAAATGGATAATGAGGAGATTCTGATGGTATTTGAAGCTCTTCTTGCTAGGAAACTTCCTAAAGGAACCAACAAATACAGAGGTAAACTTCCTTTAAAATGCTTTTCTTGTAACCAGATAGGACATATTGCAGTAAACTGTCCTAATGGTGACAACAAGGATGAATTGGAAAGGTTCAAGAAGTTCAAAGGAGGAAACCAGAGAAACTTTTTGTGGCAGTTGATGAAGGTGCCACAAATGAGGAATTAGAAGATAAAGAAAATGAAGATATTGTGTTTGTCTCAATCCTTGGGTTTATCTCACACTTGGGGGCTAAATCTTTGTGATAACGTGCTCCTTTCCTTCTCATTTCCTATATGTATCACTACCTTAAAGCAATCACCCCCGTTGAGGCATGTGCGATCGCTTTAACGTAGGGGGGCATACACCTTGTTCATATCTTTTCAAGATACTTGAAAATTTCTTGGCGAACTTAACTTTGCCTTGAAAATTTTTGGTATTTCTCTTGCATGACTCATAGTGAGGGAACCTTACTACTGGCAGTCATGGTTCTCCCTCATGATCTTCCCTTTTACTTTGTCAATCAAAGTCGTAAGATCCTTAGTCCACTGGGGGCTTGGTGTATCTTGCCTCCTTGACGTGGTGAAAGTCTTTCAATGTTGTTTCCTTGTACTTTACCTGAAGTATGAGCGTACGCTTATAATCTCGCTAAAGTGGGGGCTAAATGTAGCGTCCTAAAATTGTGACACTTGCAATTTCGACCGCATTTGGGTCTTCACGATGGCGACACAACACTAAACCTAAATGGAGACCCCGAAACTTGTTCATGACATCAAAAACTGCATTTTTCCGCACCCTGGCCTGATCCTCCTTGCACCCTACTGTCCCTGGAGGTGGAACCATGGTGCCCAGCGCCCTGGTCCTTCAAGACCATGGTGCCCAGTGCCCTGGTCCTTCAAGACCATGGCGCCCAGTTCCCTGGTCCCCGAGGACCATGGCGCCCAGTGCCCTGGTCCCTGGCCCTATTTTGGGCCCGGTCTCTTATGGGGCTTCGGGTCTTTTAGTTTGCAAATTGGAAAATAATGTTTCATGGTCAGCCTAAGTTCTGAAAAATCAGTCTTTCAACCCTAATTGACAAGTATATAAACTACATTTCCTCTCCCATTTTGGTAGAGATGAAAAAAAGATGCGGAAGCGATACTCAAGCATTCAAGCATTCCTTCAAGCAATTGAGCATTCTAAGTCTCCATTCAAGGCTAGGTGTTGCATTCAAGACAAGGATTCAACCATTGAAGAGGAAATCACATACAACATACAACATACAACAACATTTACACCTTTGCATGTAAGAATACAAACATTCTTACAACAAGGTATTGGTACTTTATTACATTACAATCATTTACATTTACAGCATTCTCATTTCTTGGTTAATTCCAAAACTGAGGTTTGACCTAAGGGCAAACCCCTAATACCTAACCCCCCAATTGTCCTCTCTTTTCTGTGTGTAGGTTGCAGGTACGTGGCTGTAATTGAAGATCTGGAATCCTTGTGCAGAGACGAACAGATCCCCCTTCATTTCGCAGATTTTTTGGAGGACTGTGTGCACGCCGGGTGCCATCGTCCCGTCAAATTTTGCTCAAATTTGAGGGACAGTGCCGTCTCAACATTTTACTGCTAATACTAGGTCCGTAGCTTCATCCTATATTCCTATCTCTGTTTATAAGTGAATCTTTCTCACTTTACATGTATTCCTAGCTCAATCCTTCTATCTACATTCTTTACAAAAGAGGGTAGCCTTGCTGTCTTAACCCTTGAAACTCATTTAGAATCCAATCTTGCATTGTGTGGGATTGGATCTTGTGGGTTTCAACCCCTCTTTTGAATGTAAAGTCTCCCCTAAGTGAAAACCGTCAACCTTAGTGACCCCCTTTCTCTCTCCTTGGAGTGGTGGGGGGAACACTTAGGGTTCGCTCGCGATTTTTCGCTTTACATTTTGGTGAACCCGATGTGAACATCCTTTTTGATTATCCATGGTTAGATCTAAAAATTGGATGCCTTGATTACATTTCCATGTTTGATCTTTTGCAAATTTTAGAGGTTAATTGCATAAAAACCCTAAATTTTCTTTTTAGTAATTAAGCTTGTGAAATGTCTAATTGTTAATGCTTGTTTCAGATCTACCCTTCTATTGCAAATTATCAATTCATATTTGTGCTTTAATTCTGAAAATTAAGTGGTTAAGTGTCAAAACCCTAATTTTTAAAACCCTCTTGATTCAACCTTTGACCGACAATTTCACTGATCAAAACATCTCCAAATCAGCTGTAACTTTGGATTCCGCAACAAAATCATAATATCTCTCATCCCTAAAAATTTGGAAAAAAGTTGCGAGGACTGTGTGCACCTCGAGCGCCATCGTCCCCAACATTTTTTCCAAAATTTCGGGAGTTAGATCTTACTGTATTTTTCTGCTAAAATCCAGAATTTTGGCTGATTTTATCAATTCTAACACATTCAAAATTAAAGTCAAAGTTGGTCTAGTGATTGCTTGGATTAAGGCTTCTAATCATTCAAAAATTGTTGAAATTGAAATTTTGTGTCAAAATTGTGTTCTTACTGTCCTAAATCTGAAAAGTGTGTTGGCGTTCATTCAAAATTTCAGTGTTTTATTCAAATTCTTGCAATTTGTGACTTTTGAAATTAAGTGTTTAATTACAACAACTTTGATTTCCGCTTTCAAAATTGAATTTTGCGTGAAATTGAGTCAACTTTTAAATTTCAAAGCTTGCATTGCTCTTAGTATTCCCTCTAAAATCATAAAATTCAAAATTTCAGTTTCCCTCTCTTTTTCAAAATTCAAAATTTGCATTTTCCAACAATCTTGGTAGGGTTCAATTTTGAGATTGCAACTTTAAATTGGCCTATCTACAGATCGTAAAATCACTCAATTTTTTCAGATTAGCTTTAAAATCATCATAACTTTCATCCCTAAAAATTTTGAAAAAAGTTGTGAGGACCATGTGCACTCCGTTCGCCACGGCCCCTGACATTTTTTCCGAAATTTCGGCAGATTGTCATGATTGCATTTAACAGCCTAAATCTAGGAGATTGGCTGATTTTATTGAAATTTGCTACCTCTAAATTCAAAATCTTCTCTCCCTCTCTAGTGCATGAGTTTTACAACAATAAGCCCTACTTATACTATTCCCGTTAGACGAAGCCGTAGAATTAAGTCTTTCCAAGGTTTAATTACTGAGGAGATGGAACCTAATTTGAATGGCCTCTTTAACGAGGACACGGGTAATTCCTCTAATCCTCTTAATGATGAAGAAGCTCTCCATGAGGTTTCTGTAGAACAACTTTTGAAATTGGATAACCAATTTGATGATTTTCAGCAATGGATGTCTCAAGAGTATCCCGATAGTCAAGCTCTTTCATTAATTAAGGGTCTAAAACGTATGGTTCAAAGTGATAAGAATAGAATTGATATTTTGCGTGGTATTGCACACATTGTGGATTCGAATGTGATGCTTATGAAGAGTTGTGCTAAAACTTTAGGTTATACACAACCTCCCCCTCAAGTTAATCATTCTATTCCTTTGACAACCTCTATTGCTAGTATACCTACTTTTACATCAAACATAATAACTACTTCTATACAAGACATTCTGCCTATGATCACCAGTCATGGGGGCAATCCTTCTTCTTCAATTAATCCTCTTCCTTCATTTAATCCGACTTCTTCATTCATTCCTTCAATAAGTGTTCCTATTATATCTCCACAAATGAACATGACGCAAGGGGGCAATTCATTTAACCATTCCATTCCTCCTTGTAGTGCTCCTCTTTTCCAATCATCTCCTATGACTAACTATCATACTGTCCCGCCACCTTACTCTCAATCAATACCTTCTTTCAATAACATAATACCTCCATCTCAATCTAACACGTCTAATATGAATTCTTCAACTGAAGCGACTATTAACAATCTTGCACAAACTGTCTCTTCTTTATAGCAACAAATTGCCTCTATGAATCAATCTAAGTTTAGTGTGCCCACATTTGATGTTGCGATCCCACTTTCTCTTGACATTGTTCGAGCTATCCCTCCTAAACATGTTGAAATCCCACATTTGGATCTTTATAATGGTAAAGGTGATCCTCTAACACATGTTAAGACTTTTCAAACAATATGTACCGATTTTGCTTATGACCAAAGGTTGCTTGCAAAACTGTTTACTAGGACATTAAGAGATAAAGCCCTACAATGGTATTGCTCATTGCCTTCTTATTCTATTACTTCTTTTGAACAACTTGTAAATGCTTTTATTCAACAATTTCAAAACAATATAAGTCCTAAAGTTACTTTGATTGATTTAATGCATTGTAAACAAGGTGTTAAAGAAAAAGTGACTAATTTCATTGGTAGATATAAGCATTTGTGTGCTCAAATTTCTTTTCCAGTGCCTAACAATGATATTGAAAGAATCTTTATTTCTAATTTACAAAAAGATATTCGAGACAAACTTCTATTTTCTGAGTTTACTTCTTTCCAACAGTTGTGTGCAACTCTTCACAATTATCAACTGACTGTGAGTCAAATGGAACAAGCAAATCCTATTGCTCCGAGTGATAAGGGTGATAGTAGTCAACAACCATTTGGAAAGTTTAAACCGAACAGAGAGTCTGTTAAATTCAATGAAAATATCATCAACAACAGTGTGAATGCAGCATCAGGTGTGCCTCCTATTTCTAAGTTTTTCAAGAAAGAAAGAAAGTTTACTCCTTTGAATGAATCATTGCATAGTATTATGAATAAGTTATTGGAACAAAATGTGCTTACTCTCCCTCCTGTAAAGAAAATCGATCCTACAAAGATTAATTCACCCTATTTTGATAACAAATCTTTCTATCAATTTCATCGTCAACCTGGGCATGATACTGAAAAATGTTTTGCTTTAAAGGGTAAAATTCAAGATTTGATTGATAATAATACTATCTCTGTTTCTGGAGTGAATGATAAAGGCAACACATCTGTAGCTCCTCCTAACCAAAATCTTAAGATTTTTACTGATCCATTACCTTCTCATACCTCTAATGTGATTGAGACTAATGATTCCTCTTTCTCATCTGATGGTCTTGTGTCTATGACTCCGAATGTGATTAACTTTGTAGAGCAGCAAGAAAACCCTAAAGAACCTTCCATCACATTTGATTCTAATGAAACTATCAAGGCACTTGATGGTCCTTTATATATAGTTGCAAAAGTCAAGAATACACCTTGCCGTGGAGTGCTTATTGATTCTTCTTGCATGGTTAATGTTATTACTGAAGAATTTCTTTTTACTTTGCAATTGAATCAAGTGATCTATGACAAAACAGATGTGATTGTGAAATTATTTGATGCATTTTCTTCTCCTGCAATTGGTTCTATTACATTGCCTATTGAGGTCCATAACAAATCCCTTGATGTGAACTTTGCTATTATTCCATCGTCCGAACAATTTTGTGTGAAGCTAGGCTATCCTTGGCTATCTTCCATGAAATCTATTGCTTCTCCTATTCACAAGTGTTTGAAATTTCCCCATAATGGTGAAGTTGTTACTGTCAATCATTGTCTCTTTAAACCAGCTGAAAGAACTTCTAGCGTTCCTATTGATTATTTTTGGCCTAAACAATTCCAATCTCTTCCTCTGTGAAGTGATCATCTTTTCAAATCTTATCAAAAGTGGAAAACATTTATGATCCTATCTCTAAGTGAACCTAGAACACCCAAACTTGATATTCCTATCGTTCTTGAGAAGGAAGTTCTTCCTTTGAAAGATAAAACTAATGTCTTTCCTCAAGAAGATTCCCAACCCATTCCTATGGATGTGACTATGTCTATGTCTAATAAACTTTCTAAAAGTAGACCTATACCTCCTCGTCATGATGGACTTGGTCTCCTTCCTAAACCAAATATTCCTCCTTTATATGGAGCAGTTCCTCCTCCTTCCTCTTATGGAGAGAAGAGACCTTCCTCTTCTCCTATTATCCAGCCTAAGAGACCACAACCTAAACACCCAAGTGATATGGATGAGAACATTCCTCCTCCTCAATCTTCTCCACTTCCTACTAAGACTAGACGAAACCGTTCTGCACGTGAACACTGATGAAAGCATCGTCTTAGAGCTCAGGCAGCTGCTTCTCAAACTTTGCAATCCCCAAAAACACCTTCAACAAGCATTATTCCATTTTCTCCTAAATCTCCTAAACATAAGATGTGTGATGGTTTTGATCCTGTGCGAGTTAAAGATCCTATTTTTATAAATCTTGATGATGATATGGATGAAAATGTTATTCATGATGAAAATGTTACTTCATTAGTATAGCAGACTCTCTCCTCCTCTCTTGTGTTACTTCTTCTATGTGTTATTCTCATTCTTCTATTTGTTGTCCTTAGTGTTGTCTACTTGAGGACGATGCAAAGCATTGAGATCTCTTTTGGTCTCTCTCATGTTGACTCAAAAGACACGTGTTCCCTTCTTCTAGGTGACCTTCCTTGATTGAGGAATGAAGAACAATTATGCATACATACATATGATATACATGAATTATCATACAACATACCGACCCCGAGGAAAGTGAAGTCACCTCGTGCTTTGTGTTTTGTGTCTATTATCCTTGGGTTTATCTCACACTTGGGGGATAAATCTTTGTGATAACATGCTCCTTTCCTTCTCATTTCCTATATGTATCACTACCTTAAAGCAATCACCCCCGTTGAGGCATGTGCGATCGCTTTAATGTAGGGGGGCATACACCCTGTTCATATCTTTTCAAGATACTTGAAAATTTCTTGGCGAACTTAGCTTTGCCTTGAAAATTTTTGGTATTTCTCTTGCATGACTCATAGTGAGGGAACCTTACTACTGAAATTCATGGTTCTCCCTCATGATCTTCCCTTTTACTTTGTCAATCGAAGTCGTAAGATCCTTAGTCCACTGGGGGCTTTGTGTATCTTGCGTCCTTGACGTGGTGAAAGTCTTTCAATGTTGTTTCCTTGTACTTTACCGGAAGTATGAGCGTACGCTTATACTCCCGCTAAAGTGGGGGCTAAATGTAGCATCCTAAAATTGTGACACTTGCAATTTCAACCGCATTTGGGTCTTCACGATGGCGACGCAACACTGAACCAGAATGGAGACCCCGAAACTTGTTCATGACATCAAAAACTGCATTTTTCAGCACCCTGGCCTGATCCTCCTTGCACCCTGCTGTCCCTAGAGGTGGGACCATGGTGCCCAGTGCCCTGGTCCTTCAAGACCATGGCGCCCAATTCCCTAGTCCCCCAGGACCATGGTGCCCAACGCCCTGGTCCCTGGCCCTATTTTGGGCCCAATCTCTTATGGGGCTTCGGGTCTTTTAGTTTGCAAATTGGAAAATAATGTTTCATGGTCGGCCTAAGTTCTGAAAAATCAGTCTTTCAACCCTAATTGACAAGTATATAAACTACATTTCCTCTCCCATTTTGGTAGAGATGAAAAAAAGACGCGGAAGCGATACTCAAGCATTCAAGCATTCCTTCAAGCAATTGAGCATTCTAAGTCTCCATTCAAGGCTAAGTGTTGCATTCAAGACAAGGATTCAACCATTGAAGAGGAGATCACATACAACATATAACATACAACATACAACATACAACATACAACAACATTTACACCTTCGCATGTAAGAATACAAACATTCTTACAACAAGGTATTGGTACTTTATTACATTACAATCATTTACATTTACAACATTCTCATTTCTTGGTTAATTCCAAAACCGGGGTTTGACCTAAGGGCAAACCTCTAATCCCTAACCCTCCAATCGTCCTCTCTTTTCTATGTGTAGGTTGCAGGTACGCGGCTGTAATTGAAGATCTAGAATCCTTTTGCAGAGACAAACAGATCCCCCTTCTTTTCGCAGATTTTTCGGAGGACCGTGTGCACGCCGGGTGCTATCGTCCCGTCAACTTTTGCTCAAATTTGCAGGACAACACCGTCTCGACATTTTACTGCTAATTCGAGGTCCACAGCTTCATCCTATATTCCTATCTCTGTTTATAAGTGAATCTTTCTCACTTTACATGTATTCCTAGCTCAATCCTTCTATCTACATTCTTTACAAAAGAGGGTAGCCTTGCTATCTTAACCCTTGAAACTCATTTAGAATCCAATATTGCATTGTGTGGGATTGGATCTTGTGGGTTTCAACCCCTCTTTTGAATGTAAAGTCTCCCCTAAGTGAAAACCGTCAACCCTAGTGACCCCCTTTCTCTCTCCTTGGAGTGGTGGGGGGAACACTTAGGGTTCGCTCATGATTTTCCGCTTTACAATTGGGTTGATGGTCTCAGACACAACCTTCTCAGTGTTGCCCAATTGAATGACAGTGGTCTCACTCTAGAATTCAAGAATGGAGTGTGCAGAATCAAAGGAAAGAATGGTGAATTGGTGGCCACTCGCATGTAGACCAAAGGTAACCTATTTCAGCTGATTGCAAATATAAGTACATGTCTTATGGCTAAATTTGATGATAGCTGTATATGGCATAGGAGACTCTGCCATTTAAACTTTGATAACATTGTGAAGGCTAGTAAGATCAAGGCAGTTAGAGGGTTGCTAGTGCTAAGAAAACTAGATAATACCTTGTTCAGAGAGTGTCAATTGGGGAAAATGTCTTCCTCAAACTTTAAAGATAAACCTTTCACTGCTGACAATTTGCTTGATCTTGTGCATACTAATTTGTGTGGTCCTATGAAAACTAGGAGTGTGCAGGGTGATAGGTACTTAATGATTCTTACTGATGACTACTCAAGAATGATGTGGGTCACATTCTTGAAAGATAAGTCTGAAGGTTTTGTAAAATTCAAAGCTTTCAGAGCATTAGTGGAGAAGGAAAGCAACAAAAGGATCAAGTGACTGAGAATTGATCAAGGAGGGGAATTCACTTCCGATGAATTCAACAAATATAGTGAAGAACATGACATCAAGAGGCAATTGTCTGCCCCCCGGACTCCATAGAAAAATGGCCTAGCAGAGAGGAATAACCAGACTGTGGTTGAAGCAGCTAGAACTATGTTGATTCAAGGAAAAGTTGCTCACACCTTTTGGAGAGAAGCGGTGAGCACTGCAGTCTACACTATGAACTGGGTACTCAATAAGAAAGGTAAGGATAAAACTCCTTATGAGTATTGGACCCGTAAGATACCTTTGGTTAGCTACTTTAGAGTGTTTGGTAGCAAATGTTACATCAAGAGGAGTGAACACCAAAGCAAATTTGATGCGAAATGTGATGAGGGAATATTCCTACAGTATTCCACCAAGAGTAAAGCTCTCAAGTGTTTCAATAATAGGACTCAGAGAATCATGGAAAGCATCAATGTAAGAGTTGATGAAACCTTTGAGAAAACTGAGGAAACCGACAATGAGCAAGTGGTAAATGAACTGGTTTTAACCTTTTGGGAACCGGTTTTTAGTCAACCGAGTACCAATAATAGTGTTCCTACACTGGTAGATGTAGATGCTGATACTGAGGGAGATGAGGATGAAGAAGAAAAGCAAGAGGAATCTATCAAGACCATTCCTTGGTATGTCAAGCTGAATCATGATCCTAAGAAGATCATAGGAGATAAGGATGTAGGAATCCTTACAAGAAGAAAGGTCAGAGAAAACTCATGTATGATGTCTGAATTTGAGCCTAGATCATTCAAAGAGGCACATAAAGATGAAGACTGGATCAAGGCTATGGAAGAAGAACTTGACCAGATAGAGAAAAATGGTACATGGTCTTTGGTACCTAGACCAAAGCATAAAAATGTCATTGGTACTAAATGGGTTTTCAGAAATAAGTTGAATGAGGATGGCGTAATGATTAGGAACAAAGCCAGACTGGTGTGCAAAGGATATGCCCAAGAAGAAGGAGAAGAATATGGAGAAACCTTTGCTCTTGTAGCTAGATTGGAAGGAGTTCGTATGCTTCTTGCATATGCAGCTTTTAAAGGCTTCAAAGTATATCAAATGGATGTAAAATCTGCATTCCTAAATGGTGTACTTGAAGAGGAGGTATATATAGAGCAACCAGATGGGTTTGCCCTATCTGAAGATAGTGACATGGTATGTAGGCTAAATAAAGCCTTATATGGTCTAAAGCAGGCACCTAGAACTTGGTATGAACGTCTGCATTCCCATCTTGTGAAGATTGGATTTGAGAGAACAAGCAAAGATAGCAATATCTACTTGAAGTCTGAAGGAGATCAGATCCTAATCTGTGAGGTATTTGTTGATGACATTATATTTGGTGGAGATGACAAGATGAGTCATGAGTTTGCACATGAGATGAAGAAAGAGTTTGAGATGTCACTCATAGGGGAGATTAAGTTCTTCATTGGACTGTAGATCTGGCAGATGAAAGATGGAATCTTTTTCACTCAGTCCAAGTATGTCAAAGAGGTGTTGAAGACCTTTGGCATGGAAGATAGCAAACCGGTTGGCACATCGATGGTGACCAGTTGTAAACTATCCAAAGAGGATGACTCAGCATTGGTTGATGACAAGGAATACTAATCAATGATTGGTAAGTTGCATTATGCAGTGCATAGCAGACCAGATATTGCACATGCAGTTGGCATTACTGCAAGGTTCTAGAAAATCCCAAGAGAATCCCACTTGGTTGTAGTCAAGTGGATTCTTAGGTATCTGAAGGGAACTGTTGATTATGGATTGTGGTATCCATATAGCAAGGATTTCAACTTGAAAGTATACATAGATGTTGATTGGGTAGGTAATGTAGATGACCGAAAGAGCACAACCGATGGTGCATTCTTTCTTGATGGTAGACTAGTCTCATGGATGAGTAAAAAGCAGAGTTGTATCTCTCAGTCTACAACGAAAGCAGAGTATGTTGCAGCTTTCATGAACTACACTAAGACAATTTGGATGAAGCATGTATTAAATGGCTTCAAAGTTCCTATATCTGAACCAGTAAGTATATTTTGTGACAATACTAGGGCAATTAACATCTCCAAGAATCCGGTTTTACATTTTAGAACCAAACACTTTGAGCTTAAGTATCATTTCTTGAGGGAAAAGGTTTAGAACATAGAGATTGCATTGGAACATATCTCCAGTAAGGAGGAGTTAGCTAACATATTCACCAAGTCTCTCCCAAAGGCTACATTTATGTACTTAAGAGGTGAATTAGGGGTGTTGCCCCTTCAGGAGGTAAACTAAAGGCATATACTCCACATCAATCAGGTATTGCACAGTCATTTTTTTTTGGATTGATGTGTTGAAGGATGCTACTTCTCAGGGGGAGCAGCATAATGGAACAGGGAAGCTTGTGCCTCCACTTTGACATTGCTGTCAAAGGGGGAGAATATGTGAAGCGGAGAGATATCTTTATATATTGCCATCAATGCCAAAGGGGGATATTGTTGGCATTATGTGAACCGGTATGAGGACATAATGACATTGTGTGTTGTCATTGATGTCAATATGATGAAGAGAAGAGAACTAGTATAACACTGTGAACCAACATTTGTGCCAAAGTGAAGCAGTGTGTTTGTTTAAGGTGAACCGGCATATGGTTATGGGAACCGACACATGGAAGCTTTGTATGACTACTGGTTGGTAGTCTCAACTTCAAGGTTTCCGGTTGGAGTGCTTCAAGCCTGTGTGGCTCAACCGGTGACTTTGGGTGATGAGTTAGCATGGTAACGAAGAATAGATCATGCTGCCACGTAAGCCTTGTGTGCGTGAAGGATCTTGCATGAAGGAGATTGTTCCTATCTACCTCAAGAATGTGTGAAGTCTATAAACGATGATAACGTGTGATGGGTTATCAACCGCCATGAAATCTGTGGAAAAAAAATGATGGAGAATGTCTTGAGATTAGATCAAGACTATTGCATTTAATGCAGTGTTCTCAACAATCAAGATTGAACCGTTTGAATTCCTTAACCTAACAGGTTTAGGGTTTAGGGTTTATGCTACCGACCTATCTATTTTCCTATAAGGTCGATGTAGTGTTTCTTTCTGAGGTTGTTGGCAAACATTATGTGTGTGTATCCAGGAGAAGAGATGTGTGATTCTTGCTAGACCAGAGGAGAGAAGTGATACCTGCTGAGTGTAAGTGCAGAAGGTGAAGAGGAGCTTAAGCGGATCTGCATTGGCATTGAGTGCTATTACCAGATCATTGTAATACCTGTTGATCTCTAACCACCTCAACAGTTGGAAAATCCCTTAACAGGGTAGCTTTAACCGGCTTGTTGTAAATCCTTTAATAGGGTGACTCAAAATCATTGAGTTCTTGAAATCCTCTAACAAGGTAACCTTTAATAGGGTTTAACCCTTAACCAGGTATTTTATCCATCCCTTAATCGGATGATCCCTAACAGGATCGGTTCCTAATAGAACCTATTGTATCAGTCTTTAACCAGACAAGGCTCCTAATAGAGAAGACTTCTAAAGAGTTCAAAAACAAGCTTGTGGGTATTCATCCCCACCGTGGTTTTTCCTAGTTGGGTTTCCACGTGAAAAATATGTGTGTCATGTGTGATGTCTTCTTCATGTGATGCTATGTTGTTTTCTGTCAAGAGGTGAATCATGTTGATCTAGTTGCTTATATGTATATCTTTTATGGTAGATTACTTGTTCATGCATTAGAGTGAAATGGAAATGAAGTGTTAGATTGTATGAGAAGATAAGTGTCAACCAGTTTATGCTTGTCTCTGTTATTTTGGGTTTTGCCGGTTGTACTCTGTTTAAGGACTAGTGTTACTATTTGTCTAGCAATGCATAGTGTCTGCTGACAAATCGGTTTAAGAGTGTGTTTTTGTCTATACTTATTCACCCCCCCCTCTTAGTACCGGTTTGGTACTATTCATTCATCATTGAGTTATCACATTCTACTTCACCAAACATTCAAACATTTGAAGAGCGCAAAATTTCCAGAGCTAAGGCATTTCGAGCAAAGAAGCAAAGCAATTCGACAATCAATCACTCTTAAGGCAGAGAAAGGTATTTATAATCATGGCATCTTCTTCTGTACCTAAATTCATAGAAAACCCTACCGTAGTCTAAGTAATCAAACGCCCTAGGCCTATATTTCAGTTAGTTCCTGAAATTGCTAAAAAGGATGATAATGTTGGTGCATTTTCTCAAATTCCCAAAGGAGTAGTTTTTGCAGAAGACCCTAGAATGTACATTCATTGCCACATTGAAGAATTAGGAGATGAGGAAATTAAGAACATATATAAGACTATAATTTGTGATGATTCTGGTAATGTGAAACCTGAACACAAAATAGTCGAAACCCTAGGATTCACTGAAATCCTTAGTATTATGGATTTCCCTAAGGAAGTGATAAGGATAGTATTGAGCAGGGTTCATGGTGAATTTTTCTGTTTAGACTCAGTTCACAAAATAACTAAGGAGGCAGTAAAAGCTATAACAGGGTTACCTTCCATCGGTAACAGATGTGATAAGACCAAGAAGGTCTCAAATGACCTAGTGACTAACCTGACAGGTGCAACATCCGACAAGAGGTCTTTAAGAGTGAATGATGTAACCGATATCAATGTCAGATTCATTAGCATGATTCTAGGCTACAAAACAACTCATGCAAATATAGACTAAATTCAGTTTCTAGTTTATGCATAAAGAGTGCTTATGACATGATCAATGATAATGCAAAAATTGATGTGTGTGAATGGCTGAAGGATGAACTAATTGACAATCTTGGAAAGATCAAGAAGGACAAAAAGGGGACATTTAGATTTGGTAACCTACTTGTCTGTTCAATGCTACATATAACAAAATAGGTACCTGGTATAGGCAACAAGAATCTTGGTTTTGACATACCGGTAGGCAAACAACTATCTGATTTACTAAACAACATGGGTGAAAATAGAGAAAAGAATATTAATGAATACTTTCAAGCATTGAAGGCCCAGATGAATACTATAGTTAGATTATCACAAACAATTGTAGATAAGTATAAGGATGAAATATGCTTTGTCATTAAGAAGGATGAGATTTGGATGGAAGCAGTTATCCCAAGAACAATTTGGGTTACATAAATGGGTTATGAAATTGATGATCATATAATTGAAACATATGCAAAAGCCCTTCTGGAAGCACCCAACGAACCTAAGGAAGAGGTATTTGGTAGTGTTGAGACCATTGAGAATCAAATTCAATCAAAGAAAAGAGTAAAGAAGGTAGAAGCAATAGTGAGAAGAGGATCAAGGCAAGCTAAGGCTATCAAAGAAGATGTACTTAAACAAACCAGTATCACTGAAGATGAGTTAGAAGCACTACAGCCAGAAACTTACCTTTCACCGGTAGCAACTTCTTTGGAAAGTGATATGCCAGCTGCATTTAAAAGAGTTTTTAGGAAAAGACAACCTTCACCAGTATCTACACCTTCGCCTAGAAGAACCAGACAAAAGCAACAGGCAGTAAGGCCCCCGACAAAGAAGATAACTCCTAAAAAGAAAAAGTTAACACCAAAGAAAAGGACTCAACAAAATATTGTTCCAATTGACAGACTTTTAGATGGAATAAAAGAGGATGGACAGCTAAAAAACATCAACAAATTGTATGATTCACTGTCGGCTGATGACAAGGAAAAAGTTGAAAACATTGTAATTCTACACTTGGATATCTACAAGAAATTTTTGATGCAAGTTGTGGATGAATTACCGACTGATCTATTCAAAAGACTTGAAGCAAGAAGGCAAGCGGTTGTAGAGCTTGACAAGAAAATAAAAATTGAGAAACTACTTGTTGTTTATCTTGTTAACTCACCAAAGGAAATAAATGATTTGATATCTAAAGCTAACTGGTCAGTATTCTCAACTGCATGCCGGCATATAGCACTAATGGTTGGTAGAGTGAATGAGGTTGCAGAGGAAACTGCAATGGATGGGATATATTCCTTATAGAGAAGGAAAAAGAAGAAGAGTATAGAAATCCTAAACCTATCAAAGTGTATTAGAAAGACAAGGATAAAGGAAAAGACAAGGTTGGTGGACCTTTGAGCATTAAAATGACAGATATTCTTCCCCCACCATCTTAAGATACTCCACCAGTAGCAACTATGAAAGATCAATCGACAAATGAGAGTATGGATATACCACAAGAGGACAAAAATCCAAATTTTGAGGTATTATACATAGTAGACATTGACACTCAGAAAGTTAACATTGTGGTAGATAAGGACACAACTGGTATGATAGATATGGTTGGTGAGCCACTGACAACTGACAACTCAGAAGGTAAACTGACAGTTGGTAACACTGAGCAACAAGCAAAACAATAGGCTGAGCAACAGGTTCACACAGAGTCAATACCACTGGTATCAACTGAGCAAGACAAACCTTTGCTTAAAGAAATGGAAACATAGTCTGACCTACCAGAGGTCACCATAAGAAAGGATATTGCTCCCACCGGTGGAATTCAGAGTGTTGGCACTTCAACTGCAGGATTCAAATCAACTAATGTAACATAAGTTCTTTTGGATTCCATAAAGAAAATAACAGATTGTAGCTCACAAGCATATAAGGCTATAGATGATACAATTCCAATTTTGAATATGATAGCTCCAAAATGTAATGTAGACAATAAAGATTCTTTGATTCAACTTGACACTTTGTCTAAGTATATTACTGACAACATTGTGACAATTGAACAAATAAAAGAGGAAGCATTCAAGGAGAGGTTAGAAAAAGAAAAACACAAATTCTTTGAGGAACAAATAAAGAAGTGTACAAGGTAGTTTGACACACTTCTACTGGAATTATGTAGCACATTAAAGGAATTCAAAATTTTATACAGAGATACTTGTAAGACTAACTTTTTGACAGTTGACATAGACAAAAAGATCAACAAGATATAGGAGGAAATAAATCAACTAGCTGACAATTTTATTAATTCATTTGATTCATTATCAATTTTTGAGTAGAAGATAATAGGTTTTGAGGAAGAACTATTAAAGCTGGAAAGAGAAAAGGAAAGATTAAAAGGTAAGGCTAAGGATCTTAAATGGAGAATAAGTCCAAAACTGGACTACCTCGCCACCTTAAGGAAAGAGATATCTAATGCCCTGGTTCAAGGATAGAAAACATCGGCAAAACAAATGCAACACCTCACCGGTACAGTTTAGAGGATAGAGGCAGCAACAAAAGATAGCAAAAAGTTTCTTGAAAGCTTGAATTTAGTTTTGGCAGATCTTTTTCAGATTGTAACCAACCGGTTATAAGGGTGAAGCAATAAATCACACTCTATTGACACTTTGACAACCTTTGTCATTGATGCCAAAGGGGGAGTAGTGGTATGAGAAAAATATCAGCAAAGACTCATCTGCTCAGGGGGAGTTCACATATTCTTTTGGTACACATTTTTGGTAACAACTTTTGGACTTCATTTTTTTTACTTACACTTTTGAATTTTTCTCACGAGTGTTGCCATCAATGCCAAAGGGGGAGATTGTTGGCAAAAGCACACTCCAATGAGACATTGTAGGTGATTGAAGGTTTTGTCATTGATGGCAACCTTACAATCCTATGACACCGGCAAGGAAATCCACTGGCACCAGCAAAGTCAAATTCTACGCCGACACATAGACCACTGGCACCCATAGTGAAAGGAAGCATACCAACATAGAGACCGACAAGAATTTTGTTAATAATATATTTTGTTTATTATTGTAAAATCATTGTAAGCTGACTTGGCAAGTTGTAAAATGACTTATATATAAGAGAGTTCATTGTAGGTATAATTTAATAATGGAGAAATAAAATTAGGAAGTTAAGGTAGACCTATTATGTGAATTATAGGTTAAGGGTTTATGTAAGAAGCAGAGCTATAAATTGGTATTGGATTTGGCATAGTATATGCTATTTTGAAGCAGTATAAGACATTGGATTTATATAATCCATTTTGTAAGTTAGTGAGACATTCCATTTTGTAATTGAGCAGTGAGCTCTAGGCACTTGGCCTTCCTGCATGTGCAGGCCCCTCTTGTAGCAGTAATATTCTCTTATTGGCCAGTAAGTGAATATTGTGGGTCACAAATCCCACTGAGGTATTTCCCACACCGGGTTTCCTCGTTAAACTATTGTGTTATGGTGTGTTTTTCATGTGGTTGCTCTTATCTCTATTTATTGCATTACTTTCTATTTATCGGTATACAGTACTAATATGCTCTACATGTTTTAAGTCAAGAAAATCTATCAAACAGTTAGATACTAATTCACCCCCTCCTCAATATCTGTGGGAATCCTAACATATGACACAACTTATAGAGCAATATCAACAAGATCAAATATTCTTGCAAGCGTTTGGGAACTCCCGTATTGGCATAGATGTAGAAAATGTTATTCATCCCTTAGCTCTTTTGGGATCAGAGAACACTGAGAGAGGGGGGTGAATCAGTGTTCTACCAAAATAGAGAAATTTAACCTTATTAATACAACAACTCTGCAACCAGTAAACATAAAAGAATATAACAATAAGAAATAATGCAACCGCAAAGATGAATACCATAACACTATAGATTTATATGTGGAAAACCTCAAAGAGGGAAAACCATGGTGGGATTGGAGACCCCTATCCACTGATTAGATGAATAAATATTACAATAAGGGGTGTACACATGCAGGAAGGCCAACAGCCTAGAGCACACTACTCATCATAAAAGGAGTCTCACTGACTACAAAAAACATTGAACAATAATCTAGAATGAAGATTGATCTGCAAGTATAGCATCTCCCATGCCTGAGTATAGTTTCAGTTAAGTTCCGGTTAATCATATGATTCCAACATTGTTTGCATACAAATAATCCCATAACCCATATCATACATTATTTTCATTGATACACAAAGAGATCTTACATCATATTTATACCAACCTGGGACCTAAACAATTAGGTCGGCCACCTAAAAGGTAATACAATATATTCTTAACTTAAAATTGCAATCTAATGATCAACCAAGTTAGCCTAAGACCAAACAACATAATCCAATCAATGAATCTAACCATTAATGCATCATCCCATGCATTACATAAACCGGTCCATAACCTAGAAAAATAACCACCAAACCTATAATAGGTTGTCATAAGCCAAATGAAACACCACGACCAACTGGAGCACGAACATGTAAACCATTAGCATTTGGATAATGTTCTAGAAGCCACACCAACACCACTTATGCATAATATCAAAATATCTTCAGCAAAGCTCTGCCAGTAAAACCCTTACCAGTAACCAAAAGGCTTACTAGAACAAGTGATAGCTTCTGGATCACCAAATCCTGAAACAACTAAATGTGATGCACATCAAGACCACATGAATAACCAATCCAAACCAATTCCATAGACCAAATCATACCGTATTTTATAGGATCAACATGATCTTACCAACTAGAAACCAATCATCCTACCAGGACCAATAGGATACTGGTAAATAGCAAAAGTAGCTAGAGCAGCTGGTGTTGCCATCAATGACAAAACATAAATGCAACACATAATCAATTCCTACAAATTTCCAACAAGTTCAACTCACCTTCTCTTTGGATTAGGCTTTCAGATTGATAGACAATCTCCCTTTCAGGGAAATTTTCCAATTAGATTAGGCTTTCGCATTCTTGTGCACTTATACTCATCCATTTGTAGAGGAATAAGCTCCTCTACAAAG
The DNA here is from genome assembly GCF_030272615.1 of Cryptomeria japonica. Classification (NCBI taxonomy): domain Eukaryota; kingdom Viridiplantae; phylum Streptophyta; class Pinopsida; order Cupressales; family Cupressaceae; genus Cryptomeria; species Cryptomeria japonica. Next base: position 83,884,630 of record NC_081413.1, read on the forward strand.
ATCCCTTTCTCATCTCTGAAACTTTGTTTCCAGGATCTTTCTTGCAAAATCAAATTTTATGAGGTTCATAAATTTGTAAACAAATATCCCTGTTAAGTCACCAAGAAATGTTAATGAGTCTTACTCAATTCCATGGACCCCCTTCTACTTTTTTTCCTTTTGTGCCCCCCCTGGCATTTTTCAAAAGTAAACACCTTGTTCTACTTTGCCATGTGGAACTCTTTCCAAATGTTGTAAGGAGGCCTCTATTCCTTCCATAGTCAAGTCTTGTAGTACTAACACATGCCAATTCTAAGCTTTCATATTCATCCCCCCAAACCCATTCATCATTAGTTCAAGATCTCTACGTGGTACTTTTTCTGGGAATTTTCTTTTGGGTGAATAAAGGTTATTTTGCAAAGCCCGTTAGTGAAGGAAAAGTTTTAAGAATGGTACAAAAAAAAGTCCATGTCTTCTTCATGACCTTTTTGTAGGCATTGGTGGTTATGGACCATCATGACACATCATGGAGTTTTGTTTTGCAAAGGAAAACAAAAAGTTACATGCAGAGGTTGGTGGCTAGAGAACATAGCCCTATTGATAGGGCTATATATCTGGGGTCCTTTTATTGTGTTGGAGGTTCACAGTCATAAAGATAGAGTAGAGTTTTATTTTGATCAGACTTTAGCATTTGGCTTGTGTTTGGTTCAATAGACTGTGCCAATTCTTCGGCCTTTCTGTAGACTCTTCATTTTCCATTATGTTGTTGCCTTGATGATGATGTTTTGATGTAATAGGTTGATTGGTGACTTGTTTTATGTTTTCATTGATGGAAACTATGTATTGATAGTTATCTAAGTGTTTTAGGCCAACTGGTAAGGCATAACCAGTACAGGAGACAATTTACCAGTGAACCGACAAATAGGACTACATCTGGTAAACATGAACAGAGTTGTATTCAAGAAACCAGTATGAGAAATCGATGAAGATTTAGGTGATGTGATTTTATAGGAGTGTTGTAGATTATATCAAGTAGCTATGTTTCACACCATAATGGTAGATTAAACCAGATGAGTGAGTTATGTTGAACAGAGAAGTCAATCATGAAGAACAACTAACCAATAGAACAAAGTCACTAAGATCGATAAACTAGTACACGTAATGTTTTATTTTTGAGTTGTTATGTCAGTCACCAACATAAGTAAAGAATGCATTTCAAGATTGTGCAGATTCATTGAACCTAGGAAATTGTTCCAAGGTTGTTAGCTGACTAAGTTGATACTTATAAAAAGTGTGATGAGTTATGAGATGGAGTATGAGATCGAGAGAAAATATTGAGAGTTTGATTGTGTGGTAATCTGAGAAGCTCTATATGGATATGTTGATGTATTGAGAAGAACTGAAGCAGATCTTATCAAGCATATAGGTGCTACATGCAGATCATTTTACTATTGTTTTCCTAATAGTTGCAATAGTCAAATCCCTTAACCGGGTAGGTCCTAATAGGGTAGCTCATTAACTTGAGTCTAAATCCTCTTGCGAGGTTTCTCTTAACAAGGAAAAGCGTTTAACAGAGTTGAGGTAAATCCCTTAATAGGGTCTGCTCCTAATGGGGCATATTTGTAAGACCTTAATTGGTCAAAGATTTCTATTCTATAGATAGTGAATCTTGTGGGTATTAACTCCCACCATGGTTTTTTCCTTTTGGGTTTCCACGTATAAATCTATGTTATGTGGAGCTTGATATATTGAGTTTTATCTTATGTGGTGATATTTCTCTTATGTTTATTAAGCTTTAAGTTATTTTAAGTGGTGATCACATTTGTTTTAATATTTTTGCTTTCACTGATTCACCCCCCCCTCTGAATGCCTTATAAGTTTATCAATTGGTATCAGAGCCTAGTTCTCTTAAGGCTTAACCTCTTGGGAAAGATCCCTAAGACTATAATGGGGGATATGAGTTATGGAGAGTTGTCTAACCAACTTGCAAAATCTGAAGAATCCCTAAATACATTTAAAGATAAGTATAAAGCCCCACTTACTAAGAGAAGAGATCTTGCAAAACAATTGATGGAGTTTACCAAAAACAACTCTTCTGATGAAGCAAACATGGATGCATTGGTTACCAAAGTTGAAAAAATGAATGATGAGAAGACAAACCTGAGGAGAGAGTTGGAAGCCCTAACCATCATGATGGGTCAAGAGCTTGAAGCAAGGAGGGTTGTTGAAGACAAAATCAGAGAGAAGGATCATCAGATCTCTAAGCTGAACTGAGAGATTAGTGACCTGCATGCTCCTCTCCATGAGGAACAAGAAGAAAAAGAAGAAATAAAGGGTGATCTAGACATGACAATGTCTCTAAGAAAAAATCTGATTAAGAAGAATGAAGATCTTACAAAGTAACTTGTTGATACTAATGAAACACTTGCAAAGTTTAACAAGAGTTCTACTATACTTGATAATCAGCTCTAGTCACAAAGAAAAAATGGAGGTACACATGGCTTGGGATACACTACTTTTGAGAAAGGTGAGCCTTTCGATACAAAGAACATTGAAGGAGATAAATCTACACCTAAGATCCTGAAATCCACTAGTAAGAAACCCTACAAACCAGTATGCTTGAATTGTGATAAGCTAGGACATATTGCTAATGTTTATAGGTCTAATATTGTTAATAGTTATAGACTTAATGCCTATCAAGGATACAAACCTAGAACATTTAATGGATATTGTTACACTTGTAACATGTATGGGCATAGAGCTATTGAATGCAGGTATGAAGAAAATAATCCAACACCCCACATGAATCAGAGATCTGGTGGAGGTTAGCAAAGAACTTTTAATGATCAGAGAAATATGAATTGGCAGAGGCCCTATGCTAATGGATCTAGTCCCTATGAGATGGAAAAGATAATGAATGTGATTGGCACAACCTATCATAACTACAATCATGTAGCCTTGAATTGTAGAAAAAGGACTGGTAGAGGAAATATGATGTAGAGGATGGAGGATCTAATTGCAAACTTGTAGATTTAAGTATAATATGGACCCAAACCCCTATGCTTCTATGGTGTCTCAAGTGCTCACAATGCCTCAATAGGCTCCAAACTTGACTTCACCTTAACCCGGTGTTTCCTCCACCTCCACACACATCAAAAAACTTCAACTAACATGTCTCTAAGGTTACCAAGCCCTCAACTTATCAGCTGATACAAAAACCTAGTTTTAGCCCTTCACTAGGCCTAGTTTCCTAGTAGCCTACTGGACTATTTTTGGCTCTTTTCACACACATTTCCAAAACATGGACCAATGTTATGACTGATTTAGATGCCTCATATACACACCTACCAACAGCCAAAGTCTTTCCTAGGGTTTTTTTGGAACAAAGTCTTCAAAAAACCGTTGTCCTCAATCCCCAAGAGGGCTAATTATGTTCACTTTGTGAAGGAAGTACCCTCCAAACTCACAACCAGATTAAACCCTTATGTATAGTCTCTTATTATGTTCCCAAACCAAGGATTTTTTAGGTCTTTTGTCTTGGTTGCACTCCTAGATACCCAAACACCAAAAACCTCACTAAATCAACCTTACAACTAGGGCTTTCTAGAAATCTCACTTCCAATCACTTCCAGAATCCACCAAAGGGTGATTCACCATGTATTTAGCATATATACATTGATTCAATCATAAAAATGACCCCTCCTTAAGGCCAATCCTCTGCTGCTACAACTATGCCATGAAACCCATGCATTTTCCTGTCAATTGTCAAGGTGTACACCTGCAACTTCACACTTCCAGCATGTCATTTGAGTTAGGAATGTATTTTACATGTTAGGAAGAGCCTCTCCTATGAGTATTAGATGCATACATTCATAGAAGGGGTCCAAATTACATTTTGGGTCTCCCAAGTCAAGTGAAAACTCATAAATTTACAAACAATCAACACTAAATAACAAAAACTGATGAAAATCTCCTATCAAAGCATTCCAAACAGAATTTAATATTGATCAAATTATTCTTAGATCCTCCATCATGGACATACAAAACTTCCCAATCAATAAACCATCAACAAAGTCAAAGGAAATGCAAGAAATGACTAGTTTTTATTGCTTTTATTGTTCTGTCTGTACTAGATCCATACTGTTCATCAATCCCTTACAAAATGATTTCAAAAGACTTATAAAACCTTTCCCCAAATTTCCCAACCAGTTTCCAACTAATTAGAATGATTAACAATGACAAACAACTCCTAAACTCATTTACCACCAAAACTGGAACTAGCTGTTGAAATTCAAAATTTGAATTTTCAACTTTATTTCTAATGCTTTTAATCAACTAAAACCTATCCCATTCAACTTATTTTGACATAATAGGATCATTAAAACCAAATAAACTCCTATCCAACCTATCTAGACTTCTAGAGTACCATTAACCCAATTACATTGCATTTTGGTCCTTAGGCCTTTATCAAGAACTTTAGGACTTTTACATAATTTATTGAATTCAACATTACAATAGGCCATTATAGGCTTCAATACATTCCAATTGACCTCTAGTGATTTCATATCACTCTCCTTAGTCCTTGGTGTCCTCCTTTGTTCATTTTCCCTCTTGGATGCTCCTGCATCACAATGTTGGACCCTAGAGAGCATCTGGTATGACATGTTTTCATTGTCACCAATTGGGACACCTTGCAAAGTTTTGTAGAGCTAAAATGAGTCAACCGATAAATCAATCTGTTGACTAGAAAGGGAAGAAGAAAGTTGATGTGGAAGAGACTGGAGCAGAGATGAACAAGATTTGGAAAAAGAAGAGTGATGAGAAAGACAAAGATAAACCTTCGGGAAGATCCTAATTGTTCACCTAGTGTGGAGAACTCATTGCCGATAAACTTATTGGCATTATTGGCATTAAGTTGTCATTGATGTCAACTGGTTTGGCATGGTCATCGATGAGTAAGAAGTGGTGATTGATATGGGAGAATTAAGACATGATGATGTAAATCCATATGTGTGTAAGAAAATAGAAGGTAGGTTACCGATACACATGAAATGCATCATCTAACGTTAAAGAAGGACCACCGGTAAGGCAAAGAAAGAAAGCAAAAGAAGAACTAAAGGATGTGAATTGATATACATAGAGAAGGTTAATGCTTTCAATAAATGGAATTAGTAGAAGGACCAACATGTTTGATGAAAGGCCAAATTGATCCACCGATAGAGAAGAGGTCAATAGGTATGAAGGACCACTAGTGAAGGTAGGTTATACCAGTAAGGTGAGTTGAACCGGTAGTCAATCTTGGTCAGTGAAAGATGTCAAACTGACATAGAAAACCAAGAATAGATGGATTTTGACAAGAATGATAGGTGGAAGCTATGTGGTGATCATGTAGAGGTCGGTGAAGTATTCATCAACATAACAATCAGCAAGCAGGTCAGCTTTTATGAAGAACCCTCAAATCATGTGAGGATGGCAGAAGGTTGTGGCTCGAGGAAGACAAGGTGGCAAGTGATTGAATTGACCCTGCAAGAAGATTTGATCTTTTTACCTGTTTGTCGAAGGAAATAGTCGATCCATTAGTGGTGTTTGATAGAGAAACACAAAAAAGCATGGTGCAGACAACCAAATATAGAAAAAACACATTGGAATGCGAGGGTTTGGCAGTGTTGATCGATGACATGTAGATCATCACTGTAGAAAACAAGATCGAATTAAATCTAATATAGATAGAGTTGGTGAAGTTAAAACCTAACATGACACAGTTTGAATGTTATTTTGGAAGCAACCCTAAAAGATAAATATGTGAACTCGAGACTAGAATGAGTTGATGCTTGATGCAAGGTGTGAGAGGAGAGAGCCTGAGAAAGAAAGATAATCTACCTTATAGTTATTTCTTAGGGAGTTATAGTGTATGTTATAAAGCTAAACCGATGAGACAGTCTAACTGGTAGAGACAAAGTAACTGGTAAAATGTTGTAGTCCTTACCGTCAAGAAAATCGGTGAGGAGTGATTGGTCAAGAAGGCATCCAGGAGGGACATAGTGGAGTGTGAGGTTGAGGAAGAGAGAAGAGAGGATGTGAGTAACTGGTGAGAGATCTGAGAGAGTAATATGATAAGAGGAAATGTGAGAACTAGTGAAGAAGAGGAATTTATTAACCGACATAAATCCATTGATCAGGTGTTGCAGAAGTCATTTACAACCAGGTGCTATCACTATATCAAAATTGTATTTCATTATACAACGCCGAGTTTGAGCTTGGTGTAGGGGTTGGTGGTCTATGGGTTGGTTCCCTAAATTAGTAGGGGTTGGTGCTCCTTAGGTTGGTGCCATAAATCATTGCAAGCTATTTTTTCATTGTGAGGCTGGATTTGAGTAGTAGACTCCAACAATATTTCTCGCTGAGGTTTTTCCCATATTGGTTTTTCCTCATACATTTGGTGTTGTGGGTTATGCTTTTGCATATTTGCCTCTTTTGATATCCACTCTTATCTTACTAGTTTATTAGATTAGTGTTTAGGTTGATAACCGGTATTCCAAGCTTGGTTTATAAAGAAAAGATTTTAGGAACCATTGATTCACCCCCCTCTCAGTGCTACTTTGTGTTCAACAAAACTAAGTTGTTAAAAGGATTAGGAGGAGCTTAATGTCTGATCCATTTTCGGATCCCCCTATATGGTGTGAGATAATATAAATATGCATATCTTGATGCTTTATGATGTTTTGAAGTGATTTTATGATCAAACCAATAGATTTGATGTGATATGAGAACCGATAGTATATTGAATAGTTTTTTAGGTTTGTTTGTTTATACAATCAAGAATAACATTTAATGTAGTACATATTGAGAAAATAAAAGGACTTTCTGAATATCATTTGTCACTTTGCATTCTTGAGAGAAGAATAGAGCATGTGTGAGTAGGATTTGATCAGTTTAATCAAAGAATTGGAGTGATCTATGATCGGTAATCAATAAAAGTGCAACCTCAATGTTGAAACCCTAGTTGTGGAAGAATTGAAAGGTATTTATCCAACAAATCATGTTATCTATTTTAAAGTCTGACTTTTGAAGATGGATGCACCACATTTGATAGATGTTACAATCAGGCCTTATCTAGAGTTTAAGAGGCACCCTTTTAAATCCATTGAAACCAATCTCATTGAAGCCCTATCCGGAGTCCCATATGGAATTTTGCATGTAGAGGATATTATATCATAAATTCATTGTAAGTTGGAAGATCTTATAATTTTTTCTATATTTGATCAATATAGGGTAACATGTAACAAGGATGGAGTATTGTAAGAATTGTTTAAGAGTGTTACCGATAAATGTTTTCACCATGCACTAAACTCTATTGATGATTTTGATTATGATCTTGTGAGATATGTTTTGAGTCATGTGCATGACTAGTTTATGTGGCTTATTCGACCAGATAAGACCACTAAGGAATTGATTCATGCGGTAACTGGATTGTGTTCCATCGGTGAAGTTCCAGTACTGAGATCAGTTCCTAAGAATGATATTGAAAATTTGACCAAGTCACCATGGGATAGAAGAGCTATGACAATTAATGAGGTTTATGATCCCGCAATAAAATTTGCTTCAATGGTCATAGGATACTGGGTATATCATTCTAGCAGGATGAACAACATCCCTACCATATCTATTCCTACAACTTACAAGATGATCAAGGAAAATATTGATTATGATTTGTCTGAGGAATTGAGAAGTCAGTTGGTACTCAATCTTTAATCCATCAAGAATGCAAAAGACTAAAGTTTAAATATGGACAACTAATTATTGGATTGTTGTTCTATTTTCAGAATTTATTTCCAAGTATCGATGATGTTCAGTGGTCTAAGGAAACACTGGCACTGTTACAGATGAAGAACAATATAAGGATGTTGGGTAATGATTTTGGTAAAGATTGCTTGGGGTTATTTCAAATATTTTCATAAAAAGATGCATGGAAGAGAGAGGATACCAGCACAGGTTGTTAAAAGATATGGGGATACCATCTATTTTTTGGTTGACAGAGACACATGTTAGATGGAGGTAGTTGATCCTAGGACAACTTGGGTGATGCCTATGGGCTACAAAGTTGAATAAGATCTTTTGGTTCCTTATGCTAAACATTTGTTAGCATGACTAGTATATACTATTGCAACAAGGTTTGGTACTTATAAAGAGAAATATTTACTAGTACATTCTGAGATTGCTAGACCAATAATTGCTAAGAAAGTTAGAAAGGAAGTTGAGCAGTTTGATGAGCAACAAAGATTTACTAAGGAGACAATTGAAGAAGCTAGAGAAAAATATGAAGCTAAACAAGAAGGAGCATCTAGTGCCCAAACCGGTACTAGCACCAGTATGAAGACAAGAAGTGCTAAGGTTAAGAAGGAGACACCTGCATAGGCAAAGAAGGAGAAGCCTTCCAAGATACTGTTATCACTGTTTAAGAAATTGGGTTTTCTTTTCCCATGATTGGCTAAGTTTAAGATAAGGGAGCTACATTTCAGGGAGCTATGGATGTAGCCTTTAAAGAATTCATCAACATCATCATGGTGGTTTATCAAGATGATTTAACTTGTTTCTCTAAAATGGCCGATGACCACTGTGGACATTTGGAAAAGGTGTTCAATAAGGCTTTGGAATTTGGTGTGTCATTAAATCCCAAGAAGTGTCATTTTGGTGTCACTAAAGGAAAATTATGTTAGGGATCTCACAAATACTGAGAGGGGGGGTGAATCAGTATCTGACTGGTTAATGGAATTTCTTAACTTAAAACATGCAGAACATAATATAACAGTGTATAGGTATGTAAGAAATAATGCAATAAACAGAATCAAGAACATCCACATGAAAAGCACACCATAACACAATATTTTAATGAGGAAACCCAGTGTGGGAAAAACCTCGGTGGGATTTGTGACCCACAATATTCACTCACTGGCCAATAAGAGAATATTACTTACAAAAGGGGCCTGCACATGCAGGAAGGCCAAATGCCTAGAGCTTACTGCTCAATGGGAAGTCTCACTAACTTACAATAAGGATTATACAAATCCAATATCTTGTACTACTTTATAATAGCATCTTCAATGCCTGATTCAGTACCAATTCCTACTCTATTCTTTACGTATACCCCTTAACCTATATTTCGCATAATAGGTATGCCTAATATTTTCTATATTCCTTCTATATCACCTTTTTAAATGTCTACAATGATCTCTTTTATATATGAGTCATTTTATAATTTTCCAAGTTGGCTTACACATTTTTACAATAATAAACAAAATATAATATAACAAAAATCTTGTCAGCCTCTGTGTCGGTATACTTCCTTTCTTCTGTGTTGGTGCTGGTGTCCTGAGTGCCGGTGTAGACTGTGATCTACTAATGCCGGTATAATTTTTTTGCCGATGCCATAGGATTGCAAGGTTGCCACTAATGACAAAACCTTCAATCACATACAATGTCTCATTGGAGTGTGCATATGCCAACAATCTCCCCCTTTGGAATTGATGGCAACACTCATAAGAAATTTCAAAAAAAGTATCCAAAAATGTTTCCAAAAATGTGTGTGCTTCCCCTAAGCATATGGTTCCTGTCCTGTGGTTTGAATTTTCTCATCCCACTACTCCCCCTTTGGCATCAATGACAAAGGTTGTCAAGATGTTAGTAGAGTTTGTAGTTTCAACCTTGTAACTGGGTGGTTACAATTTGAAAAAGATCTCCCAAAATCAAGTTTATACTATCCATAAACTTCTTTCTATCCTTTATTGTTGTCTTTGTTCTTTTCACTGTACCGGTGAGATGTTGTAAATGCTCTGCCGGTGTTTTGCTTCCCTATATTAGTGCTTCAAATATTTCCTTCTGCAGAGATGCTAGATAGTCCAATCTTGGACTTAGTTTTGATCTCAAATGTTTTTCCTTACTTATTATTCTTTCTTTCTCTCTTTCCAATTGGAGTAGTTCTTCCTTAAAATTTGTTATCTTCTCCTCAAAAACTGATAGTGTATCAGGTGAGTTGACAAAACTATCTGCAAGTTTATTGATCTCATCCTGTACCTTGCTCATTTTCTTGTCTATATCTATAGTCAAAAAGTTTTTTTTACAAGTATCTTTGTACAAATTACATAATTCAGGTAGAAGTGTGTCAAAATATCTATTACACTTCTTTATTTGCTCATCAAAGAATTTTTGTTTTTCAACTTCTACTTTATCCTTCACTGACTCTTCTTTTACTTTCTCAATATTTTCTGAGATATATTTACATAGTGTATCCAGTTGTCCTAAAGAATCTTTATTGTCTATATTACAATTGGGAGCAATTACCTTCAAAATTGGTATGGAATCATCAATTGCTTTGTAAGCTTGTGAGCTGCAATCTATTATTTTCTTGATTGAATCTAATAGCACCTCAGTCACATTTGTTGATTTGTATCCCGATGATTATCCAACAATCTGAGTACTGGTGGAAGTAACCAAGCTTGTATTGACCTCTGGTAGGTCTGTTTGTGTCTGGATTTCTTTAAGCACTGGTTTTTTATTAGTTGCCAGTGGCACTATTTCCTTATGTACCTATTCTTGTTGCTATTGTTGTTTCTATTCTGGAGCCTTTTGCTTTGTTTGTTTCAATTCCTTAGCTTGTCTCTCAGTCTCTACCTTTTGCTCTTTTTTTTTTGCTAGTTTATCAGTTTCCCCTGCTACCGGAGGCTCACTAGCCATATCTGACTTATCAGTTGTATCTTTGTCTACCACTATGTTGATCTTCTAAGTATCAACATCCACAGTATATAGGACTTCAGGATTAGGATTATTATCCTCTACATCCATACTCTCAGCTTCCGGTTGATCATCTATAGTTGTTATTTTTACTGGTAGAGTATTTAAAGGAGGTGGGGGTAAGTTGTCTCTAACCTTGATACTAGGTGGTCCACCAACTTTTCCTTTCCCCTTGTCTCTATCTTTCTGATAAACTTTTATGGGTTTGGGGTTCTTGTACTCTTCTTGTTTTTCTTTCTCAACCAGGAATATATCCCATCCATCTTTTGTCTCCTTTGTTCTCATTAACTCTTCCTACCATTAAAGCAACGTGCCACTGTGTAGTAGAAAATACTGTCCGGTTAGCTTGAGCAATTAGGTCATCAATTTCTTGTGGAGAGTTTATCAGATATACAACAAGTAGTTTTTCAATCTTTATTTTCTTATCCAGTTCTATCATTGCTTGTCTTCTTGCTTCTAGTCTTTTGAATAGTTCATCTGGAACTTCATTGATTACTTCCATTAAAAACTTCTTATACATATCCATGTGTAATATAACACTATTTTCAACTTACCCTTTTTCATCAGCTGTTAGAGTGTCATATATTTTCTCTATGTTCTTTAGTTTACCCTCCTCTGTGATTTCATTCAATAGTATATCAAGAGGAGCTAAGTCTTTGTTTGTTCTCTTCTTCTTCTTGGGTGTCAGTTTCTACTTTTGTGTGGCCTTTCTTATCAGAGATCTCACTGCTTGTTTCTTTTGCCTTGCCCTCCTGGGTGTTGGTGTGGTTGCTGATGAGGGATCTCTTTTCCTTACAACTCTTTTGAAAGTTGCAGGTATGTCACTTCCTGAAGAAGTACCTACCGGTGATAGGTGAGTTTCAGGTTGTGGAGCTGCTAACTCATCCTCTGTTATACCGGTTTTCTTCAATACATCTTCTTTGATGGCTTTTTCTTGTCTAGAACCTTTCCTCACAATTGCCTCAACCTTTTTTACTCTTTTCTTTGATTTTATTTGGCTTTCAATGGTTTCAGCACTACCAAATACTTCTTCTTTAGGTTCTTTGGGGGCTTCCAAAAGTGCTTTAGCATATGTTTCAACTATGTGATCATCTATTTCATAGCCCATCTCGGTTACCCAAACTGTCCTTGGGATGACTGCTTCCATCCAGATTTCATCTTTCTTGATTACAAAGCATATTTCATCTTTGTATTTGCCTACAATCTTCTATGATAACCTTATTCTTTTCTTCATTTTGGTCTTCAATGCTTGAAAAAAGTCATGAATATTGTTTTCCTTGTTCTCACCCATATTATTGAATAGTTATGTTAATTGTTTGCCTACCGGTATATCATATCCAATTTCTTTGTAACCTATACTAGGAACCTATTTTGTTATGTGTAGCATCAGACATACTAACATATTTCCAAACCTAAAAGTTCATTTCTTGTCCTTCTTGATCTTTCCAAGGTTGTCAATTAATTCATCTTTTAAACATTCACATATATCAATTTTTGCATTGTCTGTGACCATGTCATAAGCACTCTTAATGCATAATCTTGAGACTGAATTAAGTCTATTTGCATGAGTAGCTTTATATCCTAATATCATGCTGATGAATCTCACATTGATAACTATTACATCATTAACTCTTAGGGACCTTTTCTTGAATGTTGCACCAATTAGGTTTATAACTAGGTCATTGGAAACCTTCTTGATTTTATCTGGTCTTTTACCGGTGGCCGGTAACCCTGTGACAACTTTCACAGCTTCCTTGGTGATCTTGTGGACTACTTCTAACTAGAAAAATTCTCCATGTACCCTACTTAAGACTATCCTAATCACATCCTTGGGAAATTCAGGAATGCTAAGGATCTCTGTGAATCCTATGGTCTCAATGATCTTGTGTTCATCTTTTATATTGCCAGTATTATCACATATCATGGTTTTATACATGGTTTTAATTTCCTCATCTCCTAACTCTTCAATGTTGTAGTGGCTGTACATTCTGGGGTCTTCAGCCTAAACAACTCCCTTAGGAAATTGAGAAAAATCACCTAAGGTATCATCCTTCTTTGCTATCTTGGGTACTAACTGAAATACGGGCCTAGGTCTTTTTATTACTTCAACAATAGTAGGGTTTTCTATATATTCAATTGCAAAGGTGGATGCCATGATTAAATACCTTGTACTGCCTTGGATGGATGATTGCTTGGAGTGTTCTTGCTTCTTGCTCGAAATGCATTAGCTCGGAATCTTTGTGCTCTTCGTAAATTTGAAATCTCGGTGAAATGAAATGGAGCCAAAACCTTAATTTTATAGTGTCTATTCGCCATCTACCACATTAATTGCATATTGGTTAAGTATTCACTTAACATTGTTTGCTGGAAATAAGTAATTTTCAACTTCTTATCTCTAACCGAGGGAATAATAATACATGTGTCATTAGATTGCCAAACCCTCAAAGAAACTTTCTTCAGTTAGATGAAGAATTTCTTGTCGATGGAGCACTGCTCTATCATGTCGATGAAGCATCACTTTGTCCTTCCTATGAAGCATTGGTTGGTTCTACTGGTGGAGGAGTATTCCCAATATTTAGATCAACTTTCCTAATCCATTGTTTTGAGAATTCTTGCTTAACCTCTTCAACTTTTTCTTAACCTTTCAAGCTAGAACTTTTGTTGTCTACCGGTGTTCCTTTACTTCTACAAAATTTAGCAATATGCCCAATCTTGTTACATGCATAACAAGTTACATTATTCTTTTAAATAGCTTTCCCATAACCTATGTCAGTTTGTGTTCTCCATTGATTAGATAAATGTCCAAATCTACCACAAACATAACATCTCACATTCATTCTATAGTTTTTAGAATTGTGACCTACTTTGTTGCATTTAGAACATTGACTGATGGGTGTGCTGATATTCTGATAATTTCTAGATCTACATTCATTTTCTCTATGACCATACTTATTACAGTTAAAACATTTTCCATTGAATTTATAAGCATTAGGTCATCTTACAAGTTTGTTGTGATCCTGAGTATTTGCAGTATCGGAGCTTTCACTAATTTCAAAGCCAATTCCAAAATTGTCACCTTTAGGTTTTTGATTCTTCAGCAAGGTGCCAAGTTCCTCGGAGCTTTTCTTGAATTTTTCTTTGTGTTGATTTACAGTTTCTAGTTCTCTTTCTAAGACTTCTTTTTGTCTCATCAGTTCATTTGAGTCATTCTGAGTATGCATCAGATCTGTCTTCAACATGTCATTTTTATAGCTAAGTCTTGTGTTCTCATTTGCTGCATCACTTAGTCTTCTGGTCAACTCTTCTTCATTCTTCTTCCTATCCTCGATCTCTTTGGAAAATCTCATAGTCATATCCTGCATTTCATTTTTTGTTGTCATGATCTCTTGTTTCAACTTGCTTATCATATCATTGAGTGATTCCTTTTCATCATTCTCATTTTGCAATTTTTCACAAAGTTCTCTTCTCTTATTTCTTGCAACAATAAAATTTTCTTGAAGTGCCTAAATGATGTCCTGAGCTGCCCTTAAATCATCTTCTAATTTGATATTTTTCAATTTCTCTACATCATAGTCTATAAGAGCTCCTTCAAGTTGCTTCATTAGATTTTCCATCTTTACCGGTGACAAGATCTTCCTCAAGCTATTAGGCTTTTGAAAATAGAGGACCAAGCTCTAATACCAATTGTTAGGGATCCCACAAATATTGAGAGGGTGGAGTGATTCAGTATCTGTCCGGTTAATGGAATTTCTTAACATAAAACATGCAGAACATAATATAACAGTGTACTGGTATGCAAGAAATAATGCAATAAACAGAATCAAGAACATCCACATGAAAAACACACCTTAACACAAGATTTTAACGAGGAAACCCGGTGTGGGAAAAACCTCAGTGGGATTTGTGACCCACAATATTCACTCATTGGCCAATAAGAGAATATTACTTACAATAGGGGCCTGCACATGTAGGAAGGCCAACTGCCTAGAGCTCACTGCTCAATGGGAAGTCTCACTGACTTACAATAAGGATTAGACAAATCCAATATCTTGTACTGCTTTATAATAGCATCTTCAATGCCTGATTCAGTACCGGTTCCTGCTCTGTTCTTTACATATACCCCTTAACCTATCTTTCGCATAATAGGTCTGCCTAATATTGTCTATATTCCTTCTATATCACCTTTTTAAATGTCTACAATGATCTCTTTTATATATAAGAGTCATTTTACAATTTGCCAAGTCGGCTTACATATTTTTACAATAATAAAAAAAATATAATATAACAAAAATCCTATCGGCCTCTGTGCCGGTATACTTCCTTTCTTCTATGCCAGTGTCAGTGTCTTGAGTGCTAGTGTAGACTGTGATCTGCTGATGCCGGTATAATTTCTTTGCCGGTGCCATAGGATTGCAAGGTTGCGATCAATGACAAAACCTTCAATCACATACAATGTCTCATTGGAGTGTGTATATGCCAACAAATTATTGGGGCATATTGTTTCCAAGGAAGGGGTAAGAATAGACCCTGAAAGAATTGAGGCAATAAACAATGTGCTTGCACCAAAAAATGTCAAAGGTATCCAATCTTTTTTGGGCAAGGTTAATTTTGTTAGAATATTCATTGCAAATTTTGCAGAGATAGTGAAGCCCATTATAAAATTGCTTAAGAAGGATACAACATTTTGCTGGAACTAAGAAGCATCAAGGGCATTTGATGAGATTTAAAAAGGCCATTCAGGAAGCACCAATGCTGAAATCTCCTGATTACAGTAAGCCCTTTTCTCTGTTCTCTTTTGCTTCATACCATACAGTAGCTACAGTTTTGTTACAAAAAGATAATGAGGGATATGAACATCCCATAGCTTTCTATAGCAAGTCTTTGCATGCAGCAGAATTAAGGTATGAAACCATGGAAAAACAAGCTTATGCTTTAGTTAAAGTTGTTAAGGCTTTTAGGCCATACCTCGTGAATGCAAAAGTCATTGCTTATGTCCCATATGCTGCAGTTAAGGATATTTTGTCCCAATATGAGGTTATAGGAAGAAGGTGCAGATGGATTAATAGAATCTAAGAATTTGACTTGGAAATAAAGATCACCAAATTGTTGAGAGGCTTAGGTCTAGCCAAGCTTATGACTGAATCTAATCTTCTGAATGTTGAGATAAATAATGTTGAAATCAAAAGTATTTTAGTCACTAGTATTGAAAAGCAACCTTGGTACTCAGAGATAGTGCATTTCTTAAGGGATGCAACATTTACAGAAGGGATGACACATAATCAAAGAAGAACCCTAAAATTGAAGTCTCAGAAATATGTTCTCATTCAAGGTGACTTGTTTTGGAGAAATAGAGATGGAGGGTTGCTAATGTGTTTAGATGAATTCTAGGCAAAGAGAATGCTGATTGAAATGCATGATGGAATATGCGGAGGTCATTACTCTGCTAAGTCAACTGCTGGAAAAATAGTCCAGGCTAGGTATTATTGGCCTACCCTATTCAAGGATACTCATGAATATGTCAGGAGATGTGACCCATGCCAAAGGTTTTCATCCAAGCTAAAATATGAAGGAGCTCTGCCCTTGAATCCAGTTACAATGCAAGCCCCTTTTGTCCAATGGGGGATAGACTTTATTGGAGAGATTGTTGAAAAATCAGGAAGAGGTCATAGGTGAGTTAAAGTAGCTATAGATTATTTTACAAAATGGATTGAAGCTATTGCCACCAGAAGAGCTACAAGTAAAATTGTTATTGATTTCTTGATGGATTGTATCATAACTAGATTAGGGTTTCCTGTGAAATTAGTAATGGACAATGCTATGAGTTTTAGGTCAGAAGAGTTTGTCAATTTTTGTACTAGTCATGGGATACTCATGTCTTACTCTTCACCCTATCATCCTCAAGGGAATGGACAAGAAAAATTCAGTAATAAAAGCCTCTTGAACATTATCAAGAAAATCTTAGAAGAAAGAAAGAGGTCATGGGATCAAAAGTTGAGACTAGCTTTGTGGGCAAACAAAATCACTGTCAAGAAGGCCATTGGAATGTCACCATTTGAATTGGTATATGGTGCACAAGCCAGAGTGCCTGTAAACAATCTTCTTCCAGTGTATAAGTTCTTGCAAGCTGAAGACATGGAAATGTCAGAGCCTATGGAGGACCGAATGATCTAGATGGTCGAAGCGGAAGGAATTAGGTCATTAGCCCATTAGAGGAACTTGAAGATCCAATTTCAATCTAAGTACCTTTTTGATAAAAGGACATCATTGAGGAAGTTTCAAATTGGTGATGTTGTTCTTCAGTGGAATGTAAGAGGACAGGACAAAGGAAAGCATAAGAAATTTGAATCATTATGGATTGGCCCTTTTGTGGTCTGTGATTTAAATGGAAAGGATTCTTATTTTTTGAAGAATATGAATGATGAAGTACAGGAATTTCCAGTGCATGGACAATTCCTAAAACATTATTTCTCTTAAAGTCCATGCATAGTAGGTCCTTGTTTGTATATATGTAGGTTTTCTTTCGTTGTTGTTTTTGGGCTTGTGTTTTGGTCTGTTTCTTCAGAGTTTCCTGAGTTTCTTGTGTTGATCTTGCGATCAACCATCCCCAGTCAGAGCCGTTGTTATCACTGTTTAAGAAATGGGTTTTCTTTTCCCATGATTGGCTAAGTTTTGAAAATTTTGAGTCGGGTATGCTATTAGTTGCTTCAAATTTGTTCTAGGGCTTTAAGGGTTAAGGGTTTAGTTTTTAATCACTCAAATGTCTGATAAAAACCCCTTTGGCTTCTATTTCTACATTACTTTATTCACTTAAGTAATGGATCTTTAAGTCATGTAAAGTGTCCTCCCCTTGTTACTTGCTTAGGCGGTTGTTAAATAATTGTAAAAATTTGCACCTATCTCTTATGCCTTTTCCTAAATGTTGTTTGGTCCCATAAGTATCGCACAACTCTCAGATAAATCTATGACTTTTTCTATTTTGTTAGGCGAAGTTGCTGGTGTGTTAAGCTATGCAAAATAGTGAAAGGCAAAAGCAGGCTTGACCGCATGCATTGGTGGCCAGCTTAACGAGACTCCATATCGTTTTGAATCCAATGGCTCACATTGATTTGCAACTGAAATAAGCAAGTAAGTTACCTTTCGCAAAGTGGCAAAAAAGTTTGACGGGACCCAGTGGTGAAGACTTCTCTTTTGTCTAAAAGGTGGTCAGTTTTGAAAAGGATCAACGGCCCACGTTGATTTTTGGCTAGGAGATGCTCACGATTTATTCATCGCGAAATGGCGAAAAGGCTAGTGGGCCCAAAGAGTAGGCAAGGCACAAAGATAAAAGACGATCAAATTTGTTTTGATCCAATGGTTCTTGTTGTTTCGTGGCTGCAAACTAACCAAATATTAGTGTTCACAAAGTAGCGAAAGACAGATGGAAG
Source organism: Cryptomeria japonica (assembly GCF_030272615.1). Lineage (NCBI taxonomy): Eukaryota > Viridiplantae > Streptophyta > Pinopsida > Cupressales > Cupressaceae > Cryptomeria > Cryptomeria japonica. The sequence continues at coordinate 83,902,821 of NC_081413.1, forward strand.
TCACATGAGGGCATGACATGGCTTGACAGTTGCTGCTTTTTGTGGGGCTCGATGGTGATGTGTCGGATGACACGTGGTTTTAAAAGGTGATTAAGGACCCGCTTAGGTGTAACCGATGGTTATGTGGGAATATCAAAGTAAGAGATGTTGTTGATTCAGAACTAAACCTAAAGGAATTTTCAAGGCTAATGGCCGAGTGCCATGTGGCATTTATTAACCGGTGAACAAGTGGGGTAAGTAATATCTAGATAAAGGTCCCACTTAAAAGACATTCATCTCAAGACTGATCCAACGCTTCTCGTTGTTTTGTGACCCAAAGATGAAAGCGGATTAAGCTCTGCGAAATAGCAAAAACTGTTAGCCGTTAAGATGAGGTGCGGTTAGTTAAAAAGGTTGACGATCTCGGTCGGAGTTAAAGGCCAAGTGATTAGAGTTCCATCTAACACTTGGTGTGGCTTTGTGAAAGGAAAATGCTCGAGGGTTAAGGTCCGTGAAGTGGCGAAAAGAAGGTAGGGACCAACATTAAGGTAAAGAGGTAAAATGAAGATAAAGATTGATCAAGTTCCATTTGATTGAGCGGCTAGCACAGTTTCACTAGATGAACATGCTAGGGTGTTATGCTCTGCGAAATGGTGAAAGAGAGAAAAGAAAATACATAGGCATGTTATGACCCATTGGAGCCAATTTTCAAATTCTTCCATGAATTCAATTTTGAAGGGATGGTTGAAGCATGCGGTATCAATGTTGCAGTTAAGAGCCTGATTGTCGTATAAGGTCTCACATAAATCGAATGTACACATCATTTCGAAGAGCTATTGTGAAGAAGGGGGTGCAAAATAGATTTCTTCAAGCCAAGAATAGGTTCTCTCATGCTTTTTCTTAGTAATTACTTGACAGTTTGTTTGAATTGGGGTTTGTTCTGTTTGGAATCACTGTGGTTAGTAATTCAGTTACTTGCATAGCATTATTGAGATGGCACCTAAAAGGGAGTTCTTAGGGAAAATTAATTACCAAGAGAGGGCAATTTGTGATGATTTCCTGGAGCAATTAACCATGTCAACTAATATGGTAGCTAAGGTTAAAGAGCTAGTGCCAAAAACTCCTCATTTAAGAATAGGAGACGAATTGTATGACAAAGGCAATTGACTGAGAGACCCGTAGATAGGGTTGTCTAGGTTGGGTTTGTTTAAAGATGGATTTGATATGAGACACTCCTCAGCCCCAATGAACAACATTTGGGAGTTGGATGTAGGCAAATTGGTAGTTCCTAGAGTGTTCATGGATGTGGACCTTCTAACTCAGGTTGCACACAATTATGACCCAATTACAAAGAGTATTAGGGACATAAATGGAAAAACCCTCATTGAGATTAATGATGAGGAGTTCAGAAATGCATTTGGGCTTAGTGAAGTGTCCAATTATTTGGAACCCATCAATTTCAAATCATTGCTTCAGGTTTACAATGCATAGAGGAATCACCTTAGGAATGGGCCTCTTAAAGAATTCTTTGTTAAAATAGGTGGATTATCTATTGTAGGACCCAATACTATGGAGCCTTTCTCCTTAAATCTATTCACTCCGAGAGCCAAGGGATTATACTGGTCACTCTGCCAAATTTTGGAGAGGGTGCTAAAGCAAACATGCCAACTCATTACATGCTAATGATTGCTCAAATTTTAAATTCTTCTCTGGCAGTGACATTTGATTATGCACCCTATATCACTGATGCCATCCATGAATAAAAAATGGAAAAGTGGACAGGCCTTTTGGATGGTACTCCCTCCTCATGCACTTGTTTTTATTTAAGGGTGGAGATTACTTTGCAAATGCAATGGATCTAGTAAAAGAAAAGGATGGAGAGAAGATGTCAGTTCAGTTGTGAAGCACAGTGTTGTCATGGGACAGAGAAGATGCTAGCTACTTAAGGTTTGATAAGTGCTTTGCATCCAAGATCAGGACTCTTTTATGCTCAGAAAATCCAAGAGTCCTTAAAGCTCTTTTAGAATTCCTTAGGCCAAAGGAATTTGCTGAGGATATAAAAGTTGTCCATAATTGGGGTGATATGTACTTGTACCCTGTTTCCATAGTTTTTAGACTGTATGGTTTTAGAGGTACTCCATTTTTGTTGCCCTATCAGGTCCCATTAAAAATAGGAATTGCAGAAGTCCTCAGGCAGATTGGAAGTGTGCAAGAGGCAAAGCTAACAAGTAGAGGTAAAGGGACCATTTTCCCTACAATAACTATAGCACATCAGTTTGTGATAACTAAAGGGGGTTGGATGTGTTTTGAAGATTTCCTTCAACCCTATCATTTATCAACTATAGTATCAAGGTGTGTCGACCCTGAAGATTTCTTCAACGACCTGTTCAGGAAAAGGGCACTATGTATAGGCAGACCTCATCAATTTCAATTCCCTAAGGACCTAATCAGGAATGTGTTTGATTTGGATGAGCAAGAGTTAAGGAAAGAGAAATGGGTGGCCTACAAGAAGGCCTTAGATTTTGTGCACCAATTTGACAATAGCTATGATCCTTTGTCCAGCTTCCACCCCTTTGAAGAAAAGGCAAAATTCTTAATTCTTTGTTTTCAAGATGTGATGCAGACATTGAAAGAAAAAAGGGAGGCTGTGATTAAAAATAATCTTGACAAGGCAAAACTAGTTTTAACTAGGTCTACATCTGCCAAAACAATCCCTCTAGGTGATTATGTGTAACATAAAAGGTCCAAATATAGTGTGTTAGTACCAACAACAGGGGAGCCTTCTGTTGGAAATATTGCATTATAACAGACAATGAAAGATTGTTGGTATTTCATAAGGATATTGAGAAGGTTGTTGATGATTATGAATATAACTGATTAAAGATGTTTACTATCTTGATATTATTATTTTGTCATTGATGTCAAGAAATTGATTTTCTAATTCAGTATGATGTTTCCATATCTTGAGAAGTATGATTTAAAAGAGTATAAAGATGTTGGTAAAAGACACAGGAAAGATTATGATGAATAAGTGGATGAATAAGGTATTTAATGGGCAACTATTACCGAGTCAGACAATGATGAGATCATGATGTTTAGATTGTTTTAACATCATACATATGTTGTAAATTGTAAAGGTTAATACTATACTATGTTACCAAGCAAAGAACCTAGTCGGTAAACCCTAAGGAACCTAGTCAGTAAATCCTAAGGTTATCGCTATTGGTTAATGAAGGCGGAATGTCTACCGAGTGTAGTTTAGTATTCACTGAGTTATAACTGAGTTGTAACCGAGCTATAACAGAATGCATTAAATGTTTACATGCATTATTTAATGAAGGAAGCTGATGAGCTGAAACTGATTTAATGATTAGTAAGTCGTGCATGAAGTTTGTTAATGAATCTAAGGCAATGGAAAGTCGACATGAAGATCTATAGTGCAAATTGAACTGCAATACCTTGGCACAAGTTCCAAGAAATGTATGCAAGTTCCAAGGCAGGGTAAAATGTTTTTAGATCAAAAGATGCATTGAACTTGGACAAGATTGAAGATCTAATGGCTATGATTGATCATGGGAAATGTGATCAAGGAGATTAAGTGGTTACCTAATTATTTATAAATAGGAAACTGTTGATAAACAATGAATGTGGGCAAGTGTATACACAGGGATGCTACATAGTGATTACTGAGCACAGAAGCTTGAAGACCTATTTGAATAATAGAGTATAGAAGCCCAACAGATAGAAAAGATTAGTTCTATGTCTAGATTGTATTGAACAAATAGGAATCTGCTTTAGCATTTTAGATGTGAAGTTGCAGATAGATTTTTATTATTGTTATTTTGTGAAAGTGACAGAAAATCTCTTAACTGAGTGGACTTAACAGTCTTATTTGTAAAACCCTTTAGCAAGGTGACATTCTGATTGAGTGTTTGAAATCCTTTAACAAGGTCACTTCTAACAAGGTTAAGATCCTAATAGATCTAAGTGAAATCCCTTAACCGGGTCACATCTAGCAATGTGTTTGTAATCTTTAACAAGATTTGCTTTTAATCGAGCATACTCTAGAAGAGTATATTTCTTAGTGGGTCCAAAATCCCATAGTGGTTTTTCCCTATTTGGGTTTCCACGTTAAATCTGGTGTTATGAGGTTTATGATGTTTATATGCTTTTGAGTTTGCATGTTTAACAGTTTTGGTTATATTACTGATATATATGTTACTGAGGTTGAATCTGATGTTTTTATGGATGATTAAGTTTGTATGATTCACCACCCCCCTCTCATCTTGTTGGCTATTGGATCTGTACTTATATTAAGTATCAGAAATATCAATTGGTATTAAATCTTTGGACTCTAGAAGAAAAGTTTAAAGGCACTTGAGTTAAAGATCCAAAGATGTATAAGAGGGATGCATCGAAGCTAAACAAGTCAAGTTTCTATACATGGCAGAAAAGGATGAAGTTGCATCTATCAGGAGTTGGAGAATATGTTGTATGCTATCTGGAGATTGATTTTGTTACACCGAGCAGCTATCCATTGACTATGGAAGAGATAAAGGAAAAGCAAGAACATATTCAAGAAATGATTGAAATAACATCTAAATTGACTGACTCAGAGTTTAATGATCTAGAAGGTTGCAATGATGCAAAGGCTATGTGGGATAAGCTCATATCATTATATGGAGGAGATGAACATGTTTAAAGAGAAAAAGTAGATAGTCTAAGAGGACAACTTGAATCTATGAGGATGAATGAAGGTGAGAACATAACTCAGTACAGTACAAGACTAAAGGAGATTGTCAATCAAATCAAAAGAGCAGGTGGAACTATTGAAGAAAAGGATATAACAAGTAAGTTGTTGAGAACCCTTCTACCAGCTTATGCAATCCAAGTCTCTACAATCAATGAATTGAGGTCTGTACCTAATATGCTAGTTTCTTTAGATGCTACTATTGGTAAGCTACATGCATTTGAGTTAAGTAATTTTGATAATAGTGTATCTTCGGTAAATAAAGTTGAATCTGCATTTAGTTCTTTTCATCTTGATGAATCTAATGATTACAATGAAAGAAAGTATAAGTACTCTGAAGGAGATCACAGTGGAGCAAGTGAAAGATTTCATAGGAACATGGAAGAAGTACACAAATTGTATGAGGAAATTAAAAAGCAAGAAGAGTTTGAAGCACTATTAGCCAAAAGGTTACCGAGAGGCAAAGGTAAGTATAAAGAAAAACTACCTTTGAAATGTTTCAATTGTGATAAAATAGGACATACAACTTCTAACTGTCCTAATAAAGATTTTACTGAAAAGAGAGATTACCAAGATGACAGACAAAAAGACAATCATTATAGAGGACACCGAGACTTCAGAAGAAGAGATAGAAAGACATGCTTAATAGCTGATGAGGAATCCAATGATGATAAATCAGATGAAACTGATACAAAGGAAGTAGTTTATGTGGCTATCAAAGATGGATCAGATGAAGAAAGGTACGAAGAAAAAGCCTTAATATCTCACATAAACACTAATGATTCTTGGATTATAGATAGTGGATGCTCACATCATATGACAGGAGATAAACACAAGTTTGTTATATTAGAAGATTATGATGGAGGCTATGTTAGATTTGGTAATGATGCACCATGTGTGGTAAAAGGTAAAGGATCTATAACACTTCTTGATAATGCAAGATGCAATGATGTTTATTGTGTTGAAGGTTTGAAATACAATTTGTTGAGTGTAGCACAGCTAAACAACACAGGTTACCGAATAGAATTTCAGAAAAGAATTGTCAAAGTTCATGACAAAAATGGAAAGTTAGCTGCTACCAGGACACAAAAAAAAGGTAACACATTTCACCTTGACTCAACTCGAAATAAGTGTTTGTATGCAAAGATAGAGGATACCTAGTTATGGCATAAAAGGTTTTGTCATGTAAATTTTGATAATCTTATCAAAATAAGCAAGAAGCACCGAGTAAGAGGTCTACCGAGTCTTGAAAAACCTAAGAATGCTATGTGCCAAGGATGCCAGATGAGTAAGATGACAAGATCAAGCTTTACAAGTAAGTCTTACACTTCTAAGGGAATCTTAGATCTAGTGCACACTGATTAGATAGAGGAGGAGAGTTCACATCTGATGAGTTCAATTTATTTTGCAATGATCATGGTATTAAAAGACAAGTCTCTGCACCGAGAACTCCACAGCAGAATGGAATAGCTAAAAGAAGAAACAAATCTATTGTGGATTGTGCTAGAACGCTGATGATTGAAAAGAAGGTGCCACAAACATTTTGGAGAGAAGCAATGAGCACAATAGTTTACACCTTGAACCGAGTACAATTGAAGAAAGGTACTTTGAAGACACCATATGAAATCTGGTATGATAAGAAACCTAATGTAAGCTATTTTAAAATCTTTGGAAGTAGATGCTATGTTCACAAAGATGATAGAAATGGAAAGTTTAATCAAAAAAGTGAAGAAGGGACATTTCTAGGTTATTCTTCTAGAAGCAAAGCATTTAAATGTTTTATCAAATCATCTAACAAAATAGTAGAAAGTGCAAATGTGAAAATTGATGAATTTGTAGAAAGAAATGAAGAAGGAAATTCCAAGGAACCAGAAGACTATGATGAATTTATCTATGTTCAACCGAGAAGTCTTACCAAGAAGACTGTTGAAGAAAATGAAGAGAATATCCAGTTACTGAGTGATGAAGAAGATCATACAGAGCCTACCAAGCCTGTATTAGCCAAGTATGTCAGAAGACATCATGCACCAAGTCAAATTATAGGAGATTAGGATGATCCAGTGATGACAAGGAACAAACTAAGACAGAACACATGTTTGATATCTAAATTTGAACCGAGAATAGTGAAAGAGGCATTTAACAGTGAAGATTGGATAAATACTATGACAGAAGAGATTGATCAAATCAAGAAGAATGACACATGGACACTAATCCCAAGACCAAAGGACAAAAATGTAATCAGTACAAAGTGGATTTTCATAAACAAGCTGAATGGAAAAGGAGAGGTCATTTGAAACAAAGCAAGACTAGTTTGCAAAGGTTATGCTCAAGAAGAAGGAATTGATTATGGTGAAACTTTTGCACCTGTTGCTAAACTGGAAGGAGTAAGAACATTGTTGGCCTATGCTGCTTTCAAAAACTTCAAGGTATATCAAATGGATGTCAAATCTGCATTTCTGAATGGAATATTAGAAGAAGAAGTTTTTATTGAACAACCTGAAGGATTTGTTGAAGACAATAATAAAGATCAGGTATGTAAATTGAACAAAGCTTTATATGGTTTGAAACAAGCACCTAGAGCATGGTATGAAAGATTGCACTCTTATTTGATTAAGATTGGTTTTATAAGGACAAGTGAGAGCAACAACATGTACATGAAGAATGATGAAAATGGAATACTAATCTCAGCCATATTTGTTGATGATATTATATTTTGTGGAAATGACTCTTTATGCAAGAACTTTGCAAATGAAATGAGAAAAGAATTTGAGATGTCATTAATCAGTGAGATAAAGTATTTTATAGGTTTACAGATACTGCAAATGAAAAATAAGATTTTCATTACTCAATCCAAGTACATAAACGAAATCTTGAAGAAATTTGAAATGGAGGATTCAAAATGAGTAAGTACTCCTACGAGTACCAACTGTAAATTATCAAAGAATGATGAATTTGCATTTGTTGATGAGACACTTTATCGATCTATGATTGGAAAACTACAATATGTTGTTCATAGTAGACCAGACATAGCACATGCAGTACGTATAGTTGCAAGATTCTCTATAGACCTTAAGGAAACACACATGACAGCTGTATATGGTGAAAATGGATAACAAATAAACAACAATATTGAAAGGCTAAAATGGATCCAACCACTAAACCCTAGCCTAACAATGAACAAAGATCCACCATAACATATGAAGATTACCTAAGACAATGCAAAATAACTCAAAATCACAAAGATTATACCATCACATGTCCAATAGGGTTTTGATCTCCATTCTTCCTATCTCCATTGATCTTGCTTGATATATTTGCTCTCAGATTTTATGTGCACAAGAGCTCAACAAAGAACGGAATGTGGTTGCAAGTAGGATCGTAGTGTAGCCAAGTACTCCAAAATCAGTCATTAGCCATTAGGATATGTCATTAGGCATTAGGGTTTGACAATGAAGAAAGCATCTCCTTAAATAGAAGACACAATAAGAAATGGAGGGTTAAGATTGAGAGGTGTAAAAAGAGAGGTCGGCTAGGATTAGAGGGTAGGTAAAAGAAATACCAAAATAATGAAAGAGGTAGGTAGTGTATGAATTAAGAGATGAATGACATGTGTCATGTGTAGAAAAAGATAATGAATTAATTAAATAAATAAGGATTTATTTAATTAATAGAGGAAATAGGACAATTAAATAAATAAAATATTTATTTAATTTAGGAAAGGGATAATTTAAATAAATAAATGTATTTATTTAAATGAGAAATAAGGCTAGAAGAGGATAAATGAATTAGTTAAATAAATAAAAATTTATTTAATTAATAGAAGAATTAGGCTTAGATAATTAAATAAATAAAATATTTATTTAATTAAACATGACAATTTTGGGTGTCTACATTTTGCCCCTCTTTGAGACAATGCGGCTTGTCGCGTTGTTTCAAAGAAGATAAGATGAGCTGATACAAAGTTGCCCTAGAATAAGGAATTATATGCCCCCTCGAGAGATTGGATGAAAATGTCTGAAAAGATTGCAGACAATCTCTCGATAAGAAAGATGGGATAGAATGGGTTGATTAGATAAAGTGACAAAGTCACGGGATGAAGAATACTGACTCGGGAAATGAGGGCGAGGGCTAGGGTAGGCTATAAGATAGACCACGGGCAAAAGACATCCTCATTGTCATCCACACCCTTAGAAGATCATAGTGCAGAGCAAGAAAAGAGCAGCAGCAGTCAGCAGCGATGGCATTCATTCACAGATTCGACCGTGTTCGCCGATTCCAGCGACCAGTCGATGCAGGAGAGCCAGTAAGTACCCGAAAACCTCCTCGTACTATCATGCATTTCGAGTTTTGTCATAAATGCATGTTTAGTAGCAATAAATGCGCTAGGAATAGGTTAGTTAAAAAAATGCAAAAACGCGCAACCGCGTCTATGTCAGTGCCAGGCACGTCTGTGTCCAACAGGCGCGTCTGTGTCGGGTCCAGGCGCGTCTGTGCCTGGAACCGCGTTTGTGCTGAATACGGATGCGTTTGTGAAATGTAGAGGCGTCTGTATTATGTAGGGACGTCTGTGTTCCCTGGCCGCGTTTGTGCATGGTATAGGCACGTATGTGTTCAGGAAGCGCGTCTGTGTTGCAGAAGCGCGTTTGTGCAGTCTATAAGCGCGTTTGTGAGTTTAAAGCGCGTCTGTGTTGCAAAATGCATAAGTTGAGTCTTTTTAGGTCAAATCGGCAGTTCTGTGATGAACATACGCTGTCGATTGGATAAGCTGCTGAGAGGATACACTCAAGCAGGTCCTCTAGGAAGACTAGGATAGATCAAGGCACTTTGTGATGAACAGGGAGCACCAAGATAGGCAGCACTTTGTGATGAACAAGGAGTGCGAATGTGAGTGACACTTTGTGATGAACAGGGAATGTCACACACATAGTACTTTGTGATGAACAGGGAGCACTACTAGAATAGATAGCAACACTTTGTGATGAACAGTGAGTGTCACTAGGATAGGTAAGCGTATGCATTTAGGTAGCAAGTAGCATTTTGTGATAAATAGTGAATGCCACGATAACTGACAAGATTGATTGTGTGACTGCAGGAGTATTTGCCGATGTTGGAGTCACGGGAGAGATTCCCGTCGACTCAGAGGTTGCGACCAGAGTTGTCGATCCAGGATAGGATCTCGATTGAGGAGATGGGTCTTACACATGTGCTCTATGTGCCTGAGTTTCGGGCAAACATGGGTTTGCTGACTGCGCTGGCGGAGAGATGGCACTCTGAGACGTGCACATTTCATCTGCCGATAGGTGAGATGACAGTGACATTGGAGGATGTGTATAGGATTTTGCATATCCCGATCGATGGAGAGTTGATTCCATACGATCGTGATGGTGACAGGGAGGCGCTGCGACGGGTATTTCAGGATCCTGGTTTGGAGATGAGGGCAGGTCACGTAGCTTGGGATACCATGACTGCTACAGGTTTAGCATTACCGGCGGTTATTGGAGGAGCTATCAATGGGTATTTATGTCCGGGCAGAGCCACATGAGGATTGGTAGTTGGCTGGGGAGGGGCATTGGAGACACTGATGATAGAGCACACCAGGTATGCATGGGGGCCATGTGTCCTGGCCCATTTGTACTATGAGCTGCATCAGTTTGTATACCACGGATCAGTGGGACTAGGCTGCGGAGTTACTCTCCTTCAGGTGTGGGCATATGAGCACCTTCCCATCACACGGCCGATCCACTTCAGAGGTAGAGGGTAGGGACGGAGCTTCGTGCATTTGTACGACATGATTACTTCACAGCCTCGGATTGGTCGACTGGAGCATTGGAGGCGCGTCATAGATGACATAGACATGGTCATCTGGAGGCCATACCTAGGGTGCGAGGAGTGGGAGGATGACACATTGGAGCTACCCTATGTATTCAAGAGTAGGTATCTGATGGGGCGGACGCCCTATATTCTGGAGAGGCAGCTTGTAGACAGGGTATGCAGGCAGTTTGGACGGATTCAGCGGATGCCACGAGGCTCAGGCATGTATGCCCGCACAGTCAGAGATCAGATACAGTTTGGGCTGCTTCTATCATATGATCAGGCCGTGACATAGCTGGCGGAGATGATGCCATTACCATGGGACATGTGGCCAGAGGTAGAGGATGCAGGGATGGATGCAGAGTACTCTGCGTATTGAGTAGAGCATCCATTTCCTAGGTTGACAGATCCGGGAGAGCTGTTGGAGGGAGAGGCAGGAGGGGATGATGAGGATGATGGTGGAGGAGATGGAGGCAGGGGCCGACGAAGGCGGAGGGGAGTGGTGGGGGAGAGGCGAGTAGCACCTCGGAGGGAGGGAGGACAGGAGAGAGTAGCTCAAGTGGTGAGAGGCTGGGGTGGATTGCCCCTACAGGTACCAGCAGCACAGGGTCCTAGAGCACAGGGACCGAGACAGGTGCAGGGACAGGGACAGGTGCAGAGACAGGTACCTATTCAGGCACCTAGATAGGTACAGGCGGAGGCACAGGGACAGGTGGAGGCACAGGTACAGGCACCTGCAGAGGAGGAGCCACAGGCAGAGGCTGAGGGTGATGATCCTGAGGAGGATGAGCTGCTAGGGCTGAGAGAGATCTGCCAGGGCCAGGCAGATGAGATTGTGGATTTGGAGCGAGAGAGGGATCGCCTCAGGATCAGGCTCAGGGACACAGAGTGGGAGAGAGACCAGGCCATCCAGAGATATACTGAGGCCGAGATAGCTCTGAGGGCAGGGAGGCGGGCAGCAGAGGATGCAGGGGCAGGCTACGCATATGTCTTGCGAGCCGGAGAGGAGATCGCCTACTGGAGGGATCTATACTATGCTGCCGTGCCAGCGGATCAGCGGGCGAGGAGCTTCCATAGATCGTCGCGCACAGCGACGGCTACGGGAGGGAGTCGCAGGAGGCAGGCGTCCAGCGGTGGGGTCATGGGGCCTCCACCACCACCAGAGAGGCAGGGGGATCCTAGAGCGGGTCCATCTACAGCTCAGACTCCGTCAAGGCCAGGCGGCTCCGAGGGAGGGAGTTCATCATAGCCATAGAGGGCTCCCCTTTGTATCAGTATATGTATCATTTTTGTATTGTAGACACCTGCGGGTGATTTTGTAGCCATATGATTTTTGACATCATTGTATCATGACACATTTGATTATATATGAGATGATCCATTTTTGCGGCAGCTATATGCATGTGTACCTTATGTGATGAGGTGTTCTTATGTGATACATGTTTTATGATATGGATGCTTATATGATGCAATGCAATATATTTTTGTTCTTTTATGTTGTATATGTGATCCATGATGCAAATGTGAATGTATGTAATGCAAATGAATATGATAATGCAAATGATTATTTACATAATGAAAATGTGAGATGTGCTAACATATGTTGTATGCAGGATGTGATGCAATTGTGATATCTATATGTATGTATGAAATGCTTATATGTGGTAATGTAGGTGCAACTACATGAAATGCAAATGTTTTTGGTGTGTCATTATACTCAGTCATGTGATAGCGGGCTACGTAGACTCGAGAAGGACAATGGAAGTCAATAAAGAAAGGGGGATGGAAGACAGAAGATATGAATGTGAAAGAGCTTCTTGTGCGTTATCATCATTGAGTTTTATTATGGCAAAATAGGTTATGACAATCGAGGCATATGTTCGGCCCAGAAAGTCATCGTACCTGTTTGCATAGAGATAAGACAGTCACAAACAAGGAATGCCCCAGTTCATACTAGACTCACAGTGTCCTCATATCCTTGGACAAGTCATAGCATTACTAAAAGACAATCCACAGACAGCAAACAAAATAGGTGACGATACCCCATCCTCGCCTTTCTAGTCAAAGACATCCTGGAGATAGAATCTCTAGTCAAAGACATCCTGGAAAAGCTAAAAGACATGTCACCAAAAGATAAAATCAAAAGAAAACCAAGACTCGACACCAACATCCACTATAGTCCTCAAGTTTAGTGTCTCTTGTCACTTGTTTAAGTCTTATTCGATCGTGGTCACAATGTTCACTTTCACAAAAAGGATAGATAGCACTGAACCATATGTTGTCTGAGTCTGTTGAAAGATTTGATTTTGTTGAAGCTCATTGTTGCTGCTGTGTCTCATTTGAAACTGACTGAATCCATGAAACTGATACTTTATTGCGGAGAAGATGGAACTTTATTGTGGATCTTCGATGCAAATGCTGCTTTATTGCGGATTGTGCGCGGATAGACTTGAAGGAAACTAGAAGAAACTGTACTCCTCGAAACATGTGATGTTCTCAGTTCCACACCTATTACTAGACGTAGGATTTTGCCTTAGCCACAGATAGGATCTGATTTATTATGGATGGAAAGGGAGTGAAAAGGGGGGTTATGGATGGCTAACCAATCTTAGGTAGATCAATAACAAGCCATGATGGGAATGGGTAAGTTTATTGTGAGTGAATAGGTTGTGAGTGTGTGCAAAGTGAAAGATGAAAGAGAATCCTGAAGGAGGGAGGAGCAAAGTCTCTACGCATGGCGCTGGGAACCCATTTTTCACCATGGTACTTGCCCAAGGCGCCACCGAAGTGGTTTTCACCATTGGACGAAATTATTTCTCTTTACTTTTTTTATTTTTCAATTTTTTTGTTGTCACAAGGCACCTGTTTGCCAGGTTTTCACCAAGTAACGATTTTGTTTGTTTTATAATTTTTTTGTATTTTTGAACCAGGATGCTCTTGAAAAGCTATGTGTAGAACCTGTGAAGGTGCATGCTGTTGATAGGATCCTCCAAGGGTTCACCTTCTGTAGTTGAGAGCTGATATGCCCCAGATCCATATACTGCTGTGATGATGTAAGGACCAAGCCAGTTGGGTTCAAATTTGCCCTTCTTATCTCTATCTTGTTGATTCTTGGGGTTCTCCCTGAGGACTAAGTCACCTACCTCAAATGTGCAAGGCTTGACCTTGTGATTGTAACTGTGACTCATTCATTGTTGGTAAGCCTTGAGATGATTAAAAGCAGTGTGTCATCATTCCTCCAGCAGTTCTAATTCTTGTAAGCGAGAGATCCTGTAGTCTTCGTCGTTGATTATGTTTCTCAAGGAGACTCGTAAAGAAGGTAACTCAACCTCAATAGGCAAGATGGCTTCAGAGCCATAGACAAGTGAGTAAGGTGTAGCTCCTGTAGGTGTGAGGACACTTGTGTGGTAGGCCCAAAGTGCGGGATTGAGTTGGACATGCCAGTTACGGCCAGCGTCGTCGACTGTCTTTTTAAGGATTTTAAGAATTGTTTTGTTAGACACCTCAGCTTGGCCATTACCTTGGGGGTAATATGGTGTGGAGAAATGATGGGAGATATGGAAGCGCTCACAGAGTTCATGAACATCCTGATTCTTGAAGGGACGCCCATTATCAGTAATAATGGAAGTAGGAATCCCATATCGGCAAATGATGTAGTTTAGAATGAAAGTAGCAATTTGTTTTCCAGTAACTTGTGTGAGAGGTACGGCTTCAATCCACTTTGTAAAATACTCTGTGGCTGTAATAATGAATTTATGTCCATTGGAAGAAGGAGGGTGAATCTTGCCTATGAGATCGAGTCCCCACTGACAAAAGGGCCAAGGAGATGCAAGTGGTTGTAGTTCTTGTGCTGGTGCATGTATGAGGTCTCCATGAATTTGACACTGCTTACACTTCTTAACAAACTGATATGCATCTTTTTCCATAGTAGGCCAGTAGTATCCAGTCCTGATGAGTTTCTTGGCCAAGGTAGGACCACTAGTATGCGGACCACATATCCCTTCATGCACTTCTCGTAATGCAATCTGAGCTTCGTCACTCTCTAAACATCTAAGAAGGGTGCCATCTAGACCTCGTCGGTATAGGATATCAGCTAGGATAACGTATCGAGAGGATTGGCGAATGAAAGTGCGGTGTTGATTGTTCGATAGATCGGGAGGTAAGATATTGTCGCGAAGGTATGTGAATATGGAACCATATAACTGGGATTCAGGACCAACAACACATATCATTTCGGTAGGAGTGATCTCGTATGAAGGAATCAACAGGTTGTCTACTAGGAACTCATAGTGGGTCTCATTTTGCGGTAGATCAATTAGCGAAGCAATTGTAGCCATGGCATCTGCAGCACGATTCTGTTCTCTTGGTATCTGCTCAAACTCTATCTTTACAAAGTGCTGTTTTAGATCATCTACCAGTTGTTTGTAAGGCAGTAGCTTTTCGTCTTTTGTTTGATAATCATCAGTTGCTTGACGGATGACCAGTTGAGAATCCCCAAAAACACAAAGTTCTTGGATCTTCCATTGAACTGCAATTCTTAGCCCAGTTGTTAATGCCTCGTATTCCGCTATATTGTTGGTGCAAGGAAATGATAAGCGATATGACTTTGGTATAGAATCTCCCTGGGGAGTTATAAAAAGTATACCTGCTCCTGCCCCGTGCTGTGTGTATGAGCCATCAAAGTATAATTGCCATGGCGTCGCAGGTGATATTGTTAGGATGGACTCATCTGGAAATTCTGACTGTAGAGGAGCATCATCTATCATGGGAGCATCTGCCAATTGATCTGCAATTGCTTGTCCTTTTATGGCTTTTCTGTCCATGTATTCAATGTCGAATTCACTCAAGATCATTACCCACTTGGCCAGCCACCCAGTAAGTGTAGCTTTGTTGAGAAGATATTTTAGTGGATCAATTCTGGCAATCAACTTAGTCTTGTGAGTGAGCATATAATGTCATAATTTTTGTGAAGCAAAGACTACAGCGAGATAGGCACGCTCAATTGGTGTGTAGTTCAGCTCATATCCCACCAATGTGCGACTGATATAGTAGACTGCTTTTTCCTTGCCGTCAGGTATTTGCTGTGCTAGAAGTGCCCCCAGTGCTGTTGGAGTAGCTGATATGTAAAGTAGTAATGGTTGATCTGGAATTGGTGGCATCAAAACTGGTGGGTTCCAAAGATAGTCTTTAAGTGCCTGAAAAGCTTGTTGACAGTTCTCATCCCATTTGAACTTGATGTTTTTGTGTAGCAGATGCTGGAAAGGGTTACACTTATCTGCAAGTTGTGCTATGAATCTTCGTATGGATTGAAGTCTCCCTTGTAAAGATTGAAGTTGACTGATATTCTTGGGTGGCGGCATGTCCAATATAGCCTTGACCTTTGCTGGATCAGCTTCTATTCCTCTTTTAGACACAATGAATCCTAGGAGCTTCCCGGAGGTTACTCCAAAGACACATTTCTTAGGATTTAGTCTTACCTTGTATTTTTCCAGCCGATCAAAGACAACTGAAAGTATGTCCAAGTGTGTACCTCTGTCTATTGATTTTCCCAAAAGATCATCAACATAATCTTCCACGGTTATGTGCATGAGATCATGAAAGATAGTAGTCATGGCTCGTTGATACGTGGCACCTGCATTTTTCAGCCCAAAGGGCATGACATTCCAACAAAATGTTCCCCATGGACAAGTAAATGATGTTTTATGTTGATCTTCGGGTGCTATTCTGATTTGATTATATCCAGAAAATCCGTCCATTAAAGATAACATCTCATGGCCTGCTGTGAGATCAACGATCAAGTCAATGTTTGGTAATGGGAAATAGTCCTTTGGACAAGCCTTGTTGATATCTCTGAAGTCTGTACATATTCGGATGCTGCGATCTAGTTTGCTAACAGGTACTAAGTTGGAAATCCATTCGGGATAATCAATTGGGCGTATGAATCCGACATCCAGTAATTTCTCCAGCTCGGCCTTGACTAATAATGCCACCTGTGGGTGCATTTTCCTCAATTTCTGTTTTACTGGTTTTGCCCCCGGTTTGACTGTTAAATGATGCATTAATAAATCCGGGTCTAGTCCAGGCATATCAGCATAAGACCATGCGAAGTTGACTTGTCGTTCCTTAAAGAAGCTTATGAATCTTGCTCTCTCGGCCTCTGTCAATGATTGAGCCAAAAATATGTTATGTGGAACCTCTGCTGTACCAATGTTTGTCTTTATAGTCTCCTCTACCAACATGGATGATTTTTCCTCGTATGATGCTGGGAGAATGTCGAGCCTTCCATCTTCGGGCACCTCAGAGAGGTTTTCACCCTTAGATACGTCCTTTCTTTTTACTTTTGTAGAGTCAGATAGCGCCACAGTGTGGTTTTCGCCATAAGACCCTTGTTTTGTTTTTATTTTCACATTTTTGCGACTAGAAGGCCCGACACCCTCACCAAAGTATGCCATGTTATTAAGCTCTATGGCGTATCCTGCTTTGTGGTCTCTGGGAGGAAGATCATCGCGAATGCCAAGATAATCGACAATAGCTTCATCATTTTGAAATGTATCAAACTGTATTGGTCCCTCATGATCCCAGTCAATGAGTTGGGGGTGGACAAGGGGAAGGTCTTTAGTGTTTTCAGAGTTCGCAAGGCTAATAGTGAAGATGTGGTTATATTCAGGTATGTCAAGATAGTCATCGAGGTCGTCAATGGCACTCTCCTCATCAGTTTCGATCGTGAGCGAGTCCAAATTATCATCACTAGTAGCACCCTCAGGGACAGGTGTCCTCATCCTATGTGATCTTGACCTAGGGCCTTGAAATGAAGCTTGTGCAGGATCCTTATGGGTTGGTTCTTGGCCAACTCTGAATTTTTTGTAAAACTCCTCCTCCTCTGTAGGTTCCTCTAGCTCTCTAAATGTCTCGTTGAGCTCATAATCGCTGGAGGATTTGTCTGAACCCCATTCCCATTCGTTGGAATCTGTAGAATAGTCATCCTCTTGTTGAACTTCAGCCATTTTGATTCGCCATACCTCTTTTGTTCCTTTATTGTGTAGTCTGGGATTTATAAAACCAAGCCCTTTTGAGCGTTCTCTTCTTGTAGTTAGCTCAGGTTGTAAGGGTTCCATGACACCTTCTTTGCGTAGTCCGAGAGGGCTTTTTCCATCATACCTGAATCTTTGCAGAATTTTGAAGCCTTTGCCATAGTTCTCACAGGGTATAATAATCTGGTCATGTGTTTTGTCTTCAATGTCCTTATATAGCATTTTATATAAATTTTCTTCCTCCAGTTCACCCCATTTTTGAAAGATGGTAGGATCCCATTTGAGTATCATGATGGAGATTTGCTTGTTAGGATGTGGCCTCCCATATTCCTTGGGAGAGGTCATGACTTGTCGTAAAAACACTGTTTGATTCAAAGTGTATTCTCCCATGCCTTTGTCTTGAAACTTGGCTCTAAGTTCACCTTGTTTGAATGTCGAGGGCTTTAGTGACTCGGGATCAATATATGCTGAAGAAGGAGTAGCCTCACGATTGCTGGGAATGATAGTCTCAGTATGTGATCTCAAGTTATTGCAATATATGAATGGATTTGGATCACCATTGACCGTTACCTCGACTCCATTATGAGGAAACTTAATGCACTGATGGTATGTTGATGGGACTGCCCTCATTTCATGAATCCACGGACGTCCTAGCAATATGTTATACGTGAGATCTAGATCCAGGACTTGACAAACCACATCCTTTGTGACTGGCCCTATTCTTAGTGGTAAGGTGACCGTGCCCTTGGATGAGCGCTCTTCATCATCATAAGCCTTAATAGTGATTTGGTTTGTAGAATTCACAGCTTTGTCAGAATATCCCA
The DNA here is from genome assembly GCF_030272615.1 of Cryptomeria japonica. NCBI lineage: Eukaryota > Viridiplantae > Streptophyta > Pinopsida > Cupressales > Cupressaceae > Cryptomeria > Cryptomeria japonica. Next base: position 83,921,216 of record NC_081413.1, read on the forward strand.
ATTGTCTGATGGTGCTCAATGTACAAATATTAAGACCTGCTCCTCCATCTATCAGGACTCGTTTTATTCGGTGTTTATGTATGAAGGCTTCAATGTGTAGGGGTGCATTATGAGGCTGACTTATGGAGGCGTCATCGGCTTCTGTAAATGTGAGGGAGTGTGGAACGGATAGGTATCCCACCATGGCTTGAAACTGGTCCACGTTCAGATCAGTAGGGACAGTAGTATCTCTCAAGGTTTTATCAAGGATAGCTTTATGTGCAGGAGATATACATAAAAGCTCAAGAATAGAGATGAGTGCGGGTGTTTTCCCTAATTGCTCTACAAGGTCGTACTCAGGCTTGGTAGATGAAGAATTGGTATTCTTAGTGGAGCATCCTGGCAATGTGATCTTACCTCGACGGGTTGTAACATGACATTCAGAGGTAGATGCAGACGAAGATCCCACACCTTTTAGGACAATTTTGGGTCTCTGAGAAGAATTCTCAGGATTTTTATTTTTGATAGTAATGGTAGAAATATAATTGTCCATTGAGATGTGATTGATAGTAGAATCATAATTGTAAGGTGCTCTAGTGTAATTGGCTTGATCATCTGTGACTTTGCCTTTTCCTTTGTCATGTTTTGGAAATGGTTCCTTAAACACCTCATGCTCTTGGTTAGATGAATGTCCTTCAATCTCAATATCTCCTCTGTCAATGAGATCTTGTACAATGTTTTTCAATCGATGGCAATTACTTGTCTTATGACCCTTGCTCTTATGAAATTCGCAAAACTCATCATCATTCCACCAATTCGGTTTGACCTTTGGTTCATATGGAGGAAAATCTGGAACTGTGATTACTTTGTTTGCTACAAGCTTTTTGAATACTGATTCAAGTGGTTCCCCCAATGGAGTGTACTTCCTTCGTGGTTTAGAGGTTGTTTGGTTGTTCACCTGATTGTTGGTAGAACTTGATCCAGAAAAGACGAACTTGGGTCTCACTGTGTTGGTATCAACAACACCATCATTAACTGTGTTCTTGTTCTTGTTCCAAAATTTTGGTTTGTCCTTTCCTTTAAAGTCCTCTTTGTTTTCTTTGAATAGCTTGATAACTCCTTGTTCAATTAAGACCTTTTCTGTTGCTAGGCCTTTTTCAATGACATCCTTGAATGTAGACAAACAAGCTTTCCTAAGATCGTAGCCAATAGCCTTGTTAACGTTTTGTGTGAACATCTCCACCATTTGTTTTTGCGGGATCTCACAAGAGCATCTGCTAGCTAGGTTTCTCCATCTCTGTAAAAATGTTGCGAAAGATTCTCCTTCCTTTTGTTCGTATTGCACAAGGTAGTAACTGAGACATCTGTTTCAATGTTGTAAGAGAAATGTTGAATGAATGCTTCTGCCAAGTCGCCCCATGACTTAATACCGGGAGGTAATTGAGAAAACCATTCCATAGCTTGATCACCTAAGCTTTGTGGGAACAACCTCATTAAGTATGTTTCTTCTGCCGCTACCTCAATGCAAGCTGTGAAGAATTGTCTTATGTGTGCCTTGAGGTCTCCTCTCCCTCTATATTTGTCAAATTTTGGTGTCACAAAATGTGGAGGAAATGGAGGCATTGGAATGCTCTTATCGAAGGGATAAGGGCATATATCTCTCATAGTGTATGTAGGTTTTGATGTGCCCATGTCCTCCACTTTCTTTTGTAGATCTCTAATTTGTTGTTCCAAATTATTCTTGGGAGGAGATTGATTTCTTGTAGCATACCCCATGTTTGAAACACCCATTTGAGGAGGAGCTTGTTGCATGTATGGATGATACTGATCGTAAACATGTCCATATGGAGGTCTATATTGTTGCGACATATATGGAGCACTTGGCATAACTTCTTGTTGAGGGACTCCATATCTGTTTTGTGTGTATAAACCATATTCAACAGGTCTTTCATTTTCCATTGTGTTGCCTCCAATTTTGACATGAGGTCTCCTTGTGTCAAAATTTTGAGGATGTCCTTGAGTATCCACTTGTCTTGATGGATCTATACCTTGAGCATGTGTTTGAGCATAGGGCCTCCATGATGGTCTTTGAGTGTAAGTATCATATGCTTGAGCTTGTGTATGTGGGATTGCTGGTTTTTGAAGCAAAACTGATGGTGACTCCGGCATCATATTCGGTCCTCTATTTCCTCCACTATTTGGTCTCCTTTGATCCATGTTAGGTTGAGTTTGTTGTGAAGGTCGACTTTCCATAAGTTGAGATAAGTCAAAATCATGCGGTATTTTGGCTCCACTTTGTGCCATCATGTTTAGAAAGTATTGACGATCTCTCCTCATTATCTCTTCAACCAATCTATTGAATTGAGGATCCATTATAGATTCTTGTATGTCTGCTGATAGTATTGAAGAATTGTCCACGGTGTCATTGTGTGTAGCATTGTGTATAGTATTTGCACTTTCCACATTTGGATTGTGTCTATAAACATTCATGTCTGGTAATGTAGTGTGCTCAGGATTGTAGAATAGATCATTCTCATACTCATAAGAACTCATGTTTACGGATTCTTGAGCTTCTTTAGCTATTCTCCTAGATTTTTGAAGGCGGGTTTCAACCATGAACTAGGTGTTTAGCAATATGTGAGAGACTAGACGAAAATGACAAGAGTATGGAAGACCAAGAGTTGTATGGAGTGTAAATGAATCTTGAGGTGTACTTGCAATGTCCAAAGTGTAAGACCAAGTATGTAAGTAGTAGAGTAGGTGTGACTTCCAAAGAGAGGATAGTTTCTCTTGATGAGGTAAGCTGACCTTGACTCTAAGTAAGACCAAATGAGACCCAAAGGTAAGAAACCTTGATGAGGGACCACTTAGCAAAGTGTAGTTGTATGTAGTGTGTTGAAAAAGTATAGTGAGGACAAGCAAGTGACCTTTTGACTCAAGTTTAGACAAGTATGAATGTAAAATGAGATGTGAAGCAATGATGGACTATGTGAGACCTTAGAACAGGCTGAATGCTAGATGAAACCTGAAGAAACAACCTAGGAAGCTCAAGTATGCCGAAACTGATTTCCTTTGTTCGCTGGACTGTTAAAGTTTTCAATTCCTGACACAGACGCCTCTGTATACTTCACAGACGCGTTTCCCAGACACAGACGCTTCTTTGTTTGACACAGACACTGATAAAAACACAGACGCTATTCTGTCCTTCATAGACGCACTTATATGACGCAGACGCGGTTAAAACAGACACAGACGCATTTCTGTAACCTTAGTGCAATTTTTCCTATCTGTGAAGTTGTTTTGTTGTGACCAAATCTGACTGTTTGACTGTTTTTCGTGACAAGAGGATACAATGTTGATGACTCAATGTTTGCAAACTGTTTAGACTCCAAAAGTGTGTTGTGTGATGTAAAATTTTTTTTTGCATACACTTGAAGACACAAAAGACACAATGTTTTGTTGTTTTGTCTTGAATGTTTGAGTGTTTATCATAAGACAAGCACAAATCGTAGGGCTGGCTAAGACAATAGTTGTTGATCCCACATAGGGTTTTACCCCCAAGGCTACGCTATTCAGAGCGGATACTTAGATGCTTGACCTCACTGGCTCCACCCTCGGCACTCACTTCTCGGGTCAGCCAAGCATCAGTCCCCATGAAAACTCCCCATGGCAAACTTTGTATCTCTACTAAGAACCGTATGTGTGTGGGCTGCTACCAGAGGTCCGACCTCCTGCCTCAACAACTAGAAGGATTTGGGCTTCTAAAACAAAGAGGTGCTAGTAAGGGCATCTGCTCGTGTGGCCATACATGCGGCACTTTCAGCTCTGTAAATACAGAAGGCTCCTAGCCGGTAGGGGTTACGCCCTACAAATGATCAAATAAATTTGATCAAACAGGTTTATGGGGAGACATAGTGTCGGTATGAACTAATCAGCACACGTTATTCATAGTTTTCACCATGAATACATTTGATTATAGTGGTTTGGATGAGGTGGGTTTTCCTCGCTACCACTTGGGTCGTTCTCTTCTCACTAGTAGTCCTAATGACCACACGGGAAGACAGGCCCTCTAAAGATTAAACAAAAAGAGCCTATTGCTCAAGACACAAAAGACAATGATTCAATTTTAATGCACCAATTGAAGTGTTTGCTAAGCTATGAAAACAAGGCACACAATAAAAATTACAAAACCCTAGCTAAGGCCCTGCAACAAAATTGTTAGTAGTTTGGGTTGTTTCAAATGATAACCCCTTCCTGCAAGCACACAAGTTAGGTAAATTTTAGAAAACCCAAAAAGACTTTGTGAAAAAGGGGCCTTCAACAAAAACGTTTTTGCCTCAAAAGCAAGCTGCACAAAACCAGGTTAGCTAGATCTGCAAGGGTTAGCCGAAAATAAACCAGATCTGAAACCCTAAGTACAAAATCCGAAAACCCGAATCGAAGAAACTTGAAAAATTTGCAAAACAGAATGCACAGACACCTTTATACCAGATACAGACGCGTCTGTACTACACAGACGCGGTTCTGTAATTCACAGATGCGATCAGAGGTCACATACGCGACTTTAGAATGCAGACGCGATAATATCAGGCACAGACGCGGTTCTGAATCACAGACGCACCTTTCGGAAACCTGCAAAAATAAGAATTGGCAGAAACACAGACGTGATTCTCGATACCACAGACGCTTCTGAAACACAAAAACGCGATCCGAACACTCGCAGACGCGGAAAAACCTAAATGTCATCGAAAAATTGTCCGATCTGCAACTTCAAAAATGCAAAATCTGCAACAAAATGTTAAATGCAAAGGGACAAGAGTCCCACCGGGCATGCCAAAATGTATATGGTGAAAATGGATAACAAATAAACAACAATATTGAAAGGCTAAAATGGATCCAACCACTAAACCCTAGCCTAACAATGAACAAAGATCCACCATAACATATGAAGATTACCTAAGACAATGCAAAATAACTCAAAATCACAAAGATTATACCATCACATGTCCAATAGGGTTTTGATCTCCATTCTTCCTATCTCCATTGATCTTGCTTGATATATTTGCTCTCAGATTTTATGTGCACAAGAGCTCAACAAAGAACGGAATGTGGTTGCAAGTAGGATCGTAGTGTAGCCAAGTACTCCAAAATCAGTCATTAGCCATTAGGATATGTCATTAGGCATTAGGGTTTGACAATGAAGAAAGCATCTCCTTAAATAGAAGACACAATAAGAAATGGAGGGTTAAGATTGAGAGGTGTAAAAAGGGAGGTCGGCTAGGATTAGAGGGTAGGTAAAAGAAATACCAAAATAATGAAAGAGGTAGGTAGTGTATGAATTAAGAGATGAATGACATGTGTCATGTGTAGAAAAAGATAATGAATTAATTAAATAAATAAGGATTTATTTAATTAATAGAGGAAATAGGACAATTAAATAAATAAAATATTTATTTAATTTAGGAAAGGGATAATTTAAATAAATAAATGTATTTATTTAAATGAGAAATAAGGCTAGAAGAGGATAAATGAATTAATTAAATAAATAAAAATTTATTTAATTAATAGAAGAATTAGGCTTAGATAATTAAATAAATAAAATATTTATTTAATTAAACATGACAATTTTGGGTGTCTACAACAGCAATCAAAAGAATTTTTAGATACTTGAAAGGCACTGAGGATTATGGTTTACTATATCAAAAAGGAAATGATTTTGATTTAAAAGTTTATACTGATGTTGATTGGGCAGGCAACATTGATGACAGAAAAAACACAAGTGGAGGAGCTTTCTTTTTAGGAGAAAGACTAGTGAGTTGGCTTAGCAAGAAACAAGGATGTGTTTCACAGTCAACAACAGAAGCTAAATATGTTGTTGTAGCATTGAATTGTACCAACATTGCATGGATCAAACAACTGTTGGAAGGTATAAATGAGAAAGTTACCAAGCTAGTAACTATATTCTATGACAATACTAGTGCCATTAACATTTCAAAAAATCCTGTTATGCACTCTAAGACAAAGCACATCTCTATCAAATATCATTATCTTAGAGAAGAAGCTCAAGAGAAGAAAGTGGTGTTGGAGTATGTTAGCACAAAGGAACAAATAGCAGATATCTTCACCAAGCCACTACCAAGGGACACTTTTGAATATCTCAGAAGTCAGTTAGGGGTCCTACCCCTATCTTCTACTCACTCACCGAGTTCGGTGAAAGCATCAATCCGATGACTCTATCAAATATATTTTTAGGAGTTGATGCTACATTACACACTTTAGGATGTTTTATAAAGATGTACAAGAATTATTATAGGAAATTATACAGGGAACAGGGATTAAAGACAAAATGCTCTGACCAAGACTTAGTTGATACACAACAGCAGGAAAATCACTTCATACAGAAAGAAATTATGTTTTAGTTTTTTACTTTTTGGCATTGTTGTCAAAGGGGGAGAAGAATAATATCAGGGGAGAAGACTAATATCAGGGGAGAAGACTAAAAGAAAACTGAGCAGACTACAAATTGGAAAGAAGACTGAAGAAAAGAGGAGAATTCTAATGTATGGGGGAGAGCATTTCAGCATTTCAAAATCACAGCAATCCGAATATTTTTAAGGTCAAATCAATTGGTTTTGCCATCAATGCCAAAGGGGGAGATTGTTGGCAATATTGCATTATAATAGACAATGAAAGATTATTGGCATTTCATTTGAGAAGGTTGTTGATGATTATGGATATAACTGATTAAAGATGTTTATTGTCTTGATATTATTATTTTGTCATTGATGTCGAGAAATTTATTTTCTAATTTAGTATGATGTTGTCATATCTTGAGAAGTATGATTTAAAAGAGTATAAAGATGTCGGTAAAAGACACAGGAAAGATTATGATGAATAAGGGGATGAATAAGGTATTCAATGGGCAACTATTACCGAGTCAGACAATGATGAGATCATGATGTTTAGATTGTTTTAACATGATACATATGTTGTAAATTGTAAAGGTTAATACTATACTATGTTACCAAGCAAAGAACCTAGTCAGTAAACCCTAAGGTTATCGCTATCAGTTAATGAAGGCGGAATGTCTACCGAGTGAAGTTTAGTATTTATCGAGTTATAACTGAGTTGTAACCAAGCTATAACAAAATGCATTAAATGTTTGCATGCATTATTTAATGAAGGAAGCTGATGAGCTGGAACTGATTTAATGATTGGTAAGTCATGCATGAAGTTTGTTAGTGAATCTAAGGCAATGGAAAGTCGACATGAAGATCTACAACACAGATTGAACTGCAATACCCTGGCACAAGTTCCAAGAAATGTATGCAAGTTCCAAGGTAGGTTAAAACATTTTCAGATCAAAAGATGCATTGAACCTAGACAAGATTGAAGATCTGATGGCTATGATTGATCATGAGAAATGTGATCAAGGAGATTAAGCGGTTACCTAATTATTTATAAATAGGAAACTGTTGATAAACAATGAATGTGGGCAAGTGTATGCACAAAGATGCTACATAGTGATTACCGAGCAAAAAAGCTTGAAGACCTGTTTGAATAACAAAGTATAGAAGCCCAATAGATAGACAAGATTAGTTCTATGTCTAGATTATATTGAACAAATAGGAATTTTCTTTAGCATTTTAGATGTGAAGTTGCAGATAGATTTTTATTACTATTATTTTGTGAAAGTGACAGAAAATATCTTAACTGAGTGGACTTAATAGTCTTATTTGTAAAACCCTCTAGCAAGGTGACATTCTGATTGAGTGTTTGAAATCCTTTAATAAGGTCACTTCTAACAAGGTTAAGATCCCAATAGATCTGAGGGAAATCCCTTAACCGGGTCACATCTAGCAATGTGTTTGTAATCTTTAACATGATTTTCTTTTAACCGAGCATACTCTAGAAGAGTATATTTCTTAGTGGGTTGCAAAGCCCATAGTGGTTTTTCCCTATTTGGGTTTCCATGTTAACTCTAGTGTTATGAGGTTTATGATGTTTATATGCTTTTGAGTTTGCATGTTTAACAGTTTTGGTTATATTACTGATATATATGTTACCGAGATTGAATCTGATGTTTTTATGGATGATTAAGTTTGTATGATTCACCCCCCACCCCTCAAATCTTGTTGGCTATTGGATCTGTACTTATATTAAGTATCAGAACTATCACCTTCATCTTCAAAAGGTAAGAGAAAAATACAAGAAATCATTGATATTCAGGAGAGCCCAAAGAAGCAAAGGGTGGGAAAGGAAATGCAATCTGATGATCCCTTGTATTCACCATCTCTATCCCCTATTCATATAGGAGATGAACAAGCAGTAGCTGAACAACTGCTACAATTAGGCAGCCTTGGGGAGATAGCCTACAACTATGATGAAGTAGAAGAGGGAATGCCAGAAGAGGCCCTTAATGCTGAAATGAATATAACTATTAATGAGTTCAAAGGCCAGGAGCTGGATCCTGATGTTAAACAAGCCAGTGAAGATTTCTTGGCTGATAGCAACTTTGTCACATCAGGAGCTTTCATGCAATTAGTGTGGAAGCAGAATATTGATCATTTCAATGCTAGATGTGAGAAGAGGAACAGTGAGTAGCCCCACAAGTATCCAGCTGTGGTGGAGGAAGAAATAAAGCAAGAGATGATTACCGAGTTCAAGACCATCACTCCTGAATAAGGAAGAGACATGGTAGGAAAGGCTAGTGTACTTATTCTCCCTGAATGGGACATAGTAGATGCCTTGGTTTTAGAGGCAATAAGGAAAGAGTCTAAGCCCATGGAAGGAGTCACCTTCACCAAGGATGATGTTGCTTTGGTCTTGTGGTCCCTGAAAAGAGATGAGAATAAAAAGAAAAGGGATACTCCAGGGTCAAGTTACCTTGGAGGTATGATAGTGAAAAGAGTACAAAGCACTGGGGTGGTGGAAGCTGCTAGCACTATTTTAGAGACTGCAAAGTTTAGTGTTGCAGTAGCAGAAAGAGAGGTAAAGGAAAAAGCAGATCTTTGAGCTAAGTTGGAGACAGTTTTAAAAGCTTATAGCAGTACCAAGGAAGAGGTAAGGGGTAAAGATAGCATCATTGCCAAGCTACAAAGCTAGTTGGCAGGACAATACCATCAAGGTGAGTCCTCAACATTGATGATCTCCTCTTCTCTTGCAAGGCCTCCACCTACCAGCCCCATTATTGAATTCCCACCATCTCCAGCACCTTCTAGTTCCTAGTTGATTGAGATTACTCCCCATGAATTGGAGAAGCTAAAACAAGCTCAGGCCCTTTATGCAAAGAAATATGAAGAGAGAGTAAGGGCTACAATTTTGAGTTTTGCTAACACCATAGGGTCCTCACTAATGTACAATAACATCAGTAAGATTTTGGATATGTGGAATGAGCTAAATGTAGACAAGGTTGTTCTAATGCCTATTTTTGACAAGTGGAAACCCAGATAGCAGGATATAGAACTTATTTGTGTATCCTATGATGAGGCAAGGGTTGACCCCATTATTAAATCTACTTATGATATGACAAAGGATTTAGTAAAGTTAGCAGAAGGAGTAGATAATGCAGATAGAAAGATCAACTTGTACAAGAAAGAGTACACTGATCAAGTTTTTGAATTACTCCCAGGGGGTTTTGCCAGTCCAACTCAATTAAAGGACAAACAAATATGGCTTAAGGAATTAGAAGCCAAATTGTCATTAAGAATAAAAGGAATTATTAATTGAGAGGATGCCTCCATATTTATCAAAACAATTGAGGAGATTGAGAAAATCAAATCTCATTATGGTTTTCTAAATTCAGAGGTTAACAAAATGAGGAATTCTTGGAAAAGACTAGCCAAGACAAAGAGAAAAGTGATTATTTTCTTGTGGCCTGTTGATGATGTATAGTAGGAGTGGACAAGAAAATATGCAGTACTGGATGTAGAGCAGTTAGAAGAGGTTGCAACAGAACAACAAGTAGAAGAAGCTATGGATGTTGAAGGTACCTGATCGACCTGTTTATGCAAAATCTAATTCTTCTTCCAGAGAATCTGAACATGATATATTAGGTTTCCATTTTGGTTTATTTGGAAATATAAATAATGTTCATGCTTTAAATCAAGATATATCTCATGTTATCTTTTCTGGAAGAGATAGGAATAGTTCAAATGCAATCAGACATTTTGTGCCTAGAACAGTTGATGGAAACATTAGCTTGATTGATATAGACCAAGTTAATGTATCTGACTCTGAGGAGAATTTCCCTAATGAAGATAAAGTGTCACAAGAAATATCAGATTTAAATAGAAAGGTTCATCACTTAATCTCCTTAAGAGCCCAAAAGGAAGCAAATAGGGAAAAAGAAGTCAAAGCAAAACTAATGGAGAGAGATAGGTTTCTTAGACAGATAGATGATCTTGAATTGTTGGCCCAAGAAAAGGAAAAGAGTGATGATGAAGGTCATGTGATTACAAAAATTCTAATCCCTAAGGCCAAGCCAACATATAGGTCGATAATCCAACCAAACTAGGAAGTGCTTAGTGATCCACGGCCTCCTAAGAATAATGTTGATAAAGGGAAGCAGAAGTGGGTGGATGATGGAACTAGATCTAGAAATACAGAGGAAAGCCCTCATAGACTATCACCACATGATAGAGAGATGGAAAGAATGAGGAAGAAAAAGGAGGATCTACAAATGGAGTTAGAGAAAGCTGAGTTGGAAGCAGCTAATTAGGAAGTTAAAAGAAAAATTAGTTATCTAAAAGCTCCCCCTATCATTTTTCCATCAAAAGATCTCAGTAAGCCTGATTCTCAACAAATGCCCCCCCCCCCCCCCCCCTGTTAAAATTTAGCCTACCGTGTCTGTTAATACAACAACAATTAGTCAAGCCCCTGTAAACAATCAGCATAACCAAATCTCTCAGACCCCGATCCCCAATGTCAGAATGAACATGGGTAATAATAATGTTGTTAACCCTTTCCAAAGAAGACCCATCAATTTAGAGCAGTATAGATAATTGTTTTTGATGGGATCCCAGGATATCCCAACCATGTTCCCATTGAGTTAAGGGACAGACTCCATAAATTTTCTATAAATAATGCAATTAGTGCTGAGGAGCATTTAAAATCTTTTGGTGACTTGATAAATGATTATGAGATAGTGGATGAAGATGTTATAATGAAATTATTTGTTCAGTCCCTGGTAGATGATGCAAGAGATTGGTGCAGAGGTCTCCTAGTTAATAGCATTGGGTCTTGGGAGGACTTTAAGAATTGTTTTCAAGAACAATACAGTAACAAAACAAATGTGAGCTTCATGCTCAATGAGTTTGATAACATTAGAAAATCTGATAATGAAATGGTCACCGATTTCAATGCTAGATTTCAGAAAGCCATGCATAGATTTTATCAAGTGATGAGGTTAGATGATAACATGTGTTTGAACACCTATTATAATGCATTTGATTCTAAAATGTCTCATATCTTAAGGGATAAAAATCCACATAGCCTGAGAGATGCATTTAGAATTTCTATTAATGTGGAGAGCAATAGGAAAGCATCCGGAAAGTTAGGAAGGAGAACTGATGGTAGGCTATGGCAGGAAACAAAATAGCAACCCAACAAAGTTGCTAAGCAAGAAGACAAGATAGAAAAGTTGGTTACTCCTATGAAGGATATAACTTCCAAGGTAAATAAAAATGATAAGCCTCATTATAATTGGCAAGATAGACCCCCTAGGCTGCATGATATGCCCTATAATACCAACTGGAAAGATGGCAAGCCGCAGAATGAGAAGCCTAAAAATGCTCAGAGTCAGGATACCCCAAATCCCTTAAAAGGGAAAAATGTCCATAATATAGAAAACAATCCTTGGTGTATTGCTTGTGATGGCCACATTCTCCTCATCAGTGTGCAGTAGCTCAAGCCCTTGAAGAATCCATGAGACAAGAAGTTGAGCCTGAAATTAACATGTTTGAGACCATTGTAGAAAGTGATGAGGAATCTGTCCAAAGTGAATTTAGTGATGTGTTGGATAGTGAAAGCTCTTTTCAAGGACAACTAACACTGGATTGGCATCCTACTTTGAATGTGGTAACTATTGAAGATGAAGAAGTTCATCTCAGAAGGCCTAGTGAGGAAGAAGTAAAAAATCTCACTAAAGATACTATAGCTAAAGCAAAGCACAATTACAACTTAAGGAGCACCAAGAAGGACACTGATCAAGGTGAGCCTGGTTCTATGTTTATAAAAGAGGTTTTTTAGAAACAAGCTACAAGTAGTGCTACTTCCCCTCAAATTGGTCAAGAAAAGAAAGAGCAAATTAAAGATGTACCCAAGAGTGCAGATGATAAAAGTACCAATGATATACAAGGAGCTACCACAACAAAAAAGGTGAGTCAACCTAAGGCAGAAAGAATTAAAACTAATGTTGATTTGAGTGGCAATTCCACATTTGATATGGCTCAAGCTCTTACACAGATGAAAATTATTGTCCCATTAATAGAATTACTAAAAATAAAAGAACATAGGGATGCTGCCTTGTCTTTGTTTTCTAATATATCTGACAGTGACATAGTCCTACCCACTGATTCAGTTAAAAATGGAAAAGATCAGGAGTTCCAAACCCCAGTGGTTTATGTTGGAACCACTATTACTCAAGAGCCTTCACAGGTAGATCCTTTTTATGTTACTTTGTTAGTAAATAATTGGTTGATAAAAAACTGTATGATAAACTTAGGGGCAACTACTAATGTAATACCTTATGGTGTTATGAAAGAACTAGGACTGTCAGTAACTACTGTATATGGAAAATGCTATGCTATGGATAACAGAGAAGTACTTGTGATAGGTACAATGAGAGATGTTGAAGTGAAGATAGCAACATTTCCTGAGGCAACTTACAAAATGGATGTTATTGTTACTGACACTAAGCCCCATTATGGCATGTTGTTATCTAGGCAGTGGGCAGCAGCAGTAGGAGGAAATGTCCAATTAGATTTATCTTATGCCACCATCCCAATCAATGGGAATCAGGTCAAGTTGTACAGAGAACCACATGCTCCTAGAGTAATTGAAAAAGTGGATCCTAACATGCTCAATTGTATGATAGATGTTGATCTTGATAATTTTAGAGTGCAACCAATTTTACCCCAGTCGAAAAATACTGACTCCATTGTGATTGAATTAGAATCACAACAACATGGTTTATGGCAGATGTATTTTTATGGAGCTTGCTCCAAAGAAGGGTTTGGAGCAGGAGTCCTTTTTGTATCTTCATCAGGTATAACTTTTAAATATTCTTTTCTATTAGCCTTTCAATGCATAAACAATACTGCAGAATATGAAGCTCTGTTATTGGGGCTTGAGGTTGCAAAGAGGCATGGGATACAACTATTGAAAGTTTTGGGAGATTCAAAATTGGTTGTCTCTCAGGTAAGATCCAAATATGCATCCAAAAATGATAGGTTAAAGAGATATAAACATGTAGTTTGGGAGGTCATTGAGCATTTTAGTGCATTTTCTATTAATTGGATAGAGAGATCAAAGAATATCATGGTAGACTTTTTAGCTAGTTTTGCATTGAAAAATGATGATGCAACACTAACCGGTATATCCACTATGGAAATAAAATCTAGGCCTACCATCCCTGATAATGTGTATAATTAGCAAGTTTTTGTCGATGATGAAGATGTTCTTAGGTTCATTCAATGCGTTGATGATTATGATGGACAGAAAATTGATTGCAGTGCATTGGTGGAAGTGGTTGACAACAAGGAAACAGTGTTCGGAAATGACTTGGTCCAGTTGGAAATAAATGAGATACCTAAAGGGTTGGTAGAGCTAGAGAGTATGTTTAGCTACAATGACAGTCACCTGCATCAGCAGTCTACCACCAAGTTAGAAGAATTGGAGGAGGTGAACCTAGGGACTGAATCATCCCCTAAGTTAGTATACATTGGGAAGAAATTACCCCCTCATGTTAGAACTAATCTTATTAATTTATTGAAGAGATATAAACATGTTTTTGCTTGGTCTTATGAAGACCTAAAGGCATATAGACAAGACTTGTTTCAGCATGAAGTCCCTTTACTTCCAGATGCTAAGCCTTTCAAACAAAAGCAGAGACCTATTAACCCCCTGTTAGAAACCAAGATGCAGCAAGAATTGACTAAGTTAAGAGAAGGGGGGATTATCAAACCTATAAGACATTCTTCATGGGTCTCCAATTTGGTCCCAGTAAGAAAGAAAAATGGGGACATAAGATTGTGTGTGGATTTTAGAAATTTAAATATTGCTTCTGTAAAAGATAATTACTCTTCCCCCAATATGGAAGCCATGCTGCAGAGAGTAACTGGTTGTGATCTTTTGTCCATGATGGATGGTTTTTCAGGATACAATCAAGTGTTGGTGAAGGAATCTGAACAATTCAAAATTGCCTTCACTACTCTATGGGGAACATATGTCTATGTAAGAATGTCATTTGGATTAAAAAATGTTGGAGCTACATTTCAGAGAGCTATGGATGTAGCCTTTAAAGAATTCATCAACATCATCATGGTGGTTTATCAAGATGATTTAACTTGTTTCTCTAAAAGGGTCGATGACCACTGTAGACATTTGGAAAAGGTGTTCAATAAGGCTTTGGAATTTGGTGTGTCATTAAATCCCAAGAAGTGTCATTTTGGTGTCATTGAAGGAAAATTATTGGGGCATATTGTTTCCAAGGAAGGGGTAAGAATACACCCTAAAAGAATTGAGGCAATAAACAATGTACCTGCACCAAAAAATGTCAAAGGTATCCAATCTTTTTTGGGCAAGGTTAATTTTGTTAGAAGATTCATTGCAAATTTTGTAGAGATAGTGAAGCCCATTGTAAAATTGTTAAAGAAGGATCCAACATTTTGCAGGAACCAAGAAGCATCAAGGGTGTTTGATGAGATTAAAAAGGCCATTTAGGAAGCACCAGTGCTAAAATCTTCTGATAACAGTAAGCCCTTTTCTCTGTTCTCTTTTGCTTCATATCATACAGTAGCTGCAATTTTGTTAGAAAAAGATAATGAGGGATATGAACATCCCATAGCTTTCTATAGCAAGTTTTTGCAAGCAACAGAATTAAGGTATGAAACCATGGAAAACAAGGTTTGATTTGGATGAGCAAGAGTTGAGGAAAGAGAAATGGGTGGCCTACAAGAAGGCCTTAGATTTTGTGCACCAATTTGACACTAGCTATGATCCTTTGTCCAATTTCCACCCCTTTGAAGAAAAGGAAAAATTCTTAATTCTTTGTTTTCAAGATGTGATGCAGACATTGAAAGAAAAAAGCGAGGCTGTGATTAAAAAAATCCTGAGAAGGCAAAAATAGTTTTAACTAGGTCTACATCTGCCAAAACAATCCCTCCAGGTGATTATGTGTTACATAAAAGGTCCAAATATAGTGTGTTAGTACCAACAATAGGGAAACCTTCAACTTCAAAAGGTAAGAGAAAAATACAAGAAATCATTGATATTCAGGAGAGCCCAAAGAAGTAAAGGGTGGGAAAGGAAGTGCAATCTGATGATCCCTTGTATTCACCATCTCAATCCCCTATTCATATAGGAGATGAACAAGTAGCAACTGAACAACTGCTACAATTAGGCAGCCTTGGGGAGATAGCCTACACCTACGATGAAGTAGAAGAGGGAATGCCAGAAGAGCCCCTTAATGCTGAAATGAATATAACTATTGATGAGTTCAAACGCAAAGAGCTAGGTCCTAATGTTAAACAAACTAGTGAAGATTTCTTGGCTGATAGCAACTTTGTCACATCAGAAGCTTTCATGCAATTCATGTGGAAGCAGATAATTGATCATTTCAATGCTAGATGTGAGAAGAGGAAGAGTGAGAAGCTCCACAAGGATCTGGCTGTGGTGGAGGAAGAAATAAAATAAGAGATGATTACTGAGTTCAAGACCATTACTGCTGAACAAGGAAGAGACATGGTAGCAAAGGTTGGTGTACTTATTCTCCCTAAATGGGACATAGCAGATGCCTTGGTTTTAGAGGTAGTAAGGAAAGAGACTAAGCCCATGGAAGGAGTCACCTTCACCAAGGATGATGCTGCTTTGGTCATGTGGTCTCTGAAAAGAGATGAGAATAAAAAGAAAAGGGATACTCCAGGGTCAAGTTACCTTGGAGGTATGACAGTGAAAAGAGTACAAAGCACTGGGGTGGTGGAAGCTGCTAGCACTATTTTAGAGACTACAAAGTTTAGTGTTGCAATAGCAGAAAGAGAGGCAAAGGAAAAAGTAGATCTGCAAGCTAAGTTGGAGACAGTTTTAAAAGCTTATAGTAGTACCAAGGAAGAGGTAAGGGGTAAAGATAGCATCATTGCCAAGATACAAAGCCAGTTGGCAGGACAACACCATCAAGGTGAGTCCTCAACATTGAATATCTCCTCTTCTCCTACAAGGCCTCCACCTACCAACCCCATTATTGAATTGCCACCATCTCCAGCACCTTCTAGTTCCCAGTTGATTGAGATCACTCCCCATGAATTGGAGAAGCTAAAACAGGCTCAGACCCTGTATGCAAAGAAATATGAAGAGAGAGTAAGGGCTACAATTTTGAGTTTTGCTAACACCATAGGGTCCTCACTAATGTACAATAACATGAATAAGATTTTGGACATGTGGAATGAGCTAAATGGAGACAAGGCTATTCTAATGCCTATTTTTGATAAGTGGAAACCCAGAGAGCAGGATATAGAACTTATTTGTGTATCCTATGATGAGGCAGGGGCTGACCCCATTATTAAATCTACTTATGATATGACAAAGGATTTAGTAAAGTTAGCAGAAGGAGTAGATAATGTAGATAGAAAGATCAACTTGTACAAGAAAGAGTACACTGATCAAGTTTTTGAATTACTCCCAGGGGGTTTTTCCAATCCAACTCAATTAAAGGACAAACAAATATGGCTTAAGGAATTAGAAGCCAAATTGTCATTAAGAATAAAAGGAATTATTAATTGAGAGGATGCCTCCATATTTATCAAAACAATTGAGGAGATTGAGAAAATCAAATCTCATTATGGTTTTCTAAATTCAGAGGTTAACAAAATGAGGAATTCTTGGAAAAGACTAGCCAAGACAAAGAGAAAAGTGATTAACTTCTCGTGGCCTGTTGATGATGTATACCAGGATGGACAAGAATATATGCAGTACTAGATGTAGAGCAGTTAGAAGAGGTTGCAATAGAACAACAAGTAGAAGAAGTCACAAATGTTGAAAAAGACTTTTAACTGCATTTGGAAAAGGTTTTGTAACTACTTCTTGAGAGAAGTAATGATTGTAACAATTTCCCTAGGGAATTCTGAAGCTATGTATGCATCCATGTTATTATAAATGGATACGAGGACTAGTAGAAAAGGATCGAAAGGAATCATAAGGAAATGCTGTAGAAATTTATCTGAGCTTTTTTCTAAGTCTTAATGGAGAACATTCAAATGTTTTTGTAACACTTTCTGAAATAATATCAATACACAGACCATCGGTTTTGAGCTTAGACTTTGTTTTGTCTTCAAGTATGTTTGCAAATATTTACTTTTTCATTCTGAGTAATCTAGGGTTATTCCTTTTGAATATGGGTTGTAAGATGATTTCAAGTAGATGTGCTTCTTAGCTTTTCTCTTCAGGAGGGGAATTAAATATGCGGGAATCATTTCTATTAGTAAATTCTTTGTGGGATAGTTTGAATTTGATAAATGAAGTTTAGTTTGGTATGAGTAAAATTCTTATGTATGTCAGACATATGTGGGGATCTGTACAAGCCGAGCTGATAGGATGTGTGGAGATATTTTATTGCGGAAGTATTGTTTAAACTTAGATGACTTCATGGCCTGGATAAGGCATTGGTATCTATTGTGGTTGTCTTTTTTACACATCTTGTAGGTCAATACTGAACATGAGTACAAATTTTATTTCTTTGTTTTAGTTGGTTTTAAGGTGATAAGATCCATTGGTTTTTAGACTGGTTTACTATGGATTTGTCTTTTAAAAGTGTGAACTCAATTCACAAAAGGTATACTCACCTGAACTTTGGACAAGTTCAAAGTGTAGAAGGTTAATCAAACCTTGTCATATGTTGTTCTGGAATTTCCTTCTCCTTGTCTTCTCTCTCACACACAGAGTTATTCTTTTATTATAAGAAGTTTGAAGGGGAATCGTATTCCGAGAACAATAGATACAATTCAAGAGAAAAGGTAAAATTATTGAGCCCCCTACACCTAAATCACTTAAGGTGAAAGAAGTGTATAGGAAGAGGGAAAAGGAGAAAGAAAAGAAACTGACAACTGATGATGAAGAAGAAACTGAATCCCAAGGTGAGAAGAAAGCTCTAAGAGTTAGTGGAAAAAAGTCAAAGGTTGTAGGAGCATCTACTGTCAAATCTGTCAAGAAACCAATAACTAAACTTATAATTTTTGAAAAGATGTTAATGTAGATTAAAGTATATGGTGTTCTTAAGGGTTTGGATAAACTCTATGATAAGTTTAGTGAGGAAGAACAAAGGCATATAGAGGATGCAGTTGTTTTTATTATGAATAAATATAGTAAAGCCCCAATTCAATTGCAATGGAAGATTTCATATTCTTTATATGATAAGCTTGATTCTAGATGGCAGGCAACCATGAAAAAAGATAGAGAATTTATTCTAAAAAACTTACAACCTGAAGCCACAAAGGAGGAGATAGATGGAATTATTGTAAAGGGTAAATCATCTTTTAGATCTAAGAAAGGGTTGACAAGACTATTAATTGGCGAGACCCAATTAGTTCATATGGAAACTGAGAAGCAATTGAAGAAGTTAATGGGTTTGATTCCTGGTGAGGAAGAAGAGAAACCAGAGAAGTTCAAAGAAGAATATATTTCAAACAATATTGATATCAGTGATTTTACACCTGATGAGATTCGTTTTACTAATCAACTAGAAGATGACAAACTGGTTAATGTATAAACTAAAACTATTATAATTTCAGATGATAATACCAGTACTGAGGAGGAAAAGAATGATCAAACTAAGGATATATAGGATGAAGGTGTTTAGATGACTGAACAATAGGAACACAAACTGAAGAGAAGAGAAGAAAAGCAGATTGAGAAAGAGCCATTAGTAATCACTTAAACAATTGATACACAAACACCACTAGTAAAGGAAAAGAAGGGAGATGAGAAGACAAGAGAGAGGAAAGAAGAGGAAGAATTGAAATCAGAACCTAAAGTGACACCCCTATCATTTACTCCTAAGAATAAAATTGATGATGATGAAGATGATGATGTATTAAGTGTTAGGCCTAATATGGAAAGCTAATGTACTGAGAGGGGAGGGGTGAATATTGCTGAAACATAATATAATGCTAAAATAAATAAATAACAATCATACATAACACTGAATATTGCTGAAACATAATATAATGCTAAAATAAATAAATAACAATCATACATGATTCACTTCATAACACATATATTTTGGTTACCCAGAAACTCCTTCTTAGAGAGAAAAACTGCGGTGGGGATGACACCCACAACTTCACTACTGCAATAATAAAGGTTGCTCGGTTAGAGTTACATGTTTGGCTATTTCCGATAGCTTACTCTACTAGGAGTATCAAGATCTTTAGATGTACCTTGCTAAAGGATTTTACAACACATATTCTAAATGCTGCACCTTGTTAAAGGCTTTACAATTTATAGACTTTGTTAGAGTCTTTTAACCAGTTAAAGGTTTCTCTTACAACTCAAAATATTACAATCAAAATCTTACAAAATATCTACAACTTCACATCTAAAATGTTATAGTAGATTCTGTGTGCTCAAAATGAAATTACCTTGCTTATAGCATACCTCGGTAACTCATAAATTAACTCGATAAACCTTTCTGTTTACTCTATTGCTTGACTGTTCTCTTAAATCCTTCTCGGTGACCTTTGTGTATCTTTGTCAATCATAATAGTCATAACGCTTAGTGCTTTCCCATGATTTTACTTTTCACATATGTCTTGCTTCACACTCACATATTGAACCTCAATTCATACTGTATAAATAGATCTCTTGTAAAGGTGATCTTGTTCATGCTTCGATCTTACAAACATGATTCATTAAATGAATAAACGTACAAAATATTTCATTAGATAGATGACCTCAGAATCATACAAAATCTTAAGGTGCAATTTCTAATGTGTTAACGGTTTCTTGTTCCTCGATCTTTGTAACACATTTCCCATATGTGTCTAGGTTCAATGAATTTGGTAACATGTTTCACTTGGTGTGTATCAACTCGGCATAACATCTTTTCTGCTCGGTAGTCATAGAACATTACTTGGTAGATAGCTCGGTGTATACTAAGCTCTGTGACTCCTTTCTTCTATAACCGACTGCTCTGTGCTTACCGATTGAATATTTCGGTAGTAATAACTAATTAGAGTATATAGAATGACTTTGGACATAAAACTAATGACAACTTAGTAAATAGTAACAATCTCCCCTTTTGACATTAGTTTTGAAATGTTTGACAAAACTTCTTTCAAAGTCATAACTCAAAAAAATCTATATACTTACAAAATTTGACTAAACTGACAGTATATACAATTGTCAATAAATAGTATACTCAGATATACTCCCCTTATCAATATATTGTACATAACTTTGATTATGCAAGCGCTGTGATCAATATTCTATATTCATTGCTTGGTTCACTGCTCCCCCTGTCAAAATTATCTGTATACTCGAATATGTTGATCTGCTCAGTATACTTCTCTTGTATTACACTATACTCCCCCTTTTTGACAAACATCAAAACTAGTTACCATTCGGTGGAGGCAACTGGTCAAAAATGGATTTATACTTTGTTCTTGCATCGGTGAGAGTGACAGAGAGTGCATCCTTGACACTATCCATGAGTGAATTCTGAGCTATAATATCAGCTAGTAGGGAAATCAGACCATCTAAAGTGCTTCCCTCAGGCTAAGTTGATAAGGAGGTAGCCTTGTTGATCTATTCTTGGACAGAGGACAAGTGTGGAATGAATAAGGTTTGAAGAGTTATAATGTCCATCCTTATTTTATTCTCTTCATTCCTAAGTTCCAATTGTTGAGCCATGAGCATTTGTAACTTGGTATAGAAATTCTGAATAGAATTTGGCTCAGTGGTCAATTTATTGGAGAGATCAGTGATCTCATTCTCAATCACTTCTATTTTATTCATGATATCTTTAATGAATAAAGAAAATGTACAGAGTTTCTGAAATAAATAAATAATGTGCTTGAGTTTAGGGGACAACTTAGCAATAAATTTGACAAGTTTTACATTACCGATAGCAATGGCTAGACCTCTTCAATCATTTTTGCAGTGAGCTCTTTGTCCTTCAATTTGCTCAAGTATTTAGATGCGTCTACTCTAGATGCTTCTATTTTAGTGAGGAGTTCATCCAGTTGAATATGGATGGTTGCATCTTTTGTCACTGTAGCTTCAGGTAGCATTTATGTTAATAGTTCTTTGACCTTCTGAAGTACTTTATTTTTCTTTTGTATAGCCATTTGTTTCTCTTGTTTGGCTTTGGCTTTGCATAGTTCATTGAATTCAATAAGTGCTTGCCCTTTTAATTTGGATATGTCTACATTCGGCAACACAATTGGTTTTGACAAATCTAACTTGAAACTATGCTTTTTCATTTCCTTTCTTTAGGGGAGGCTTTCATCAGTTGAACTAATACAATGGCTTGGGGCTTGTTCACCCTTGGTAGGTTTCTCTATAGAGGCAACACTTTTGTCAATTTATTTAGCCTCAGATGTAGCCTTTGGTGAATCCTTGCTCGGTGTCTCAGTTGTAACATTGTCAATACTTGAAGGTGCTTGAGAAGTCTGTACCCCGGTGGCCTGAGAAGTAGCTTCTCATTTGGTAGACTGTTGACCCTCTTGTCCTTGTTCAGTATCCTGAGGTGTCTCAGTTAAAACATGTTGACTTATTGGAGGATAGGACATGACTTGTTCCAAAACTAATTCACTTGATGCCAGTTTGGCATAAGCATTCCCTTCTATCATTTCCTATTCATGTTCCTCGGTATCCATGACATCCTCATCAGGTTGTATAGTTTCAGTGGGATCTTGCTCGATGATATCCACTATTTCAACTTCACCTTGCTCATTAGTACTATTGATTCAAAATATTTCTTGCCATTTTTCTTTTGTCTCTTTCTCTACTTCAAGATAAAGGCCTGTAGCGTCCTAAAATTGTGACACTTGCAATTTCGACCGCATTTGGGTCTTCACGATGGCGATGCAACACGGAACCTGAATGGAGACCCCGAAACTTGTTCATGACATCAAAAACTACATTTTTCAGCACCCTGGCCTGATCCTCCTTGCACCCTGTTGTCCCTGGAGGTGGGACCATGGCGCCCAGCGCCCTGGTCCCTAGCCCTATTTTTGTGCCCGGTCTCTTTTATGTCTCGGGTCTTTATGTTTGCAAATTGGAAAATAATGTTTCCTGGTCGGCCTAAGGTCGGAAAAAATCAGTCTTTTAACCCTAATTGGCAAGTATATAAACTACATTTCCTCTTCCATTTTGAAGATGAAAGGAAAAAAGGGCGGAAGCGATACTCAAACATTCAAGCATTCAAGCATTCAAGCATTCCTTCAAGCAATTGATCATTCTAAGTCTCCATTCAAGGCTAAGTGTTGTATTCAAGACAAGGATTCAACCATTGAAGAGGAGATCACATACAACATACAATATACAACAACATCTACACCTTCGCATGTAAGAATACAAACATTCTTACAACAAGGTACTAGTACTTTTTTTACATTACAGTCATTTACATTTACAGCATTTCTCATTTCTTGGTTAATTCCAAAACCGGGGTTTGACCTAAGGGCAAACCCCTAATCCCTAACCCCCCAATCATCTTTGCTTTTCTATATGTAGGTTGCAGGTACGCGGCTGTAATTGAAGATCTGGAATCCTTGTGCAGAGACGAAAAAATCCCCTATTGTTTCGCGGATTTTTCGGAGGACCGTGTGCACGTCAGGCGCCATCGTCCTATCAACTTTCACTCAAATTTGCAGGACAGCTCCATCTCGACATTTTACTGCTAATTCCAAGTCCGCAGCTTCATCCTATATCCCTATCTCTGTTTATAAGTGAATCTTTCTCACTTTTCATGCATTCCTAGCTTAATCCTTCTATCTACATTCTTTACAAAAGAGGGTAGCCTTGCTGTCTTAACCCTTGAAACTCATTTAGAATCCAATCTTGCATTGTGTGGGATTGGATCTTGTGGGTTTCAAACCCTCTTTTGAATGTAAAGTCTCCCCTAAGTGAAAACCGTCAATCCTAGTGACCTCCTTCCCCTCTCCTCGGAGTGGTGGGGGGAACACTTGGGGTTCACTCGCGATTTTTCGCTTTACATTTTGGTGAACCCAATGTGAACATCCTTTCTGATTATTCATGGTTAGATATGAAAATTGGATGCCTTGATTACATTTCCATGTTTGATCTTTTACAAATTTTAGAGGTTGATTGCATAAAAACCCTAAAATTTTCTTTTTAGTAATTGAGCTTGCGAAATGTTTAATGGTTAATGCTTGTTTCAGATCTACCCTTCTATTACAAATTGTCAATTCATATTTGTGCTTTAATTTTGAAAATTAAGTGGTGAAGTGTCAAAACCCTAATTTTTAAAACCCTCTTGATTCAGCCTTTGACCGACAATTTCACTGATCAAAACATCTCCAAACCAGCTATAACTTTGGATTCCGCAACAAAATCATAATATCTTTCATCCCTGAAAATTTGGAAAAAAGTTACAAGGACCGTGTGCACCCCGAGCGCCATCGACCCCGACATTTTTTCTAAAATTTCGGGAGCTAGATCTTACTATATTTTTCTGCTAAAATCTAGAATTTTGGCTGATTTTATCAATTCTA
The DNA here is from genome assembly GCF_030272615.1 of Cryptomeria japonica. Classification (NCBI taxonomy): domain Eukaryota; kingdom Viridiplantae; phylum Streptophyta; class Pinopsida; order Cupressales; family Cupressaceae; genus Cryptomeria; species Cryptomeria japonica. Next base: position 83,945,143 of record NC_081413.1, read on the forward strand.
ACACTTTCAAAATTAAAGTCAAAGTTAGTCTAGTGATTGCTTGGATTAAGGCTTCTAATCATTCAAAAATTATTGAAATTGAAATTTTATGTCAAAATTGTGTTCCTACTATCCTAAATCTGAAAAGTGTGTTGGCATTCATTCGAAATTTCAGTGCTTTATTCAAATTTTTTCAATCTATGACTTTTGAAATTAAGTGTTTAATTACACCAACTTTGATTTCCGCTTTCAAAATTGAATTTTGCGTGAAATTGAGTCAACCTTTAAATTTCAAAACTTGCATTGCTTTTGGTATTCCCTCTAAAATCATAAAATTCAAAAGTTCAGTTTCCCTCTCTTTTTCAAAATTCAAATTTTGCATTTTTTCAACAATCTTGGTAGGGTTCAATTTTGAGATTGCAACTTTAATTTGGCCTATCTACAGATCATAAAATCACTCAATTTTTTTAGATTAGCTTTAAAATCATCATAACTTTCATCCCTGAAAATTTCGAAAAAAAGTTGCGAGGACCGTGTGCACTCCGAGTGCCACGGTCCCTGACATTTTTTCTGAAATTTTGGGAGATTGTCCTGATTACATTTAACAACCTAAATCTAGGAGATTGGCTGATTCTATTGAAATTTGCTACCTCTAAATTCAAAATATTCTCTCTCTCTTTAGTGCATGAGTTTTACAATAATAAGCCCTACTTACACTATTCCCGTTAGACGAAGCCTTAGAATTAAGTCTTTTCGAGGTTTAACTACCGAGGAGATGGAACCTAATTTGAATAGCCTTTTTAACGAGGACATGGGTAATTCCTCTAATCCTCCTAATGATGAAGAATCTCTCCATGAGGTTTTTGTAGAACAACTTTCAAAAGTGGATAACCAATTTGATGATTTTCAGCAATGGATGTCTCATGAGTATCCCGATAGTCAAGCTCTTTCATTAATTGAGGGTCTAAAACGTATGATTCAAAGTGATAAGAATGGAATTGATATTTTGCATGGTATCGCACACATTGTGGATTCAAATGTGATTCCTATGAAGAGTTGTGCCGAAACTTTAGGTTATACACAACCTCCCACTCAAGTTAATCATTTTGTTCCTTTAACAACTTCTATTGCTAGCATACCTACCTTTACATCAAACATAATGGCTACTTCTATACAAGACATTCCGCCTATGATCACCAGTCACGGGGGCAATCCTTCCTCTTCAATTAACCCTCTTCCTTCATTTAATCTGATTTCTTCATTCATTCCTTCAATAAGTGTTCCTATTACATCTCCACAAATGAACATGACGCAAGGGGGCAATTCATTCAACCATTCCATTCCTCCTTGTAGTGCTCCTCTTTTCCAATCATCTCCTATGACTAACTATCATAGTGTCCCACCACCTTACTCTCAATCAATACCTTCCTTCAATAACATAATACCTCCATCACAATCTAACACGTCTAATATGAACTCTTCAATTGAAGCGACCATTAACAATCTTGCACAAACTGTCTCTTCTTTACAGCAACAAATTGCCTCTATGAATCAATCTAAGTTTAGTGTGCCCACATTTGATGTTGCGAGCCCACTTTCTCTTGACATTGTTCGAGCTATCCCTCCTAAACATGTTGAAATCCCGCATTTGGAGCTTTATAATGGTAAAGGTGATCCTCTAACCCATGTTAAGACTTTTCAAACAATATGTACCGATTTTGCTTATGACCAAAGGTTGCTTGCAAAACTGTTTACTAGAACATTAAGAGATAAAGCCCTACAATGGTATTGCTCGTTGCCTTCTTATTCTATTACTTCTTTCGAACAACTTGCAAATGCTTTTATTCAACAATTTCAAAACAATATAAGTCCTAAAGTTACTTTGATTGATTTAATGCATTGTAAACAAGGTGTTAAAGAAAAAGTGACTGATTTCATTGGTAGATATAAGCATTTGTATGCTCAAATCTCTTTCCCAGTGCCTGACAATGATATTCAAAGAATCTTTATTTCTAATTTACAAAAAGATATTCGAGACAAACTTCTGTTTTCTGAGTTTACTTCTTTCCAACAGTTCTGTGCAACTCTTCACAATTATCAATTGACTGTGAGTCAAATGGAACAAGCAAATCCTACGGCTCCGAGTGATAAGGGTGATAGTAGTCAACAACCACTTGGGAAGTTTAAACCGAAAAGAGAGACCATTAAATTCAATGAAAACATCATCAAAAACAATGTGAATGCAGCATCAGGTGTGCCTCCTATTTCTAAATTTTTCAAGAAAGAAAGAAAGTTTACTCCTTTGAATGAATCATTGCATAGTATTATGAATAAATTATTGGAACAAAATGTGCTTACTCTTCCTCCTATAAAGCAAATAGATCCTGCAAAGATTAATTCACCCTATTTTGATAACAAATCTTTTTGTCAATTTCATCGTCAACCTGGGCATGATACTGAAAAATGTTTTGCTTTAAAGGGTAAAATTCAAGATTTGATTGATAATAATACTATCTCTATTTCGGGAGTGAATGATAAAGGCAACACATCTGTAGCTCCTCTTAACCAGAATCTTCAGATTTTTACTGATCCATTACCTTCTCATACCTCTAATGCGATTGAGACTAATGATTCCTCTTTCTCATCTGATGGTCTTTTGTCTATGACTCCGAATGTGATTAACTTTGTAGAGCAGCAAGAAAACCCTAAAGAACCTTCCATCACATTTGATTCTAGTGAAACTATCAGGGCACCTGATGGTCCTTTATACATAGTTGCAAAAGTCAAGAATTAATCCTTTATACATAGTGGAGTGCTTATTGATCCTTTGTGCATGGTTAATGTTATTACTGAAGAATTTCTCTTTACTTTACAATTGAATCAAGTGATCTATGACAAAACAGATGTGATTGTGAAATTGTTTGATGCATTTTCTTCTCCTGCAATTGGTTCTATTACATTACCTATTGAAGTCCATAACAAACCCCTTGATGTGAGCTTTTCTATTATTCCATCTTCCGAACAATTTCGTGTGAAGCTAGGCTATCCTTGGCTATCTTCCATGAAAGCTATTGCTTCTCCTATTCATAAGTGTTTGAAATTTCCCCATAATGGTGAAGTTGTTACTATCAATCATAGTGTCTTTAAACCAGCTGAAAAGAACTTCTAGCGTTCCTATTGATTATTTTTGGCCTAAACAATTCCAATCTCTTCCTCCGCGAAGTGATCATCTTTTCAAATCTTATCAAAAGTGGAAAACAGATATGATACTATCTCTAAGTGAACCTAGAACACCCAAACTTGATATTCCTATCGTTCTTGAGAAGGAAGTTCTTCCTTTGAAAGATAAAACTAATGTCTTTCCTCAAGAAGATTCCCAACCCGTTCCTATGGATGTGACTATGTCTATGTCTAAGAAACTTCCTAAAATTAGGCCTATACCTCCTCGTCATGATGGACTTGGTCTTCTTGATAAACCAAATATTCCTCCTTTATATGGAGCAGTTCCTCCTCCTTCTTTTTATAGAGAGAAGAGACCTTCTTCTTCTCTTATTATCCAGCCTAAAAGACCACAACCTAAACACCCAAGTGATAGGGATGAGAACATTCCTCCTCCTCAATCTCCTCAACTTCCTACTAAGACTAGACGAAATTGTTCTGCACGTGAACACCAACGAAAACGTCGTCTTAGAGCTCAAGCAGCTGATTCTCAAACTTTGCAATCCCCCAAAACACCTTCAACAAGCATTATTCAATTTTCTCCAAAATCTCCTAAACGTAAGATGCATGATGGTTTTGATCTTGTGCGAGTTAAAGATCCTATTTTTATAAATCTTGATGATGTTATACATGATGAAAATGCTACTTCTCTTCATTCTGATAGTGAATATGAACTTGTTGATGTTGATAACCATTTATCTAACAAATTTTCTAAAGCACTTATCCTAGCTCCTAGACAAGAACAACGTGGCTTGGAACATGAACATAGCCCTTGTTTGGATCTTGTGATAGCTCCATCTGCTATGTTGAATGTTCCTCCTCTAGCATGTTCCCTGCCTTCTCGAAATATTGATCAGCAAGATCAGGGGGTAGATGACGTGCTAGACTAGTTTCATTAGCATAGCAGACTCTCTCCTCCTCTCTTGTGTTACTTCTTCCATGTGTTATTCTCATTCTTCTATTTGTTGTCCTTAGTGTTGTCTACTTGAGGACGATGCAAAGCATTGAGATCTCTTTTGGTCTCTCTCATGTTGACTCAAAAGACACATGTGTTCCCTTCTTCTAGGTGACCTTCCTTGATTGGCGAATGAAGAACAATTATGCATACATACATATGATATACATGAATTATCATACAGCATACTGACCCCGAGGAAAGTGAAGTCACCTCATGCTTTGTGTTTTGTGTCTATTATCCTTGGGTTTATCTCACACTTGGGGGCTAAATCTTTGTGATAACGTGCTCCTTTCCTTTCTCATTTCTTATGTGTATCACTACCTTAAGGAAATCACCCCCGTTGAGGTGTGTGCGATCGCTTTAACGTAGGGGGGCATACACCCCGTCTATCCTTTCAGGATACTTGAAAATTTCTTGGCGAACTTAGCTTTGTCTTGAAAATTTTTGGTATTTCTCTTGCATGACTCATAGTGAGGGAACCTTACTACTGATAGTCATGGTTCTCCCTCGTGATCTTCCCTTTTACTTTGTCAATCGAAGTCGTAAGATCCTTAGTCCACTGGGGGCTTGGTGTGTCTTGCCTCCTTGACGTGGTAAAAGTCTTTCAATGTTGTTTCCTTGTACTTTACCGGAAGTATGAGCGTACGCTTATACTCCCGCTAAAGTGGGGGCTAAATGTAGCATCCTAAAATTGTGACACTTGCAATTTCAACCGCATTTGGGTCTTCACGATGGTGATGCGACACAGAATCTGAATGGAGACCCCGAAACTTGTTCATGACATCAAAAACTGCATTTTTTAGCACCCTGGCCTGATCCTCCTTGCACCCTGCTGTCCCTGGAGGTGGGACCATGGTGCCCAGCACCCTGGTCCTTCAGGACTAGGGCGCCCAGCGCCCTGGTCCCCCAGGACCATGGCGCCCAGCGCCCTGGTCCCTGGCCCTATTTTTGGGCCCGGTCTCTTTTGGGTCTCGAGTCTTTATGTTTGCAAATTGGAAAATAATGTTTCCTGGTCGGCCTAAGGTCAGAAAAAATCAGTCTTTTAACCCTAATTGGCAAGTATATAAACTACATTTCCTCTCCCATTTTGAAGATGAAAGGAAAAAAGGGGGGAAGCGATACTCAAACATTCAAGCATTCAAGCATTCCTTCAAGCAATTGATCATTCTAAGTCTCCATTCAAGGCTAAGTGTTGCATTCAAGACAAGGATTCAACCATTGAAGAGGAGATCACATACAACATACAATATACAACAACTACACCTTCGCATGTAAGAATACAAACATTCTTACAACAAGGAACTAGTACTTGTTTTACATTATAGTCATTTACATTTATAGCATTTCTCATTTCTTGGTTAATTCCAAAACCAGGGTTTGACCTAAGGGAAAACCCCTAATCCCTAACCCCCCAATCGTCTTCGCTTTTTTGTGTGTAGGTTGCAGGTATGTGGCTGTAATTGAAGATCTGGAATCCTTGTGTAGAGATGAACAGATCCCCCTTCGTTTCGCGGATTTTTCGGAGGACCGTGTGCACGCCGGGTGCCATCGTCCCGTCAACTTTCACTCAAATTTGTAGGAAAGCTCCGTCTCAACATTTTACTACTAATTCCAGGTCCACAGCTTCATCCTATATCCCTATCTCTGTTTATAAGTGAATCTTTCTCACTTTTCATGCATTCCTAGCTTAATCCTTCTATCTACATTCTTTACAAAAGAGGGTAGCCTTGCTATCTTAACCCTTGAAACTCATTTAGAATCCAATCTTGCATTGTGTGGGATTGGATCTTGTGGGTTTCAACCCCTCTTTTGAATGTAAAGTCTCCCCTAAGTGAAAACCGTCAACCCTAGTGACCTCCTTCCCCTCTCCTCAGAGTGGTGGGGGGAACACTTGGGGTTCGCTCATGATTTTCCGCTTTACAAGGCCATTCATCAGTTTCAAGGCTCTTTGCTTGACCAGGGAGTTTGTGTGGTAGTTTTTCAGATGTTCACTTATCTCATCTACCGACATGTCTGGAAAGAGATGTACTAGACTTCTTTCTCTCATCTTCTTTTTCGAGTCTATGGCATATTTCCACCTGTTATCAATGTGTAAGTACAATGCTTTCGGAAGAGAATTAGTTACTTCCAATGGGACTAATCAAAATTTAAGAAGTGTGCAAATTATAGCTTCTTCAATTTGTATCTTTTTTGCATCGGATCTGGAGTCATATTTTACATATCTGAATGCTCCAAATCCACCATATTGTTTCAGATTGGCACAAAAATTATCAACACTATGTACATCTTCCTTTTTACTCTTAACAATCTAAAATTTACTTACGTCTTCAGATTCAGTGTCATTGGACTCTTTATTCAAAATGAGTCTTCGAGTAGATTTCTTATAAGTTTTTGTTACCTTTGGAACTGCAACATTTTTCTGTTTCTTGCTCAGTGACACTGTAGATTATCTAGTGTTTGGGCACTTTACTAAAGGAGTTGGTGATATCTGTGATGTATCATATTTCTTCCTTTTCAAAATTTTCCCTTTTGGCAACTCGGTGCCTAATGTAATAGCTACTTCTTGGGCTTGAGATTCCTCCTCGGTGATGACTTGAACGCTCTTGACAGGAGTGGAGGAAGAACCTTCTCCAAATTTCTCCGTTATGGCTTTAATCATTTTTGTTGCTCTCCTTGTAGCCTTTGGTACTACAATGCTCATTTTGACTTTTTCTTTAACTTCTTCATATGTACCATATCTGATCTCTGTAGCATGCCTTGGTAGTACAAGAAAAGAATCTATCTGCTGCTGTGTATTGTCAAAATCAATCTCATAACCCATAGGTCGCAAAGATTGAATTCTTGGTTCTACCACATTGACATAGCAGTTTTCGGTGTCCACTTCAAAACATATACTATCCTTATATTTTTCCACTAACTGGGGTGGTATTCTATGCCTGTTATGCATCTTTTCCTGAAACTTGCTAAAATAATCATCCATAATCTCATTGAAGTTATCACCTAGTTGTTTGATGAAGTCATTAATTTGATGGGTGATTGGTCGGTGTAGCTCCCAAACTACATTACCGACTGATGGAAAGAATTTCTCAAAATAGAAAAACATGCATACCAAAAGTGATCCAAACTTCAGTGTGTTTGCCGAGTTGTTCTTCTTCGGCTTCCTTATGGTGCTGAGATTTTCAAATAGATTTTTCAACAACACTTCGCATAGATCAATCTTCATACCTTTCTTCACAATTGTATAGGCTAAATCAATAGCAGCATAGGGTACACTATTTTCCCTTGTCGATTGAAAGAAACAATAACCTATAACTCTAATTGCAAACTTTAGCTCTGCATCTATGATATTGTTCAGTTTCAGACCTCTGCAATTAGATTCAACTCCGATTAAAGTAATTAATTATTTCTGTGAAATCATTTTCTAAGCTTGGGCATGGTAAAAAATAGGGTAACCGGTGATCAAGTAGATGATTTCCTTGGTGATCTTGAATGGTTACTCCTCTAACCACATAAAGTCATCATGAACTCTGCTCAAAACAAATTTAACCCATTGGGGTTTGAAGACTCGCGGGTAGGTTAGGGCTTTAGTCAATCCCTTGATTTTAATATGTTCAAACTTGATATCCAGTTTTCCATCAGTACACAATTCATCATATGTGTCCTTGATTTGTGTGTGACCTAGTTCCTCAACACAACACTTAGTGAAGAATCTGACATCCTCAACTAATAAAACCCTATCCGAAATGAGTGAAAATGCAGTTTTATCATCTGGTTTAGATGCTACTTTGGGAGGTAGTGAGTATTTCAGTGAGGGCTTCTCAATCTTCTCAACAACAACGGGTTTCTGAATCTTAGGAGCCATTTCAAACTTTGGATAATCACTAACAAAATAGCCCTAGGGTTTGAAAACTTTTAGCCAGCAGACGCTTTCCACTTAGTAAATATAAAACAAATATTCACAACTGATATGATCGGTTGACTTGCTTGACAATGCATTGTGATTGATATAAATACCTTGAATTTCGCTTCGGAAGAGATTTGATCGCCTTGAATTGCTTCACTCTTCTTTATGAAAACTTGGTAAGTGTAAAATGACCACCCAAAAGCTTTAAGTACACATTATACCACATAGGGCTCCGTGCAGTTAGGTTAGAAAACATTAAATGCACTCGGTTCCTGTCATGCCCAAACTTTTGGGCACAAACGGAATAATTCTTTTTTTTTTTAATACGTAACTTAGGACGGCTTACCTAATTAAAATAATGCAAAACTAGTTTGGTCTTAACTATATTTTGAGTGAATCAAACCATTAATTTAATTTGGTGATAAAATTAACTAAGTTATAAGCGAGCTAATATTTCCCAAAAATAGTTATCACTAATCTTCCATTAATAAATAATTAACTCTCTTAGCAATTAATCTCTAGCTTAATATACGATCTTTAAAATTAAATGTCTAATAATCTCTTAATGACTAATTAATCCTTGACTTATATTAACATTACGAATAATTTACCTACCACTTGACTAGAGGGTCAAATTAATCCCATAATAGCATTTGTGCCATAAAATTATTTTAATGAAGGCCAAGATTATTTAACTTCTAAAGCTTCCCAATGCAGGGGTAATTATTAATATTTCCCCCTAGCTTTAACTCAAATAAATCTAAGTCTAGTTAAATCTAAGTCTAGCTCTTAAATGAAGCTATAGGTAAACTCTAATTAGTTTTACAACTAACTAATTCAATAATAAATATAAGAGTTTAACTATATATATATATATATATATATATATATATATATATATATATATATATATATATATGTTTACCTATAATTGTTTATATATATGCTTATAGTATATTCTAATAGGAAGGGGGGCGGGGGGGGTATTTTTGCTTAATTTTAAATAACCACCCCTTTTTAAACATCCCACACACAATTTTTTTCTTTTAAAATATAACCAAGTGAATTTGCCCTAACCCGAAATTAGGGTTAGGGCATGTGTTTTTTTTTTACATACATGTGTTCTTTATTTTCTTTTTTTTTATGTGTGGGTTGTGTGTGTGTGCAGGTGAAAGAGTGGCGACGGCCATGGGAGGGGCACGTTATTTTTCTTTCTTACTATCCCCACAACGGCGCGCGCAGGGCCGAGCCGGGGGTTTTATTTTTTTCTTTGTTTTTACTTGGCGGAGGAGTAAGGAGGGGGCGGAGCAGAGTATACGGAGGGAGGCAGTGCGGGAGTGCCGCAGGCTGCGGATAGCGCCGCCCACAGTCTACGGCTCCCACAGGCTGCAGAAGGCGCCGCCCACAGCTGCGGCTTCCCGCAGCCTGTGGACGTCGCCGCCCACAGATACGGGCTCCCGCAGACTATGGGCGTCGCCGCCCCCAAGGCTGCGGCCCCCGCCATTTGCCAAACGTTATTTTTTTTTAAAACCCCCTATTTCAAGTTAAAATAAAATACGAATTTTTTTTTTTTAATTTTTGTTTATATATATATATATATATATGACTTAGCAAGTTATCAGTTTTCTCCCTCTTTATTTTGTATTATTAAATCTGTAAATACATCACTTTTTTTTTATAACAGATTTTCAGAATAGTATTCAAATGAAGAAAATATATATACAGCTATATATATATATATATACATATATGTATATATATATATACGTAAGTATATATATATTATCAATTATAACTCATTTAGGCAAGTTTGTGAGTTTATTATTCTTGTATATCTTTAGAATGCAAGCAAGGATTTTCCTAATACTATTTGTAATTTGTAAGATGGGGAAAAATATTTTTTATTTTATTTTATTTTTAAAAAAAATAGTTGAAGAAATATATTTGAATATTTTTTTGTTTAAAAATAACATTTTGCAAACTAACATTTACAATGCATTCTAACAGCCACTTTATATATATATATATATATATATATATATATATATATATATATATATATATATATATATATATATATATATATATATATATATATATATATATTTGTAGGCAAAATAAACTAAGACTAAATACTAATCTTTTTGAAAAGAAATAGACCACTATAATAAGTTTCATTTTCTACATTAAATGGGAAAATAAATGATTGTTTTATTTATTTTGCAGCAGCCTAAATAACAGAATAATCATGTAGTAATAAACTAAATTTATTTTAAGAATACACAAAAATGCATCTACTTCTTTTCTTTTGTAAAACATGAAGATTTAAATGCAAGTTAATACATTTCTGCTTTCTTTTTACAAAACTAACCAAAGAAGGAAAAATATATATTTCTTTAGCAAATGTAGATACAAAGTAACTATGAATACAAATGGGTTTAAAAACCCAACAATATTTTTCTTTCCATGGTAAAATAAAATAATACATTTCTTTTCTTTTGGGAAAATACATACAACAATAGCTCTCTTTTTCTTTAAAAACTTCACTATTAAATACATTTGTCTTTCAAACTTTTCTGCAACATAAAACAACAACCAAGCTCTTTATTCTTTCTTTTCCCATCCCAAGCAACCTGCAATAAAAACACAACCTTGACCATGGAGAGCTCACCTCCCAGCCTAGGCTTACTAGAAGCCACCCCCGAGCTTGGAGAACCAATCACTAGACAGGTTACAAACAAGCAAACAACACAACAAATAGGGCATACACTCAACAAACATCTTCCCATCCCAAGCTACACTTTCACCACACTTTGTGATGATCATTCCACGGGTGGAAGTGGACAAAGTACCATTGGAGAGATTGCAAGCCAAAAATTACAACTCAAGCCACCTCATGGCAATACAAAATACAACAAAGATACATCTCCATACCTTATGCCCCCCAAAGGCTCAAAGACCATATTTTCTCCCCTTATGACCCCCAAATGTATACACAAGGCTATGCAGCAAGGGTCACAAAGGACACCCTTGAGATCACTCTCCATAAGGAGAGCCTCTCACCCAAGGCTATCATACTCCTTCCACCCCAAGACCATCCTACTCCCCCAAGAGTAGGAGATCTTGGACACTCCCAAAAACAAACAAGAACACATAAACAAAACATAGAAATGAAAACTACATTTTTTTTTTCTCCAACAACAATTTACATAAACACATTTTTTTTCAACAAGCATTTCTTTCCTTCCACAAAACAACATAAACAACATAAATAAGAGGGAATAAAACCAACCTTATTCTGCCAATAGATATGTTAGATTTAGTTGGGGATGAGCTGCCCAAATCCACACAAACTTTCTCCAATCCTTCCCAAAAATTCTATTCTACCACTAATTTTCAAAAACAATGCATAATCTCCAACAATGGAGAGTGGGTGATTACTCACTAAGTCCCTAATCCTTGCCTAAGAAGGCCTCTCACACACTTCCCAACCCCTTGGGTGAGGTGAGAGTTCCCATTGGTTGCCCTTCCCAAACTCTTACACATTATTAAAACTGGAAAGGGAAAAGGTGAGAGAAGATGGGGAAGAGAGTTTGACATCAAAAGGGAAGGTTGTCTATCCTAGGAGGAACCTTCTAAGTTGAATTTTCGCTCACCTTGGAAAAACCACTTTTTGAGGTGACTAAACAGTCACATGAGAGAAGTCACATGTTTCAAAATACCCCTAACCCATAGGTATACCCTTTGGACCTTTGGAAAAGTCCTAAAACTGACCCTAGGAGTCCATTTAACCCCTTAGAAACCCAACTGAGGTTTACCTACGGGTCAAACCTGAGTTGACCACTCCCAAGACTCCCTACCCAAGGCAAATTTGGGACCACACTCATGTGTTTGAATGGCTTTGGTAGAAACAAAACTCCCTCCAAGAGACAAGTCAAAATCAATGACACTAATCAGCACATGTGTCAAGTGACACAATAAAATACAATATAAAAAAATCACACATGGAATTTGTCTCTTGTAGGATTACACATATACATAAAAATTAATTTTAACACTCAAGTATCATACACTTCACAAATAAAATACATTACAAACGAGGTGTTGTCTCTCCAAATAGACAACCCCTGGCTTAACAAACGTACAATGGTCTAGGTTTAGTTCTCCATATAAATTCCATGGTCACATGGATAATTTTCCTGCGCATCTCAATTAACACCTTAGTAATTCCAAATAATCACAATTATACATAATTAAATACATGGATTTCATTGCACATTAAACACTCATACATTTGGCAACAATAATTCAATATCTTATTCATTCAAATTCGATTCCACATAAGCAATTAACATAATTCTCAAAATTGAACCATTCATAAAATAAGCATCATTTTTTCTATCTTCCAAATGAAGTCCTGCGATTCCAATAATGACATTCACCATTTCAAAATAATTCTATTCTAGCAACATATAAAGTTTCATAATCATCATGCATAAAATAAAGCATCAATATATGTCAATGTGATCCAAATCATGGAATCATATAAGTTCTAAATCCATAAAGCATAAAATAAAGCATCCATAATAGTCTTAATATGCAAATAACTGAAAATATCCAACTGAGTTGGGGTAGGGCCTCACACCCTCCCTCTCTAGGCATGAACTTCCTCCTGGAGTTCATCAAAAAGGTGGGGGTATTGTGATCTCATACATGCTGCATCCTCCCATGAGTTTGTGACCTCATCATAGCAATACCATTGGACCCTAACCTGGTCCAGCTCTCGACCTCAAAGGCCCAGCGTCTGGCATGCCAAAATGTGAATGGGCTCCAAGGCTAGCTGCCCGTCCGACTCCACCTGCAAGGCATCCCAATCTAGAATATGAGACTCATCATAGTTATACTTCCTCAAAACTGAAACATGAAACACATCATGGATGCGTGACAGGCTAGGTGGCAATGCTAGATGGTAGGCAACTGGTCCTATCCTCTCAAGGATCTCAAATGGTCCTACAAATCGAGGTGCGAGCTTAGAACCCTTTCTATATTGGATTGGACTCTTATGCGGTCGCACTCTCAAGAAGACACTGTCTCTAACAAAGTAGCTACGATCTATCCTCTTTGCATCTGCATATTTCTTCTGTCTATCCTGTGCCTCTCTAAGACACTGCCTAATCAAATCCACCTGCTGCTCCATATCCCAAACTATCTCTGGACCAATAGCAACTCTGTCCTCTATGCGGTCCCAACTCAATGGTGTCCTACAAGGTCTGCCATATAATGTCTGATAGGGTGGCATCCCCAAGGACGTGTGATGCCCATTGTTATAGGCAAACTCCACTAAGGGAAGGTACTCTTCCCATCTGGTCTGGTGATCCATGACATACATGCGAAGCATATCCTCTAACACTTGATTAACTCTCTCTGTCTGGCCATCCGTTTCCGGTTGATAGGCTGCACTGAAATTGAGTTTGGTACCCATAGCTGCCTGTAATACCTTCCAAAAGGAAGAGGTGAAGAGGGAATCCCTATCGGAAATGATCTTGCGTGGAACCCCATGAAGTCTGACAATGTCTCACAAAAACACCTGTGCTACTGCTGGTGCTGTGAAGGTGGTACGAACTGGTGAAAAGTGAGCCACTTTGGTCAACTTGTCAACCGTCACCAAGATGGAATCATGGCGGCGAGATGACATAGGGAGACCAATGATGAAATCCATGGATATAGTATCCCACTTCCACTCTGGTATAGCATGAGGTTGGAGCAACCCACCTGGATGGTGGTGCTCCGCCTTGACTCTCTGACACTCAAGGCATCAGGCTACCAACTCGGCAATAAGCTGTCACATTCCTGGCCAATGGTATAATTCCCTCAAGTCTGCATGCATCTTCTTGACCCTGGGATGTGCTGCATAAGGAGCTCTATGAGCCTCTGTGATAATGAACTCCCGCAATCCCCTAGAAGAAGGTACATAGATGCACCCTCTATGGCATAATAAACCATCGAACTCTAAGGAATAATCCACATATTTCCTTTCTAAAGTTTTTTGAGATCGTATGGCCTGACAAACCTCTAAGTACCATCTGTCCTCTGGCAACTGTTGCATGATCTGATCTCTCAAATCCGTGCTCACAGATATGGTGTATACCTCATAACGTCTCCTACTCAAAGCATCTGCTACTACGTTTTCCTTCCTTTTGATGTAGTGAATGTCAAAATCATACTCACACAAGAATTCCATCCATCTCCTCTGACGTGCATTAAGATTCGGCTGAGTGAATATGTACTAAAGGCTCTGATGGTCTGAGTGCAACTCAAAATGATGACCCAAAAAGAAATGTCTCCATCTCACGAGTGCATGCACCACTGCTGCAAGCTCAAGGTCATGAGTAGGGTAATTAAGCTTGTGAGTCTTGAGTTTCCTAGACTCAAAAGCTATAGCTCTGCCACCCTACATAAGGACTACTCCTAAACCCTCTAGGGAAGCATCTATGCAAACCATGAAATTAGCTGAAGGATCTGGTACTACAAGGATAGGTGCAGTAGTAAGTGCCCTTTTAAGTTCTTGAAAGGCCTTCTCGCACTTCTCCATCCACTCAAATTTCTTCCCTTTTCACTGAAGAGAAGTAATAGGATGAGCAACTCTAGAGAATACCTCAACAAAACGTCGGTAATAACCTGCTAAGCCCATGAAGCTCCTGATCTCTGTCACACTGGTAGGTGCTGGCCAATCCATAATGGCTCTGATCTTTGATGGGTCTACTGAGATCCCATCACCGGATATAACATGACCAAGTTACTTGACCTCAGTTCTAAAGAAAGCACACTTCGACAAACTGCCAGACAACTGATTATCCCTTAAACACTGCAAAACCTGTCTCAGGTGCTCCTCATGTTCCTCCTCATTTCGTGAATATATCAATATGTCATCGAGGAATACAATCAAAAAATGGTCAAGGAATGTGTGGAATACTCCATTCACGAGACTCATGAAAATTGCTGGGGCATTCGTAAGACCGAATGGGACCACGATGAACTCATAGTGGCCATATCTAGTGCAAAATGCGGTCTTGTGGATATCGCTATCCACTATCCTCAACTGATGGTACCCTGACTTTAGGTCAATCTTGGAAAATACTTTGGCACCCTGAAGTTGGTCAAATAAATCGTTGATCCTGGGCAATGGATATCGGTTCTTGATAGTTACTTTGTTCAACTGACGGTAATCCATGCATAATCGGAGAGATCCATCCTTCTTCTTCACGAAGATGACTGGGCACCCCAAGGGGATACACTAGGGCAAATGTGGCCCTTCTCTAGGAGTTCCTCAAGCTGAATCTTGAGCTCATTAAGCTCATTTGTGGTTATTCTATATGGTGCTCTGGATACTGGTTCGGCTCCTGGAACAAGGTCTATATGAAAATCAATCTCTCTATGGGGCGGCATACCGGGTAATTCTGAAGGGAATACATCTGAAAATCCCTTAAGGATAGGATGGTTGTCAATAGATGGTTCCTTTTTTTCTTCTTCCTCTCTATCACTAATGGTGATGGCAAATAACTGACATCCCTTTCGCATGCTCCACTTAAGCTACATGGCAGAGATCATACGAAGAGACACGGGTCTCTGAATTCCAGTGATCATTATGGGAGAACCATGATCATCCTCACACTCAATCTTTTTCAGGTGACAATCCATCTTGGCTCTGTGGGCATAAAGCGAATCCATGCCAAGTACGATGTCATATGATCCGAGTGGTGTAACTTTAAGGTCTACTAAGGTGGTGGTATTACCAATCTGAAGCTGACAACCCTTAACCTTTGATTCCATTGACACTCTAGCCCCTGAAGCTAATTCCACTTCCCAACTGACCTCTTGTCTAGTTGCCACTAGCCCGCAACGCTCCACAACCAATAGAGATATAAAAGAGTCAGTAGCTCCTGAATCAAATAATATAGATACACTTCTACCTCTGATCATACCTGCTACCTCAATAACCGTAGCCTGATGATCTGCCTAGCGGTTGTCAACCGCTGTGAAGACCCTATGGGACTTGCCCATATCCCCAACTGTTGGCTCTGATGCTGCCATCCTCTGATTTCCTGCCATCTGACCCTGAGGACACTCTTTCGCCATGTGTCCCATGGCTCCACATGTGAAGCAAGTGCCATGTTCCTGAAACTGCACTCCATGTGGTCTAGAGAAAGACTGTCCCCCTGTCTTGCTAGAACCACTGTACCCACCTCTGGAGGACTACTGAGTCCTCGCAGGAGGTGTGTAAGGAGCCTGAGATCTCTGATCTCGCCTCTGACCCTGTGACTACCACTGCTTGGGCTTCGCGCCCTGCTGACTCTGCGGAGGCCTTTGCCTCTGGTTTTGCTGTGACTGCTACGAAGGAGGGGGTTTGGAGAACCCCGATGAGTGCCTGTTGTTACCTTTCCAATGGGGTTTATGAAACCCGTAAGTCTGTGGTGTAGGGTTATGGTTCTGGAACCGATCCCTCGAGTCCTGAGGTCTGACCTGAATCTCCTCGGCTATCAAAGCCTTTTCCACGGCAACCCGAAGGCTCCCTGGAGCGGCCATTCTCACTGGTCCTGCTATGCCGGAATTCAATCCTCTGATAAATCGATTGACGAGAAGCTTCTCATCTTTCAGGTAGTCTACATATGGTAAGAGTTCAAAGAACTTGTTCTCGTACTGGGTCACTGAAAGACCCTTCTGTTGGAGGTCATGAAACTCATCTACCCTACACTGTCTGAAATGCTTTGATAAGTACCTCTCTCTGAATCTCTCAGTGAAAATCTCCCAAGTGAGGGTTTCTATCTCTAAGCCACACTTATATTCTTCCTGTCTCCACCATGTGGAGGTTGTTCCTCGCAATAGGTGAACCGCTGCACGTGCTTTTAGATTGCTCTCATAAGAGCGCAATGCAAAGCACCTATCTAGGCTTAAAAGTCATGCCTCTGCTTCTACCTCGTCGGTAGATCCCCCAAAAGATGGTGCCTGAAGATGCATAACCTCTTTGATTAGATCCCCTGGATCCCGACGTGCCCTCTCAATGTATACAGGTGCTATGGCTGGAGGTGGTGCTGGTAGGTGAATGGACTCGGGCTCATGCCCAGCCTAACTCTCTACGGGATTAGGAGGTGGACTCCTACTCCGTTCCCGTTCTACTGTTCTATGGCTCCCTAAGTTCTGGTTCTCAACATTATGATCTACTACCGGAAGCCTATCCTGAACTAGGCCAATCAGGTTCTGTAGAGCTACCAAGATGTCTCGGTTTGGGTCAACTGATCGTTCGAGAGGAGTTGTTGGGTTCACTTCCTGAACCAGTTCCTCCCTAATGACCTTTTCACGTGCCATGTATTCACGCCTAGGGCCTCTACCACGTTTGCGAGCTTGTCGTGTAGTTGGAGGCATCCTCTTTAAGAAAATAAAATGGAATAAATAAATATTTTAGGAGAAATATTTTAGCTAATTTAAAAATAAATACAATCAAATTAAATACAATTAAATTAATTAAATAATTATAGCGAAATGTAATGGAGTAAGGTTCCTAGTGTTGGTAACCTGGCTTTGATACCAAAATGTCATGCTCAAACTTTTGGGCACAAACGGAATAATTTTTTTTATTTTTTTTATTTTTTATTTTTAATACGTAACTTAGGACGGCTTACTTAATTAAAATAATACAAAACTAGTTTGGTCTTAACTATATTTTGAGTGAATCAAACCATTAATTTAATTTGGTGATAAAATTAACTAAGTTATAAGCGAGCTAATATTTCCCAAAAATAGTTATCACTAATCTTCCATTAATAAATAATTAACTCTCTTAGCAATTAATCTCCAGCTTAATATACAATCTTTAAAATTAAATGTCTAATAATCTCTTAATGACTAATTAATCCTTGGCTTATATTAACATTACAAATAATTTACCTACCATTTGACTAGAGGGTCAAATTAATCTCATAATAACATTTGTGCCATAAAATTATTTTAATGAAGGCCAAGATTATTTAACTTCTAAAGCTTCCCAATGCAGGGGTAATTATTAATATTTCCCCCTAGCCTTAACTCAAATAAATCTAAGTCTAGCTCTTAAATGAAGCTATAGGTAAACTCTAACCAACCCTTTTTAAACATCCCACACACAATTTTTTTCTTTTAAAATATAACCAAGTGAATTTGCCCTAACCCGAAATTAGAGTTAGGGCATGTGTTTTTTTTTTTACATACATGTGTTCTTTATTTTTTTATTTTTTTTTATGTGTGGGTTGTGTGTGTGTGTGAGTTCTATTTTATTTTGTGTGTGTGGGTGTGTGTGTGCAGGTAAAAGAGTGGCGGTGGCCATGGGAGGGGCGCTTTATTTTTCTTTCTTACTATCCCCATGGCGGAGCGCGCAGGACCGAGCCGGGGGTTTTATTTTTTTCTTTGTTTTTACTTGGCGGAGGAGTAAAGAGGGGGTGGAGCGGAGTATACGGAGGGAGGCGGTGCGGGAGTGCCGCAGGCTGCGGACAGCGCCGCCCACAGTCTGTGGCTCCCGCAGGCTGCGGACGACGCCGCCCATAGCTGCGGCTTCCCGCAGCCTATGGACGTCGCCGCCTATTGCTGCGGGCTCCCACAGACTGTGGGCGTCGCCGCCCAAGGCTGCGACCCTCGCCATTTGCCAAACGTTATTTTTTTTGAAAACCCCTTGTTTCAAGTTAAAATAAAATACGAAATTCTTTTTTTTTATTTTTGTTTATATATATATATATATAAAGGTAGGGAAATATATATAGTTTTATTTTTCAAACATGCAGATTTCACATATAAAGAATATATATATATATATATATATATATATGACTTAGCAAGTTATCAGTTTTCTCCCTCTTTATTCTGTATTATTAAATCTGTAAATACATCACTTTTTTTTAATAATAGATTTTCAGAATAGTATTCAAATGAAGAAAATAAATATACAGCTATATATATATACATAAGTATATATATATTATCAATTATAACTCATTTAGGCAAGTTTGTGAGTTTATTATTCTTGTATATCTTTAGAATGCAAGCAAGGATTTTCCTAATACTATTTGTAATTTGTAAGATGGGGAAAAATATATTTTATTTTATTTTAAAAAAAAATAGTTGAAGAAATATATTTGAATATTTTTTTGTTTAAAAACAGCATTCTGCAAACTAACATTTACAATGCATCCTAACAGCCACTTAATATATATATATATATTTTTTTTTTTTGCAGGCAAAATAAACTAAGACTAAATACTAATCTTTTTGAAAAGAAATAGACCACTATAATAAGTTTCATTTTCTGCATTAAATGGGAAAATAAATGACTATTTTATTTATTTTGCAGCAGCCTAAATAATAGAATAATCATGTAGTAATAAACTAAATTTATTTTCAGAATACACAAAAATGCATCTACTTCTTTTCTTTTGTAAAACATGAAGATTTAAATGCAAGCTAATACATTTCTGCTTTCTTTTTACAAAACTAACCAAAGAAGGAAAAATATATATTTCTTTAGCAAATGTAGATACAAAGTAACTATGAATACAAATGGGTTTAAGAACCCAACAATATTTTCCTTTCCATGGTAAAATAAAATAATACATTTCTTTTCTTTTGGGAAAATACATACAACAATGGCTCTCTTTTTCTTTACAAACTTCAATATTAAATACATTTGTCTTTTAAACTTTTCTGCAACATAAAATAGCAACCAAGCTCTTTATTCTTTCTTTTCCCATCCCAAGCAACCTGCAATAAAAACATAACTTTGACCATGGAGAGCTCACCTCCTAGCCTAGGCTTACTAGAAGCCACCCCCGAGCTTGGAGAACCAAGCACTAAACGGGTTACAAACAAGCAAACAACACAATAAATAGGGCATACACTCAACAAACATCTTCCCATCCCAAGCTACACTTTCACCACACTTTGTGATGATCATTCCATGGGTGGAAGTGGACCAAGTACCATTGGGGAGATTGCAAGCCAAAAAATACAACTCAAGCCACCTCATGGCAATACAAAATACAACAAAGATACATCTCCATACCTTATGCCCCCCAAAGGTTTAAAGACCATATTTTATCCCCTTATGACCCCCAAATGCATACACAAGGCTATGCAGCAAGGGTCACGAAGGACACCCTTGAGATCACTCTCCATAAGAAGAGCCTCTCACCCAAGGTTGTCATACTCCTTCCACCCCAAGACCATCCTACTCCCCCAAGAGTAGGAGATCTTGGACACTCCCAAAAAAAAACAAGAACACATAAACAAAACATAGAAATGAAAACTACATTTTTTTTTTCTCTAACAACAATTTAAATAAACACATCTTTTTCAACAAGCATTTCTTTCCTTCCACAAAACAACATAAACAATATAAATAAGAGAGAATAAAACCAACCTTATTTTGCCAATAGGTATATTAGATTTAGTTGCGGATGAGCTGCCCAAATCCACACAAACTTTTCTCCAATCCTACCCAAAAATTCTATTCTACCACTAATTTTCAAAAACAATGCATAATCTCCAACAATGGAGAGTGGGTGATTACTCACTAAGTCCCTAATCCTTGCCTAAGAAGGCCTCTCACACACTTCCCAACCCCTTGGGTGAGGTGAGAGTTCCCATTGGTTGCCTTCCCAAACTCTTACACATTACTAAAACTGGAAAGGGAAAAGGTGAGAGAAGATGGGGAAGAGAGTTTGACATCAAAAGGGAAGGTTGTCTATCCTAGGAGGAACCTTCTAAGTTGAATTTTCGCTCACCTTGGAAAAACCACTTTTTGAGGTGACTAAATAGTCACATGAGAGAAGTCACATGTTTCAAAATACCCCTAACCCATAGGTATACTCTTTGGACCTTTGGAAAATCCCTAAAACTGACCCTAGGAGTCCATTTAACCCCTTAGAAACCCAACTGAAGTTTACCTACGGGTCAAACCTGAGTTGACCACTCCCAAGACTCCCTACCCAAGGCAAATTTGGGACCACACTCATGTGTTTGAATGGCTTTGGTAGAAACAAAACTCCCTCCAAGAGACAAGTCAAAATCAATGACACTAATCAACACATGTGTCAAGTGACACAATAAAATACAATATAAAAAAATCACACATGGAATTTGTCTCTTGTAGGATTACACATATACATAAAATTAATTTTAGCACTCAAGCATCATACTTTTCACAAATAAAATACATTACAAACGGGGTGTTGTCTCTCCAAATAGACAACCCCTGGCTTAACAAACGTACAATGGTCTAGGTTTGGTTCTCCATATAAATTCCATGGTCACATGGATAATTTTCGTGTGCATCTCAATTAACACCTTAGTAATTCCAAATAATCACAAATATACATAATTAAATACATGGATTTCATTGCACATCAAACACTCATACATTTGGCAACAATAATTCAATATCTTATTCATTCAAATTCGATTCCACATAAGCAATTAACATAATTCTCAAAATTGAACCATTCATAAAATAAGCATCATTTTTTCTATCTTCCAAATGAATTCCTATGATTCCAGTAATGACATTCACCATTTCAAAATAATTCTATTCTAGCAACATATAAAGTTTCATAATCATCATGCATAAAATAAAGCATCAATATATGTCAATGTGATCCAAATCATGGAATCATATAAGTTCTAAATCCATAAAGCATAAAATAAAGCATCCATAATAGTCTCAATATGCAAATAACTGAAAATGTCCAACTGAGTCGGGGTAAGGCCTCACAGTTCCTTCCTTTTTATGTTTTTACTGAGTAGCTAGACTTCCTGCATTTACTGACTTGACAGGCTTCCTGCATTTACTGACCTGACTAGTGCTCCAAAAGACTTGATAAAATTTCAAACTTGCTAATGCATCTTAGCTATGCAGATTTTGAATTAAGTACATGATAAGATAGGAACTGTTAAGATTTAACCTTGGGAGAATGCAGTCCCTTCCTACCTTTATCGATTAATTTGGAATAGATGCACCTAACTCGGTAGGTAAGGTGCTTTCTTCATTTGACACAATTTCCTTCTTTTTCCAAATCATTTGGAATTTGCTTTTTATTTCTTCAATATCTCCTCTAGGTTGTTCTCTGTAATCTCTAGCCAAGTGTCCAACTTTGTGACAATGAAAACATGCCATACCAGGATTTCTCCATGATCTTCGGTTGTTCAATCCAAACCTTATAAAGCAGTTGGCACTTATATGTCCATATCTTCCACAACATTCACACCATATCCTTGTATTATAATCCCATGGTACTGCAGTATACTGTCAGTTGATATCTGTGTGAGTTCAGTAACTTCTAGCATTTGCTCGGTGTAAGGACCACATATAGTTTTTCTGCTTAAACCAACACTTCTCGGTACTGTGTCCATATCTATTGCAATTTTTACAAAACCCCTTGAATTTTGCCTTCTAATAATTGTTAACCGACTTAGTCCTACATTGATTCGATGTATGACCATACTTATTGCAATTGTAGCAATAACCATTAGACCTAGTGACATTCGGTTGCTTACCTTTTTTGATTTGGCACATGTTGGCAATATGTCCTTGTTTTTCACAGTCGTTTCAAATAGGCTTCTTTCCTTTGATGTTCTTCTTGTTTCCAACTTGCATTGATGATTCTCCTCTCTTGGTAGTGTGGATTCCCTTCTTAGTAGAGTCTTTTCCTTTGTAACCGAGTCCTGCATCTTTGTTGGTTCTTCTTGTATTCAGTTGCTCATCCAACATCTTTGATGCTTCATAACTCTTCTTCAGTGTTTCCTTTGACTTCTTTTCTATTTCAAGTTCATCGATCAACCTTGATACTTCAAGTTTCAATGCTTGCTTCTCATCATCTTTCAGATTTGATTCATGTTGTGCATAGCCCAATTGATCTGACAGATTACTTTCAATTCCAGTCATCCTTGTGATTTTATCATTCTTTTCAGACACCAATGCTTCTAGCTGTTGTTTTTCCCTTTCTATATCTCTTAATTTATCCTCAGTTGTCCTCAATGCATCAAGATTTTTAGTCATCTATGTGCTAAAATACTCATGTTCTGTTTTCATTGCTTTTAGTTGATCAGTCAATGCTCTGTTCTTTTCTTTCAATGCTCCAATCATTTTTTCAATCTCTTCAGGTATAGTATTCTCATATGATGTCTCAATTTGTTCTACCAGCTCATGAGGGTCCTGCAAATCATCAAACAATCTTCTTCTAACTTTCAGAGATTTTTGCATTTGTTTCTACATGTTAGCAATCACTTGATTAGCATGATCCAATTCATTTTGAAGATTCACAATTCTCTAAGATTGTTTGTAGCCTTCCATTGATAAGATCTTTCTCTTTAGGCAGTTAAACCCTTTTCCAAGATTCAAGCTCTGATACCAATTGTTAGGCCCAATATGGAAAGCTAATGTACTGAGAGGGGAGGGGTGAATCAGTACTTCAAAACATGTCCTCAATAATAACTTCAATGTTAAGCATAAACTGAATATTGCTGAAACATATTATAATGCTAAAATAAATAAATAACAATCATACATGATTCACTCCATAACACATATATTTTGGTTACGCAGAAACTCCTTCTTAGAGAGAAAAACTGTGGTGGGGATGACACTCACAACTTCACTATTGCAATAATAAAGGTTGCTCGGTTAGAGCTACATGTTTAGCTATTTCTGATAGCTTACCCTGTTAGGAGTATCAAGATCTTTAGATCTACCTTGCTAAAGGATTTTACAACACATATTCTAAATGTTGCACCTGGTTAAAGGCTTTACAATTTATAGACTTTGTTAGAGTCTTTTACCCTGTTAAAGGTTTCTCTTACAACTCAAAATATTACAATCAAAATCTTACAAAATATCTACAACTTCACATCTGAAATGTTATAGCAGATTCTATGTGCTCAAAATGAAATTACCTTGGTTATAGTATACCTCGGTAACTCATAAATTAACTCGATAAACCTTTCTATTTACTCTGTTCCTTGACTGTTCTCTTAAATCCTTCTTGGTGACCTCTGTGTATCTTTGTCAATCGTAACAGTCATAACACTCAGTGGTTTCCCATGATTGTGCTTTTCACATATGTCTTGCTTTACACTCACATATTGAACCTCAATTTATGTTGTTTAAATAGATCTCTTGTAATGGTGATCTTGTTCATGCTTCAATCTTACAAACATGATTCATTAAATAAATAACCATACAAAAAATTTCATTGGATAGATGAACTCAGAATCATACAAAATCTTAAGGTGCAATTTCCAATGTGTTAACGGTTTCTTGTTCCTCGATCTTTGTAACATGTTTCCCATATGTGTCTAGGTTCAATGAATCTGGTAACACGTTTCACTCGGTGTGTATCAACTCACTATACTATCTTTGGTGCTTGGTAGTCATATAACATTACTCGGTAGATAGCTCAGTGTATACTAAGCTCCGTGACACCTTTCTTCTATAACCAACTGCTCTATGCTTACCGACTGAATATTTCGGTAGTAATAACCAATTAGAGTATATAGAATGACTTTGGACATAAAACTAATGACAACTTAGTAAATAGTAACATTAAGTATACAAGGACCCATCAATTTGGATGCATTAAGTTCTATAGAACCAATGGAGATTGCATTTTCCATGCAATCTAGAACTAAGAAGAAAATAATGAAGGAACAACAAAAGGAAGGTCAATCAATACAATGTGTAGTTCAGATTTTGTCTAGTTTGTTACCAGAGACATACATAAATACATTGTCTACACCGATTCATAAGTTAGGTCAATTGATTGTCGATGCTAGTGAACATATGAAAAGTTTTGAAGATGCAACATTTTTTAGTGTGGAAAAATAATATAAGAAGAAAAGAATAGAGAAGTTGATGAATGATATTGATAAAGACAAAGTTTCTCTGATGGTTAATAAAGATCATATTAAAGATACAATTGAAACCAAAGGTAAAATCATATCCAGTGATACAAAGTTTTCATTATTTTGTGATGATTTGACAAAAATCAAACATGAAGCTAAAATGGAACTTGAAGTTTTAAGTGAATCATTTAGCCCCTAAATGATTCTTCTATAACTTATGGTAGATCGGTTGTTGAAATTCAACATAAGCTTAAAGATTATGAGGATGAATAGGTCAAAAGGACTAAGTCACTGTAGGAGCTACAAACACTTTTGATCCCTAAGGTTGAAATTTTGCAGAAAGGCTACAAGGAAACTAAATCTATTCTAGCTACACCTGAGATGAGTACAATTGATGCCATGGAGGAGCTGGCTTGTCACATAAGAACACATGTTGAGATAACCGACACTATTTTGGAAACTTGGCACAATGATTTGAAGTAGTTAAAGTCTCATTTTGGAGATGCATTTTCTAAGATGGCATTGTAAAACATTTTGAACTTTTATATCTATATATGATAATGCATATTTTTCTTTATATTGCATATATCTTTCATGTATTTGCTTACCTTTTTCATTGTTGTCAAAGGTGAAGTAGTAGAATGAAGTCAAAAATTAAAATTGTAATGGGGAGTAGTAGTATATATGTTTATAAATTTTGTAATAGTATGCAATTGCTAAGGGGGAGTATGTGTCATGAGTTGAGTCAATTTTTGTATCATACATTTAGACAATTTTTTTCCTAAGTGTTGTCATCAATGCCAAAGGGGGAGATTATTAGCTTGATGATGATGTTTTGATGTAATAGGTTGACTGATGACTTATTTTATGTTATTGTCGATGGAAAATATGTTTTGATAATCATCTAAGTCTTTTAGGCCAACTGGTACAAGAGATAGTTTACCAGTGAACTGACAAATAGGACTTCAACCGAAAAACAGGAACAAAGTTGTACTCAAGCAACTAGTATGAACAATCAATGAAGAGTTAGGTGATGTGGTTTTACATGAGTGTTGGAGATTATATCAAGTAGCTATTTTTCACACTGCAATTATATATTCAATAGGATGAGAGAGTTGTGTTGAACAGAGTAGTCAATCATGAAGAACAACTAACCGATAGAACAAAGTCACTAAGATTGGTAAATCGGTACACAATGTTTTATTTTTCAGTTGTTATGTCAATGGCCGACATAAGTAAAGCGTGTATTGAAAGATTGTCTAGATTCATTGAACCTAGGAAATTGTTCCAAGGTTATTAGCCGACTAAGTTGATGATTATAAAAAGTGTGATGAGTTATGAGATGGAGTATGAGATCAAGAGCGAATATTGAGAGTTTGATTGTGCAGTAATTTGAGAAGCTCTGTATGCGTATGTTGTTGATGTACTGAGCATAAATGAAGTGTATCTTATCAAGAACAGAGGTGCTACATGCAGATCATTTTATTGTTGTTTTCCTAACAATTGCAACAGTAAAATCCCTTAATCGGGTAGGTCCTAAGAGGCCTAAAATTGTAAATCCCCTAATAGGTAGCTTATTAAATTGATTCTAAATCCTCTCATGAGGTTTCTCATAATAGGGAAAATATTTTAATAGGTCTGAGGTAAATCCCTTAATCAGGTGACTCCTAATAGGGTCTGATCCTAATCGAGCATATTTGTAAGACCTTAACTAGTCAAAGATTTCTAATTTGCAGATAGTGAATCTTGTGGTTATTAACTCCCACTGTGGTTTTTCCCTTTTGGATTTCCATGTATAAATATTTGTGTTATGTGGAGCTTGATATATTAGGTGTTAGCTTATGTGGTGATTTTTCTCTTATATTTATTAAGTTTTAAGTTATTTAAAGTGGTGAGCATATTTGTGTTATTATTTTTTATTACACTGATTCACCCCAACACCCCCCCCCCCCCCCCTTAGTGCCTTATAAGTTTATCATATGCTTTATGTCAATATTAATAGACTTAGATTTTACATTTGTGTTAAGTTTTTATCATTTTGAATATAAATATTTTGAAATGAATCATGTTTTGAAACTCTTTCATTTGAAACTTGTTATTATATTTAGGATGTATTATGTTGTTTTGTGAATCAAAAGTGAATACATAGGTTTATGAAATATTTTTAGCATTTGAATTATGCATATAGATGTGTGATTTACTATGCTGCAAAGTTGTATCTAAAATAATGGCATATCGCCTTTCATTTTAATGCTTGTTTACTCCCTTTTCTTATCAATATTGAAGAGTTGACTTCTAAAATCTGGGAGGTCGTTCATTGAGGTGCAATAAGTCCCCCACTCAATGAATTTCCCATAAGGTTGTTTCCTTTAAAAGAAATTTTAAGGATCAACAATATGAAAGGGAGGGAAAAATCTAGTTGGAAATGGAAGGTGCACCAGGTTTTGGGATGACATCTAGTTAAAATATAAAGCTCTTTCTAACTTCAACCAATTCAAGATGATTAAAAAGGTCCTAATCCAATGTTTTGGCAACTTTGTTCATGGTTATCTTTCGTGGCAGGGGGATTAGGGAAGTTGGAGAAACTTTTTGCATCAAGTTAGGAATAGAAAAATGTCTTTGATGATAGCATAAGACAGTTGATGGAGGAGGCTTAGTCCTTAGTATCTATCCTAGGTGACTGCTCCTTTTTTTCTCTTGATATAGAGATAGAATGGATATGATGTCATGATTCCCTGAGTACATTCTTAATTAAATCTTCTTACATGTTTATTGAGGAAGATCCAAAGGAGAAATTCAGTTGGAACATGATATGGGTTAAAGGCCTAATCCAAAATAACCATTTATGGTGGGTTACTGCCCATGGTAAAATTCTTAAAATCGATAATCTGAATAAAAGAGGCTTCTCTTTTGTCAACAACTGCACTCTTTGCTGCAAGGACCTTGAAAGTATAGATCATATTTTTCTACACTACCAATTCACAAAGGACGTTTGAGAGGAGTTGTTGGTTGATTTTAGGATAGTGTGGACCTTTTCAAAGAGAATGAGGGAATTAATGGAGTAGTGGAATCACAATCCTTTTACACATCCAATTATTAGAAATCCATGGTCTCAAATTCCCCCCTTTATTGCATGGCATATTTGAAAGGAGTGTAACAATAAGATTTTTAGAGAGGAAGCTCAAAACAGTAAAGTGTTGTTCCATATCATAAAACAAAAGATTAAAGAGAATGTGAATGCTACTTGCTTCAACCCTTCTAAGGTTATGTTGAGCCTATTGGACTTAAGAATAAAAGAACAATGGGGCATAACCTATAATCTCTTGAACCTAAACTAGAACAAGTTGATATTAAGAAAAGATTGCCATTGGAACTCTACAGATGATGGATGGATCAACTGCAATTTTGATGGCTCCTCTAACAGAAACCCTAGTTTATGTAGAGTAGAAGGCATTATTATAAATAATAGAGGATATTTGTTAGAAGGTTACTGTGTGAAACTGGGAAGATGATCTAATAATAGGGCAGAGGCAATTACTGCTTGGCAAGGGCTTAGGCACCTCAATAATTCAAATTGTCAAACTTTCATCTTGGAATGTGGCTACAAACTTATTGTGGATTACTTGAATGGTGTGAGATTTTGCCAAGATCAAGAGCCATATGGAAAGCACAAATAAGAGAGACAAAATAGGTGATAGAAATAAACTATATTCTATCAAGATGAAAATACTGATCAACTGGATCATCAATCATGTTCAATGATTGCACGTACAAATAATGTAGATGAGCCTTCTTATATAGGCAAGGCTAATGGATATGTGAGCACACAAACATGACATGTGGATCAATAAGAAATAAGGGTAGGTAGGTGTTGGTATTTTGGTATGGTTTTGTCATTGATGTCAACACCTACTAAAACACTAGCACTTTGGAGATCTAGCAGCATTCACTGGCAAGCAAGTAACTATTGCACAGTTACTGGTATATGGCACACTGGAAAGATATAATGATCATCGGAACTTGGAGTGGCATAGAAGACACATGGTTATGTTGAAGACATTGTTTGGACATCTTGTCCTAGAGTTTTGTTCTTTGGTATATTCATAGTTACATATTTGTTGTTACCGACAAATAGGTCTAGGGTTACACCGGCAGGTTTATCTTTTCCAGATCAACATGGCACATTGTGGAGATGATTAATTATTGTTGTAAATGCATTAAGCTGACATGTTCAATTGGTTATTGCATCAGATATTATATTTTTTGAAAAATGTTTTTATTGTAATATCTTGTAGAGCCGACCTACTAAAATTGGTCTTAGGTTATGGTATAAATGTAAGATCTTATTTGTAAGATCAAGAGTACAATGCGAAAAAGGATTGTGTGAAGGTATATGTGAGTTTAAGTAGAGCTATACATGAAGACATCATTTGAAGGTGAAGCTAGGTTTTTGTGAAAGCATATCAGCATTACATCGATACTGAATCCAGCATATGAAGATGCTATTTTGTGCAGTACATTCTTATTAGATTTAACCATCCAACTGTAGTCAATGTGACTCCCATTTTGTGATTGAGCAATGAGCTCTAGGCTATTGGCCTTTCTGCATGTGTAGACCCCATTTATGTACACTTACTATCTATAGTAGTATCATCTGATTGTGGGTAAGGTTTCCCATCGTGGTTTTTCCCCTTATAGGGTTTCCACGTACAAATATTTATGTTGTGTGTTGTGGATGACTTTGTGTTTATGTTTCATGCACTAATCCTTACCGATATATCAATTAAATGCTATAACTGCCTATCGACATACTTAACTAGTTTATCAGTATTAAGCATCAAGTTGGTTAAGTTGTTTTTTATTTAAATTTATTAGACAACTAATTTACCCCCCCCCCCCCCTCCCCTCTCAGTTGTCTCCGGGACCTAACAGTAGGAAATAGGTGTGGGTAGGTAGGAGAAACAATATAATATTCCACATGAAGTAGAATGTAACAAAAAGATAAGATCAACACCATAAAAGGTGGAAATTCTCCTACACACACTATCCCAATATGGCACAAACACCCAAGTGTCTCATACCTAAACTATTCTTAAATGGATTTCCTAAGTAAACTTAAGTAAGGTGTAATAATATCCATGCTGAATAATTATTTACACCAACACCCCCCCTTAAGTGCAACTTAGGAGAATGCACTTAAGTCTACAATGCAACTAAGCAATGCAAGATGGGTCCCAGCTACAAGGCCATGTTAGGTATCCATGAACAAATGCAAATGCAAATTCCCATAAAGCGAGGAAATAGAGAAAAACCCAATGGGAAAAAACCCTCCCCCAAAACAAAGATGATAAAAGAACACAATGCTCTCAATGATGAATGAGATGAATAAAATATGCCCCCCATAAGAGGGAAGAGAGACCATGAAGCCCCCCCTCAATGTCGAATCTCCTGCAAAGATGGTCCAATGAGGATGACCAAAATACCTCCCCATAAGAAAGAAAGAGATTCAATGCTGCACCAATAATGTCAAAGTGTGACAAAACCACCTACCACATTGATGATGATGAATCACTTGCTGAAACAAAATGAAGATCAGGCATAGAGACAACCTACTTTGAGCATCATCTAGTTACTCATAAATGATAGAAATATTGGTATAATCTAAGTCTTAAGGGAGCCATGCACAAATGTGTACAATCTAAGTCTCAACTGGAGCCATGCACCAAGTCTCACAAGATATTCCTAATCTACGTGTACAAGAGGATTACATCAAATAGTCAACAATGACAAGATACAAATAGGTGTGGCACTTTATAATAATGTGAGTACAATATTGCGCATGCAAGAGAATACATCATGATAAAATATTCAAATGTGGGAACATGAAAATGATGTCACCAACAAAGAAGCCCTGTAGATTATTGCAGATGAAGATGCCTCTGAATGGAATTAGAACAAGAGATATAAATGAATAACTGACCCCCCATAAAAAGATCATGTTGGCACTTGCAAATAATAGCAAAGTGGACTTCTGATTTCAATGAGTACAACTACCCCAATGAAGCTCTCATAGACTCAAATTAATTATGCAAAAGATCAAACTGAGATCTAAGCATTTACAATTGCCAAATAGGCCAAAAATGACCAAATACTGAAAGTACAATTTCTACTCAAAATCACTGTAAACAAATGGAAAATTATGAAAGTAGACAAAAAATTATGCACTTTAAAAAAAAATAGCACCTAAAAAGGAGTCCATATGAGCCCAAAGGAAGCCTCCAAAGTTGTAAAAATTGGGTTTTCATGATTTCAAAAAAACATGTATCCAAAAATCAGAAAACTCCTACACCACTGTACAGATCACAAAATTCTACCCCAAAACAAAAAAAATTGCTCCAAAAAAGAAGTCTGGATGAGTGAGATATCACTATTTGAAAATTGTCTGCAAAATTATAATTTCTGGAAAATTTCCGTCACAGCTTCAAACTTCAAATGCCTCTAGATTTGGCCTCCAAAGTCCAATTTGGATGAAACAAAAGGAAAAATTGACTTTATTGGACCTCTTCAATCTAATGGAAACCTCATATTTGACCCATAAAACTTCAATACTAACCTACAATAGAAAGCTCCAAACTGCAAACCCCAAATAGCATCAAATTTCTCTCAATTAGCAGACCAATGACACTCTAATGGCTCTGATACCATGTGAGATTTTGCCAAGATCAAGAGGTAATGGAAAGAACAAATAAAAGAGACAAAATATATGATAGAAATAAACTGTATTCTATCAAGATGAAAATACTGATCAACTGGATCAATCATGTTCAATGATTGCATGTACAAACAATGTAGATGAGCCTTCTTATATAGGCAAGGCTAATGGATATGTGAGCACACAAACATGACATGTGGCTCAATAAGAAATAAGGGTAGGTAGGAAATAGGTTTGGGTAGGTAGGAGAAACAATATAATATTCCACATGAGGTGGAATGTAACAACAAGATAAGATCAACACCATAAAAGGTGGAAATTCTCCTACACACACTAGCCTAATGTGGCACAAACACCCAAGTGTCTCATACCCAAACTACTATTGAATGCATTTCCTAAGTAAACTTAAGTAAGGTGTAATAATATCCATGATGAATAATTATTTACACCAACAAATGGAAAGACAAATATACCCTAGAAAATAAAAAAAGTTGTGGAAGAAAGAAAAAGGCTTATTGGCTTCTCCAACATTAAGATCCGTCATATCTTCAAGGAGAGCAATAATGTTGTTGATGAAACTGCTAATCAAGGATTAAACCATAATGAATAGTTTGTTTGTCACTATCTATAAAGCCCCACAAGGTTATTTAAAAAAGTTGGTGAAGGAAAGATCTAAGCCCTTTCTGATGGACTCAGTCTCCTATATTGGTATTAATGAGAAATTACTTGGTTGTTTTTATTTCTATTTTTGTTATGAGAATGAGCGCCATTTTTTTTTGAATTCAAATCATGACCTAGATGCTAACCTAGTTGGTATTATGGGGGTCGAGTTGGATTCCTACTAGGACTTATGGTGAAGCGAAATATTTTACTTTTATTTATGATGTCAAAGGTACAAATATGCCATTTTACCACTTGGCCTTAATTACTAAGGATGAGGAAATAATTAAATGGAAAGGTGATAGTTGTATCTCGCATATAGGAAGGTTTTTTCATGATGTGATATGTCTTTTCTTTTGTGTGGAAAGTGGTGAAGGTCATTTTAAAAATTACCTTTTTGGTAACTATTCGTCATTTGGTGGGGTTAGAGTTACGAGTTGCAGGCTCTCTCTATGTCACTTTCAAATCTTTTACAAAGTGATTGTGTTTTTGTTAATAGATATGTGGGGTTCATTGAAGAGGTCAGAGGCAAGAGGCTGCAAGGAGCTCCAAAAAAACAAAGAGGTGTGGGACCTTTTTTCTAGAGCAGGGATGACACCTTTTTTCCTTGCCATGAAAGGCTATGACAGAGTACTCTCATCAACATTTGACAATTCTTGGCAGAATGGTGAAGTTTCAATTGGTGAAATCTCTTTTATCATCTTATTAGAGATAATTCTGGAGTGGATTGGGTTAAGGAATGAGGGAAAGAAAGTCTATAAAAGAATCTCTGGTGACTAAAAAAACTATCTGAAGAAGTTTTTAGAGAAGGGCAAAAAGTTGGTTGTGGTGTAGAATGGGTATGATCACTCAGTCCTCCCTAAACCTTATGCAATTGTTAGTTATTTTGTTATAAAATATTTTATTTTAGAGGGTCAATACACCATTGTGCAAGGCTACCATTTCCTTATCTTGAACCACATAAGGAATGGTGAGAAAATTAACTTACCATATTATCTTTTCACTTCGTCGCCTACTAGTATTTTGTAGGGGGCGACCTCGTTGTTCCATGAAGGGCTTATTTATGTCTTGTATAAGTATGCATTTGACCATATCCCTAATTGTAGTAATTTTCTAACCCTCCTAGAAACTTATCAGCAAAGAAATGAGGATGATAATTGAGCTCATTGAAACTAACCCTCTTCCTTTGAATGAGAACACCCCTGTTGCCAAAGGTAAAGGTAAAAATCCCTTTGTTGAGTTGGAACTAGAAGCCCTTGAAATTTCCTTTCTCAAGATGAACCCTGAAAAACAAAAGCTGGAACACCTAAAAATAGCATGGCTAAGGCCAAAAAAACTAAAAAGAATTATAGCGAGAAGCACAATACAATTGACCTTAATTTGCATGACTCTGGGGCAGATGAAGATAACTTGCATGAAAAGGAGAAGCAAGAAGGTATTTTTAGTGAAATAAGGTCGACTCGTCTCCTGGCCAAAGACAAAAAATAAAAAATTTAAGCCAAAGGTGTTTCCCCAAAATCAGAGGAGCTTTTCACCCCTGATGATGATGATGATGGCTCCTCTAGTGAAGAGGCGAAGGATGAGGAATTCAGGTGTAAGGGGAGGAACAAGGGGAGGAAAGTAAGGAAGATTCAAAGGGTTTGAGTGATTTCCTAAAGGACAAGGCTGATTCAAAGAAGAACTCCCTATCTTTAAATTATTTTGAGGATATAGAAATGGTTTCCCTATTCCTAGGACTCTCCTACTATGAAGGAGAATTTGAGTGCCAAAAAATAGAAAAACCAGATAACTGACCTACAAGTTAGGGTCATGAATATTGAAGGGAAGGTGGAAGAATATAGCTAGTGATATTAGCTAATGGGGGAGGCCCTAAATTCCCTATGTGTTATTACTGATGGAATTATGTGGAAAGTAGCCATGGGGTTTGTCTTGAGACAAAGAATAATGAAGAAAAAAGAAGAAAAGATGAAGAAGGATTTTAAAGGGCAAGAGGAGGAGTAGAAAGAGAACACACTGTACACTGAGATCTAGAAAGGAATAGATGAAGTAGGTTGTGTAAGATTGGAGCCTCATTAAGGATGACTTTAGAGTGTTGTTGGGTTGGTGCTTTTTTTGGTCTGTGTTAATTTTGAACGTTGATAGAGTTTTAATATGGACTTTTATATAAATAGGCCTACATGCCTTATGTTTGATGTTTCTATTTGGATTAAGTACTTTGATACTATTATGGGCTCTTTTCAGTTATATGCTATTAGTTATATTATGGTCAGTAGGAAGTTGGACAAGGTTATTATGTTTAGTTATGTGGGTATGATAGTTTTTTATTACTTTTGAGAGTTGTTTTTGTGCTTTCTAGGTGTTTGGATGTGTTTTTGCTTTCTAGTTTTGTTGTTTTATAAGGGTTCAAGGCCCCTTCCCTGATGAATTAATGATGAACAATTAGTACCAAACCAATACTGAGAGGGGGGGGTGAATCAGTACAGACAAAAACACTTTTCTTTGAACCAGTTTGACTAAAAACACTGTACTTTATTGGCAAACAATATTACTAGTCTAAACTAGATTACTACCGGTTAAACACAGTAAGAATGTGAAAGACATAAACCAGTAACACTTAGCTTTCCACACAATCTAACATATTATTTCCACTTCACCCTTAAGCATACACAAGTACTCTACCATTAGAATTATAATAACCTGCTAGTTCAACATGATTTACCACTTGACAGAAAATAACAAAGCATCACATGAAAAGGCATCACACATGACACACATATTTTTCACGTGGAAACCCAACTAGGAAAAACCACGATGGGGATGAATACCCTCAAGCTATTCTTTGAACCCTTTTGAAGTCTTCTCTATTAGGAGCTTAGTCCAATTAAAGACTATTACAATAGGTTTTGTTAGGAACTGATCCTGCTAGAGATCACCCAGTCAAGGGTTAAACCCTGTTAAAGGTTACCTTGTTAGAGGATTTTAAGAACTCAATGATTTTGAGTCACCTTGTTAAAGGATTTATAGCAAGTCAGTTAAAGCTACCCTATTAAGGGATTTTCCAACTGTTGAAGTAGTTAGAGGTCAACGGTTATTACAATGATCTGGTAATAGCACTCAATGCCAATGCAGATCCACTTTAGTTCCTTCCTTCTGTAGTCACACTTTGCAGGTATCTATTCTTTTATCTGGTCTGGCAAGAATCACATATCTCTGCACTTAGATACACACACAACATTTGCCAACAACCTCAACATGAAAAACAACATTGACCTTATAGGAAGTAGATAGGTCGGTAGCATAGACCCTAAACCCTAAACATTTTAGGTTAATCAATTCAGTCGGTTCAATCCTAACCATTGAACACATTGCATTAAATACAACGGTCTTGAATAGATCTCAAGACGTTCTCCAGTGTTCATTCTTCACCACTTCTTAAAGGTTGATAACCAATCACGCGTTCTCCACCATTTACAGAAACTTTGCACATTCCTGAGGTAGATAAGATCAATCTCCTTCATGCAAGATCCTTCACGCGCACAAGGCTAACGTGGCAACACAATATGTTCTTTATTACAATGCTAACGCATCACATGATGTCATCGATTGAATTACACAGGCATGGAACACTTCAACCGGAAACCCTGAAGCTGAGACTACCAATCGGTAGTCATACCATATGAAACGTTGATACAAAACATTCCATATACTAGTTCACATTCCAACATACTGGTTCACTTGGACAAACATACCGCTTCACTTTTTTTCACATATACCGGTTCACAACATCATACCGATTGTCTTTCTAGTTGCTTACTTCAATATACCAGTTCACTCTATAGCATATTGACATCAATGACAACATACAATATCATCATGTCATCATACTCTGCACATATGCCAACATTCCCTGCTAAACTAATTTTAAAAATTGGGGTTATGATAGGTCCCTACATTTATTTTATATAAATAATGTGATTTCATGGGCCAGTCATTGTAATTTACCATCTAATCTAATATACAAATGTGCTCCAATTTCCTAGTACCATCGATAAAGGTTCTTATGACATGAAGAATGCACCTTTAGGTTTAAGTACAAAAGGGGTAAAATATTTTATATTGTAGTCGAAGTCTTATTAGTTGTTATAAAGATACATTGTATATTAGTTTAATGTTTATATTTTGTTAAAGCGATTTATAGTCATGTCGTATTAGTATGAGTAGGGCCTATTTTCATGAATTTTAATTTTCATGTCTAAATGTAAAAGTATTAAAAATCATGGGAAATCAAAATTCCTTGAGTTGTTAAAGGTGCATTATTGGTGGAGTTAGATGTTGACAATTGACACTCATCCGGGTTATAGGTGTTATCTTTGCTGACAACACAGTTCATGGGAGATCCAACAATCAAGTTAACTGACATTCACTTCATCAACATTCAGGGAACGAACATGCATGTAACTAGAAAACTTGGAACCGGTACTCTAAGGCCAACATAGGAGTTTTATCCAACAAGCGTGGAAGCGACAATGATCATATTGTTTCATGTTTATATTTTTTGGGGCCCGACATGTGTCTTATAATTTGTAATATGGTTGTAAGCCAACATAAGGCATTTGTGTTTATTCATGTAATTGGGTATATAAGTCAGTCCGGGTTAGGTCATTTTAAAGATATGACAAATAAGAGATGTGATAGGTTATGTGATGGTATATAAGAGAGATCTTGATGGATAGAATGTGAATATAATGATCTACAATCAATCTTGATTATTTGTTGAGAGGTTTGGGAAATGATCTAAGCTACCGATGTAGTGTCCACCCTCAACTTGACTTGTTTTGACTAGAGTTGACTTTTAATTCATGCATGATAGGCATTATTGGGCATAGGCTATTTCAAATGATTTATATGATGTTGATACTATCATTATTGATTGTGTGATTTATTATTCACTATATACTTATTATGTGATTAATTATTGAAAGATTATATTGATCATGTGTTTTGATGAGCATAAGTGTTGATGAATTTTACATGCCTTACTATAATCATGAACTATACTAATCATGCACTTGATGATGTTTTTATGTACTGACCATATTTAATGATTATCTATGATGAGTTGATCGTATGCTATGTTTGATTGTTGTCTGACTGTCTTTGGGATAGAGGCAATGCCACATCACTAATTGCGAGCAAGATGTGTCATTGCGACTCTCTAACCCTTGTCTGTTATAATATATATATGCATATGTTGTATCATTCTTTATGGATGTAGGATTTGCAGGTACCAGACATCGACTCCATCTGGCTCCACAAGTCTAAGCATGTCTTTAAATCCCAATGGTATGTGGTTCGGAGTTGGCACAATTTCCCCTCACATACTCTAGATCTACGTTGTTCATTGTGAGTCGTCAGTGTCTTGGCGCAAGTCGTCATGATAGTTAGTAAGCTGGGTTTCTTCTATGTTGTGAGTATGTTTTGATTAAGTAAAAATAGGTATTTGAAAGGTACCCGAACCTTTTACAAGCCAGGAGAATAGAAAAGCATAAAAAAGTGCTTGATAACTTCAAAATGTCAAAATGAACCCACCGGATGGGCACAGCTTAAAACATTATTACATAATTACATAAAACTCGGAACAGACAACAATAGGAAAGCAAAAGACAACAAAGAGACAGAATCAAGGACAACAACTGGAACTAAATACTATTCAGGATCTCCTCAGCGTGAACAACCATTTGTTTCATGTTGTTTGCTGAGGTCTTCATATCCTCCAGCTCACGATCTTCAATGTCAACCTTATTCTTTGTGTTGGCTCTAGTCCTCCTTTCATGACCCTTCTTGTTCACCTGCTCTTTATCACCTTCCTTCTCTGCATTGTTCTCATAGTTGTTTATAAAGATGTTCATGTTGTCCATCGAAGATTTAAGAATTTGGAAATTTTGATCAGCAAGTTGCTTGACATTGTGCTCCAGCTTGTCAATTCTGCTTCCAAAATCTTTCAGTTTGTTGTCCATTTCCTTTCTATCTCCCATCTCACTGACCTTTTTCTCTGTGGCTAAGATTTTTCCAACCATACATTCAATAGCTTATGCATTATGCAGAATGACCACTAACTCTTTAACATGCTCCGCCAAGGGCTTGTCACCAACAATAATTCTTGCCATGGCCTGTGTATCTATTTTCAAACTATTAATATCCTTCACCAGAGTAGTGATGGTCTCATAGAAAGCCTTAATGGTATCTTTGTCACCACTATCACTTTGACCCCCTTTTTCCTCGTTATGCAGTCTAGTGGTTTTCACAGTCTCCATGGTTTCCATATTATCCTTAACTGGGTTACCCTCCCCTTCTTTTTCCTGACTATCAATCCTCTTATTATCATCATCCTCCTCCTCAGACTCAACCAGAACATAATTGAGATCAGAATTGATACCCTTTTTAGTGTTCTTTTTCTGAGCCTTCTTTCCAGAGGCTTTCCCTTTCCTCTTTTTAATAGGTTTTTCCTCAAGGGAATCGGTTTCAGAGTCCGACATTTCAGATTCCACAATAATCCTCCTCTTCTTAGCCCTAATCCTCCCTTTTTTGCTAGTTTCTTCTGACTCTCCCTCGGTCTCATAATCAAAGTTGAAACCACTATCCTTACTTTTCGTAGTCTCATCTCTGGCATTTTTGCCTTTAATAGGCTTTTCAATGCACTTCCCCTTTAGCATTTTGTAAACCAGGACCATGAGCCCCTGGTGGATGGCATGATTGCCTTTAGGGTCCTTTTGGATCTCCTTTATAGTATGATCCATTGAACAGGCCAGGTAATAGGGAAGGCTAACCCTTTCACCATGACGGAAATCCTTGTGAGTATGTTAGTATTGGCTGATTATTCCTCTTATGTTGAGATTGACTATTTGATTATTGATGCGATATTAAATAATTAATGATGTTTATTTTAATTATTTTGATTAATAGCGATTTGATTATTTGGTTATCTAATGTTTAATTTAATTTATTGGATTCTTGCCTTTTTGGTTAGTTGATTATTTGATATTTAAATGTTTATTTATTTTAATGATTATTTAATTTTTATTGTTTAGCTTATGATGCATTTTATATTTATTTGTGATTTGACCTTTATTGGTATTTATTTATTTATTTAATCACCTATGGTTTAATATTTATTTGACTTTTAATGTTTATCTGGTTCATTAATTCATTTATGAACCTTTGGTTTATTTAATTTAATTTCCCCATTTGATTTATTTAATTGTGGCTCATGTTTTATTTATTAGTTTGACTTTTATATTAAGTGGGTTGTATAAATAATAAAATGATAAAACATTCCCACCAAATTGTAAAAAAACATGATTTATATTTACCTTACCTACCCTTTTCTCTTATTGGTTGAATTTAAAAAGGGAGGTAAAATTATGTTATATGGTGGGGTTGGTAAAATATATTATAGATTGGAATATTTTGATTTGTTGAGATTGAGGCTAGGGTTTTTGATTAATGTTTGTCTTTTTATTTTCTTTCCCGTGAAGTTTTCAGGGGTTGGTTCCTTTCTGGAAAAAATTATCTAGCAAGTTTTCTTCTTGGTTTTGGTTTTCTTCTCTCTTGGATTTTGGTTGGAGTTTGGGTTGGATTTGGTTTGGCTGGTGGAATCTCTTCTTCAGCTTCTTCCATAACACGGGTTGCAGGTTGGAGATGTATTCTAAATTTTATATTTTTTTTTACAGTTTTCCTGTATGCTCCATGTCTGCAAATTGAATGTGTGAGCTTGGGGAAATGAATCTAAAATTTGTATAGTGAGGAAGGAAATATATGAAGGCATAAATTTTTTTGAAGGTTTAATTCTATAGTTGGTGGGAAATATTTGTATTTTTGGGTTTGTTGAAAGCCTTATGTGTCTTTCTGAGTCTGTGTTTAGGATTCCCATAGATACTGAGAGGGGGGGATGAATCAGTATCTAACCGGTGAATATAATTTCTTAACTTAAAACATGTAGAACATATTATAATAGTGTACCAGTATGTAAGAAATAATGCAATAAACAGAATTAAAAGCATCCACATGAAAACACACCATGATAGAAGGATTTAATGAGGAAACCCGGTGCGGGAAAAACCTCGGTGGGATTTGTGGCCCACAATATTCACTTACTGGCCAATAAGAGATTATTACTTACAAGAGGGGCTTGCACAAGAAGGAAGGCCAACTACCTAGAGCTCACTGCTCAATGGGAAGTCTCACTGACTTACAATGTGGATTATACAAATCCAATATCTTGTACTGCTTTACAATAGCATCTATAATGCCAGATCCAGTACCAGTTTCTGCTCTGTTCTTTACATAAAACCTTTAAACTATATTTCGCATAATAGGTCTGCCTAATATCTTTTTCTTGTCTCTTACAAAATTTCTACAATGATCTCTCTTATATAAGAGTCATTTTACAATTTGCCAAGTCAGCTGACAAAGTTTTTACAATAATAAACAAAATATAATATATCAAAAATCTCGTCGGCCTCTGTGCTGGTATGCTTCCTTTCTCTGTGGTGTCGGTGGTCTGAGTGCCGGTGTAGAGTGTGATCTGTTGATGTCGGTGAACTATCTTGGCGGTGTAATGCCTTGCCAGTGCCATAGGATTGTAAGGTTGCCATCAATGACAAAACCTTCAATCATCTACAATGTCTCATTAGAGTGTGCATATGCCAACAATCTCCCCCTTTGGCATTGATGGCAACACTCATGAGAAAATTCAAAAGTGTATCCAAAACTGTAATCCAAAAATATGTTACCAAAAATATAAGAACTCCCCCTGAGTAGATAAGTCTTTTACTAGTTATTTTTTCATACTACTACTCCCCCTTTGGCATCAATGACAAAGGTTGTCAAGATGTCAGTAGAGTTGTAGTCTCAACCTTGTAACTGGATAGTTACAATTTGAAATAGATCCGACAAAATCAAGTTTATACTCTCCATAAACTTCTTGTTGTCCTTTATTGCTATCTCTGTTCTTTTAACTGTATCGGTGAGGTGCTGCATATGCTTTGCCGGTGTTTTCTGTCCCTATACCAGTGCCTCAGATATTTCCTTCCGTAATGATGTTAGATAGTCCAATCTTGGACTCAATTTTAGTCTCAAATTCTTTGCCTTATCCACTATTCTCTCCTTTTCTCTTCCTAGCTTAAGTAACTCTTCCTCAAAACATGTTATCCTTTGCTCAACTGATAATGTATCAGGTGAGTTAACAAAATTATTGATTTCATCCTGTACCTTGCTCTTTTTCTTATCTATGTCTACTATCAAAAAGTTTGTCTTGCAGGTGTCTTTGTACAGAGTTTTGTATTCTTTCAATAAGTTACATAATTCTGGTAGAAGTGTGTCAAATTCCCTAGTACACTTCTTTATCTGATCTTCAAAGAATTTTTTCTTTTCAATTTCTACCTTATTCTTCAAAGTCTCTTCCTTTATTTGCTCAATAGTCATTGTGTTCTCAGTGATGTATTTACACAAAGTATCAAGTTGTCCTATAGAATCCTTATTGTCTATGTTATAGTTAGGAGCTATTACCTTCAAAATTGGGATTGTATCATCTATAGATTTATAAGCCTGTGAACTACAATCTGTTATCCTTTTGATTGAATCTAAGAGTACTTCAGTTACATTTGTTGATTTGTGGCCTGTTGAGGAGGAACCAACATTCTGAATTTCGTCGGTGGAGGAAGTAACCAAGCTTGTTGTGACCTCTGGTAGGTCTTTTTGTGTTTGCATTTCCTTAAGCAATGGTTTGTGTACTTCTCCTATTTCCATTTGTACTATTTCCTCGTGACTCTATTCCTATACCTATTCCTGTTCCGGAGCCTTTTTCTCTGCCTGTTTCTCTGTTTGTTGCTTTGTGTTATCAACTGTCGGTTTCTCTTGTGTTTGATCATTTTTTTCAGTTACCAGTGGCTCACTAGCCATGTCTATTTTTCTAGTTGTATCTTTGTCTATCACAATGTTGACCTTTTGTGTATCAACATCAACTGTGTATAGTACCTCAGGATTAGGATTAGTATCCTTTATGTCCATACTCTCATCTACCGGTTGATCTTTAGTAGTTTTTACCAATGACGTAATTTGAGGTGGTGGAGATAAGTTATCTTTAGCTTTGATACTTGGAGGTCCACCAACCTTTCCTTTACCCTTGTCTCTCTCCTTCTGATATACCTTTATTGGTTTGGGTTTCCTGTATTCTTCTTGTTTTTCTTTCTCAACAAGAAATATGTCCCATGCATTTTGTGTTTCTTCAGTTACCTCATTAACTCTTCCAACCATTAAAGCAATATGCTAGTGTGCAATAGAGAATACTGACCGGTTGGCTTCTGCAATTAAAACATCTATCTCCTTAGGTGAGTTTACTGGATAAACAACCAATAACTTTTCAATTTTGATTTTCTTATCAAGCTCTATAATAGCTTGTCTTCTAGCTTCCAGTCTTTTGAACAATTCATCTAGTACTTCATCTATAACTTCCATCAAAAATTTGTTATACATGTCCATGTGCAAAATAACACTGTTTTCCACTTGTTCTTTTTCATCTGCTGTCAAAGTGTCATAAACCTTTCCTATGTTTTTGATTTTCCCTTCCTCTATAATTTCATTTATCAATATGTCAAGAGGGGCCAAGTTTTGTTTTGTTCTCTTCTTCTTCTTGGGTGTCAGTTTCTTCTTTGGTGTAGTCTTTTTAACTAGAGATCTCACTGCTTGTTGTTTCTGTCTAGTTCTCCTAGGTGAGGGTGTGGTTGCCGGTGAAGGATCTCTTTTCCTTACAACTCTTTTGAAAGCTGCAGGCATGTCACTCTCTGAAGAAGTGCCTACCAGTGATAGGCGAGTCTCAGGCTGTAGAGTTCCTAACTAATCCTCAGTGATACCGGTTTGCTTTAATACATTTTCTTTAATAGCCTTTGCCTATCTAGAACCTCTTCTCACAACTACCTCAACCTTTTTCACTCTCTTCTTAGATTGAATTTGTTTTTCTATGGTCTCAGCACTACCAAATACTTCTTCCTTTGGTTCATTTGGTGCTTCCAGAAGTGCTTTAGCATAAGTCTCAATTGTATGATCGTCAGTCTCATAACCCATCTTTGTTACCCAAATTGTTCTTGGGATGACTGCTTCCATCCAGATCTCATCCTTTTTTATTACAAAACATAAATCATCCTTGTACTTGTCAACAATCTTATGTGATAATTTGATTCTCTTCTTCATTTTGGCCTTAAGTGCTTGAAAGTATTCATGGATATTCTTTTCCTTGTCTTCACCCATGTTGTTGAATAGTTCTGTCAACTGTTTTCCTACCGGTATATCAAATCCAAGTACTTTAGAGCCTATACCGGGAACCTGTTTGGTTATGTGTAGCATCAAGCATACAAGCAGATTACCAAACCTAAAATTTCCTTTCTTATCTTTCTTTATCTTGCCTAAGTTGTCAATTAACTCATCTTTTAACCATTCACATATGTCGATTTTCACATTGTCTGTAACCATATCATAAGCAATTTTAATGCATAAACTTGAAACTGAGTTAAGTCTATTTGCATGAGTAGCTTTATACCCTAAAATCATGCTAACAAATCTCACATTTATATTTGTTACATCATTTACCCTCAAGGACCTTCTGTCGGATGTTGCACTAGTTAAGTTCATTACTAGGTCATTGGAGACCTTTTTAGTCTTGTTTGGTCTTTTACCGGTGGAAGGTAACCCTGTGACAGCTTTCACAACTACCTTGGTAATTTTGTGAATTACATCTAACTAGAAAAATTCACCATGTACCCTGCTTAAGACTATCCTAATCACATCCTTGGGAAATTCAAGAATGCAGAGGATTTCAGTAAATCCTAGGGTTTCAAT
Source organism: Cryptomeria japonica (assembly GCF_030272615.1). Classification (NCBI taxonomy): domain Eukaryota; kingdom Viridiplantae; phylum Streptophyta; class Pinopsida; order Cupressales; family Cupressaceae; genus Cryptomeria; species Cryptomeria japonica. Next base: position 83,989,381 of record NC_081413.1, read on the forward strand.
GATTTTGTGTTCTAGTTTTGCATTTCTAAAATTATCACATATGATAGATTTATACATTATTTTGATCTCTTCATCTCCCAATTCCTCTATGTTATAGTGAATGTAAATTCTGGTGTCTTCAGCATAAACAACTCCTTTTGGTATTTGAGAGAAAGCACCTATATTGTCATCTTTCTTTGCTACCTTGGGAACTAGTTGAAATATGGGCCTAGGGCATTTTATAACCTCGACTATAGTAAGGTTTTCTATATATTCAAGTGTAGAGGTGGATGCCATGATGATAAATACCTTTTTCTATCTTTGGATGGATTGATTGCTTGTAGTACTTTGCCTCTTTGCTCGAAATCCCTTAGCTCTGCAAATATCACGCTCTTCAAATGTTTGAAATATCGGTGAAGTGAAATGGAGCCAAAACCACAAATTTATAATGTTTATTTGCCATCTACCACATTTAATGCATGTCGGTTAAGTAGTTACTTAACATTGTCTTCTGGTATAGAAGTAATTTCCAACTTCTCATCTCTAATCGAGGGAATAATAGCACATGTGTCCTTAGATTACCAAACCCTCAAGGAAAATCTCTTCAATTTGATGAAGAACTTCCTACCGGTGGAGCACTACTCTATCCTGTCGATGAAGCATCACTCTGTACTACCGGTGAAGCATTGATTGGTTCTACCGGTGGAGGAGTATTCCCAACATTTAGATCAGATTTTCTAATCCATTGTTTTGAGAATTCTTGCTTAAAATCTTCAACTTTTTCTTTACCTTTCAAGCTAGAACTTTTGTTATCTATCGATGATCTTTTGCTTCTACAAAATTTTGCAATATGCCCAATCTTGTTACATGTATAACAAGTCACATTATTTTTTTGAATAGCCTTTCCATAACCTATGCCGGTTTGTGTTCTACATTGATTAGATAAATGTCCAAATCTTCCACAAACATAACATCTCACATTCATTCTACAATTTTCAGACTTGTGACCAACTTTGTTGCATTTGAACATTGACCGGTGGGTGTGTTGATATTCTGATAATTTCTAGATCTACATTCATTTTCTCTATGACCATACTTATTATAGTTAAAGCATTTTCCATTGAATTTATAAGCATTAGGTTGCCTTACTGCTTTTCTATGATCCTGTGTGTTTGCAGTACTGGAGCTTTCACCAAATTCAAAGCCAATTCCAGAAGTGTCACCTTTAGGCTTTTGATTTTTCAGTAAGTTACCAAGTTCCTCTGAGCTTTTCTTGAATTTTTCTTTATGTTGATTTACAGTTTCTAGTTCTCTTTCTAAGACTTCTTTCTGCCTCATCAATTCATTGGAGTCATTCTAAGTTTGCATCAGATCTGTCTTTAATAAATCATTTTCATAGCTAAGTCTTGTGTTCTCATTTGCTGCATCACTTAGTCTTCTGGTCAATTCTTCTTCATTCTTCTTCTTATCTTCAATTTCCTTACAAAATCTCATAGTCATATCCTGCATCTCATTCTTTGTTGTCATGTTCTCTTGTTTTAGTTTATTTATCATATCATTAAGTGATTCCTTTTCATCATTCTCATTTTGCATCTTTTCACAAAGTTCTCTTCTCTTGTTTCTTGAAATGGTAAGATTTTCTTGAAGTGCCTGAATGATATCCTGAGCTGCTTTTAGATCATCTTCTAGTTTGATATTTTTTATTTTTTCTGCATCATAGTCTGAAAGAGCTGCTTCTAGTTGCTTCATCAGATTTTCCATATCTACCAGTGTCAAGATCTTCCTCAAGTTGTTAGGTTACTGAAAATAGAGGACCAAGCTCTAATACCAATTGTTAGGATTCCCATAGATACTGAGAGGGGGGGGTGAATCAGTATCTAATCGATGAATAGAATTTCTTAACTTAAAACATGTAGAACATATTATAATAGTGTACTGGTATGTAAGAAATAATGTAATAAATAGAATTAAAAGCATCCACATGAAAAACACACCATGACACAAGGATTTAATGAGGAAACCCGGTGTGGAAAAAACCTCGGTGGGATTTGTGACCCATAATATTCACTTATTGGCCAATAAGATAATATTACTTACAATAGGGGCCTGCACAAGCAGGAAGGCCAACTGCCTAGAGCTCACTGCTCAATGGGAAGTCTCACTAACTTACAATGTGGATTTTACAAATCCAATATCTTGTACTACTTTACAATAGCATCTATAATGCCAGATCTAGTACCGGTTTCTGCTCTGTTCTTTACATAAAACCTTTAACCTATATTTTGCATAATAGGTTTGCCTAATATCTTTTTCTTGTCTCCTACAAAATGTGTACAATGATCTCTCTTATATATAAGAGTCATTTTACAATTTTCCAAGTCGGCTTACAAAGTTTTTACAATAATAAACAAAATATAATATATCAAAAATCTTGTTGGCCTCTGTGTCGGTATGCTTCCTTTCTCTGTGGTGTCGGTGGTCTGAGTGCCAGTGTAGAGTGTGATTTGTTAATTTCAGTGAACTATCTTGCCAGTGTAATGCCTTGCCAGTGCCATAGGATTATAAGGTTGCCATCAATGACAAAACCTTCAATCACCTACAATGTCTCATTGGAGTGTGCATATGCCAACAGTGCATGGAGTTTTCATTTAATATTGGCCTTCAAGTGTTTATTATTTATTTAATGTTGAAGTGAATTTTATTTATTGGGTAATATTATTTTACCCATTAAGTAATTTAAAAGGGGGTAGTTTGTATTCTTTTATTTAAAAGTCATTTTCACCCCAGGTCAATAGTTTAATTTATTTTACCTACCCTTGGAATTGATTGGCTGGAAGTTTATGGTAGGTAGAAAATATATTTTATTTTCTTGACCTTTGGGAAGGTAGGTATGGAATATAATATTTTTGAAATATTTTGATTGGAGCATGGTTTTGCTTGGTTTTGTTTTGTTTTTTGTTTTTATTTTTGATAAATAGGCCTTCTTGTGCATTCACGGGGGTTGGCATCTTTGGTGAATGAATTTCTGAGATTAATTTGGAGATTTCTGGTGGCTGGATTTAAATTGGTTTAAAGACTTGGATTGGTTTTTCCTATAGGTTAATTTGCTAGTTGCTTGATTTTGTGGTACTTTCCGGATTAATTCTTTTACCAGAGGCATTGTTAAGGGTGTTGGTGAGTTTTCTAGTTTTATATCTGATTTTATTTGATGTATTTTGTTGGTTTCAAGCATATTTACCTTCCTATGTTATTGGGGAAAGAATTGTGCTTTCATCCATATTGATGTGCTATGGTTGGTGAGTTGGAAGTGTTGTTGTTTTGGGGCAGCAAGTGAGTTGGCCTTGCTATGGTTTTACTTTCATTAATGACAACAAATTTTATAGCTTAATATGCCTATGTTTATTGTTGGCCAAGAGGCTCATTTTTTTTATGTTGTTGTAGTTTTGACCATGTCAAGTTTCCTTGTCATAAGGCTTTATGAATATGAGTTTGGTTGTTGTTTTGTTTTCAGTTTTGTCTCAGATTTAAATCAGATTTGAATTAAAAGGCTTTTATGATATTTATGATGTTTTTCATTGATGGTTAATTATATTTTTTTTGATGTGGTATTTCCAAGAGGTTCATTGTGATTTTGGCTACTTGAATATCCTTGGTTTGGGGAATAAGCCATTGGATGCATATGAGTGTTATGTTGGAGATTGGTATTTTGTTTTAGAGCCTCTTGTGATTTATTTTTGGGCCATGTTAGGAGGAGTGGGCTTCCTTGTGATGACTGGGGTCACGAGAGATAGACTGGCATGAGGTTCCTTGTAATGATGCATGAAGTCTAGACTACCACGGCACATTGGAGTTTTCAATAATTTGTAAGCAAGTGATAACATGGATAATGAATTAATTGGAATGGGAAAATTACAACTCACTTAAACAAGATAATGAATAGTTTTGAGCCTCATGACTTATGTCCTAGGGAGGATGTTTTAGGATAAGCATGAGAAGGTCGTGAAGATGGTAAGCTAATCTCCCTTGGTCTCTCATGGGTTGAGATGGCTCCACATGTCCATCAGGCTAGTGCCTTGTGTTATTATGTTATGAGGATGGCATGTGATGACACTCCACTCCTACATGTGCTCCCCCTTTATGATTTATGATTATGCTTATTAGATGCATTTATGTCCTGATGAGTTCTACGCCTCTGGGAGTTTATTCTTGTGGCTCTGTGTGAGTTCTTGCTTGAGAGTTCTTGTTGGTGAGTCTCTTTGGTTTTGAGTGTCAGCCTAGATGTAGAGTGTGTGTTGGGACCTTGTGTCATCTCCTAGCATGGGGGGGGGGGGTGGTGGTTCCTTTGGTTCCACATGGTTGGGTGGTTGGTGCTTTTAAACCATTGGGATGTTCTTGTCTTTGGATTCTTCTTGCATGGATAAGGATGCTTCTTTAGATAGTTCATGGATAATAATTGCAGCAAGAATGTAAATGGTAGTGTAATTTATGTAATGGTCATAAAAGGAATATGCTTATGAGAAATGATTATGTTGTTCTAGTTATAGTGATAGCTTTTGGTTATGGTATGTGATTGTAATGATGAACCTTGAGTTGTATTGTAACATATTTATATTAAATCAAATGGATGCATGAGATGTGGATAAGTATTGTTGTTTAAAACAAAATGATGTATTTTGTATTCTTGATGAGCCATGTTAAAAGTAAATCGGGTAAATGTTATGATAATGGTATTAGATTTGAAATGATGTCTTTAACTAATGATTTAAGTAGAAGAAATGTTATGTCTTGATAGGATGTGTCAGTTTGAGTAATGTTGGAAGATATCTTAGAACATGTTTATGAGTTGTGATTAAAGAATTTAAAATTATAGTATCATACTTCGTAGTTAGTGATCTAATGGTAGGATTGAAAATCTTATAATGTTTGGGATGCAATTGAATGTTCCTTATGAAAATATTGTATGGATGTCCTTAGTGAATGAATTGCTAATCTTATAAATATAAATTACTAGTAAGTGTATGGGTAGATGGTAAAATGAATGCTCGTCTTTAGGAAAGGATTATAATGTATCATGTGTTATGGTCTAAGGCTATATCTCCATTTGGTGGATGCTATTAGTGGTTATGGAATTAGGATATTGTATCATAGTTTGTGTTGAGATGAATTCATGTAGTTACTTGATTTGTAATGAGATATAGTGCAAGAGATTTTATGATTATTAAATGAGCTATGGGTTAAATTTTTAAGGAGACTTTGTGAGTATTGTTTTATGTACTTTTGGAATCATGATGAAGTAATAAGTATGCTAGGAGCATAGAAATATAAATGACTTTGTACAAGTTAATTGTAAATGGAAATCATGTTAATGCAATGTAAGGGATTAATTTTGGTATGTGTATGGTGGTGTTTATAGTTACAGGTTGGTTAATGATAATAGGAACATTTGGACTTGGTGTATAAAATGAATCTAAGTGAAAAAGGAAATAGTGGTGCACTGAAAGATAGAATCTCATATTAAATGAAAGATTAAGAAGGTTGCATATCATGAGTGTTAGGTATTTCTATGTTGCACCTATGTGTGTATAATGATTAAGATTATGAGGTATTGAACTGGAAGAAAGTAAATGCGTATTCCTTATGTAGGTAGATTAAGTAATGTTGTTGAGATACCCTAGGGAGGCAATAGTAATGATTTATTGTATTTCGCTTGCATAATTGTTTGAATAGCTTGAGTGAATTATTCTATGTTCATAACACTTAAATGTTATTGTGTGCTCGCTGCATTGCTTAAGTGATGTTATGTGTTGTATTGTTAAAAAAAATTAAATTAGTGTGTTTTTAGCTATATTTCTCTAGTGTATTTTGGCAGGCATTACAACCGGTAAGGGAGGCTATAGTATAATTGGTACAAATAATGCTTTAACTGGAACTCATCCAGCATAGCAAATGCTCATTCCATGTTCATTTTTTTTTTCTAATCTAGTACTTTGGATCTGTAGTCAATGAGGCTCCTTTTGTGATGAGAAGTGTGCTCTAGGAAGTGGGCCTTCCTGCATGTGCAGGACCCTCTTGTAATATTTATTCAGTTGTCTAGTGGATAGATATTATGGGTCTCCACTCCCACCATTATTTTTCCTCTTTGAGGTTTTCCACATATAAATCTTTTTTTTATGGTGTAGATTCATGTGGTTGCATTAATATTACTTGTTGTTGCTGTCTTTTATGCATATTGGTTATTAAGTGGATTTGTTAATAAGGTTAAAATTATTATATCCGGTAGAACACTGATTCACTCCCCCCTCTCAGTGTTCTTGGAGTCTAACAATTGGTATCAAATATTAGTGCCTTGGAATAAGTCTAACAACTTGAGGAAGATCTTGTATCCAAAATCCATGGAGATGAGTCTACAGAAGGAACTTGAAGTAGCACTTGAAGACTATGATGCTAAAAGGTTGAAGAACTTGAAGCTGCAAGATGAGTTGAATTTTTCCAAGGAATTCATCCTTTCCCTACAGGGGAGGTTATCATCTACTCAAGCTAAAAGGAAGGAACTTCTAAAAAATTCAAATGATGAAGAGAAGAATGCCCTTAAGGAATTATGTAAGAAACTGAGTCAGGAGAATAAAGTTATGAAGAATGGGATGCAAGCCATGACCATGAGGATCTTCAAGGAAATTAAAGACTAGAATAAGAATGAAGAAAATCTTTTTTATATCTTTGAAAGATAGATCTGAGAAATCCATTAGGCTGGTGCATGAGAATGATGTGTTAAGAACTAAGTTGGTGTAATCATAGAACAATGAGAAAGAGTTGGAAAGAATGGTGATAGTCCTAAGAAGTGATTTGGATGTTGTAAATGAATACAAAAAAGAGTTTAGGGTTAGTTCTGCAAGGCTTCATGAATTATTAAAAGATCAAAGAGACATTGGAGACAATAGAGGTCTTGGATTTGAGCATGGAGAAAGCTCAAGTACTACAAATTAGCGGAATCTACCAGAAAACTAAAATTTGAAATCACCAGTAAGGTAACCCAATGCACACAAATTTAATGTTAGATGGTTTTTTTTTTTAAAGTTTGGTCATAGAGAAAGTCAATGGAGGAATAGAGTAAATCAGAATAATAATGCAGTTCTCGGTTAGTGTACAAATTGTAAGAAGTATGGTCATAGGACAAAAGATTGTAGAATGAATGTGAGATGTCATGCATGTTGAAAGTTTGGACATATGGCTAATCAATGTAGGTCAAATAATGGTCAAGGATTCAACAAGGAAATTCAAAAGAACAATGTTACTTGCTATGCGTGCAAAAAAATAAGACACATTGCAAAATATTGCAGAAGTAGGAATACACTAGAAGGGAATGACACATCTAATAAGAAAGGAAAGAAAAAGGTTGATTAAATCTAGAAAGCTCATGCTTCACAGTGGGTTAGAAAATCTAATGATCAACCGACAGAGGCAAATTCATCAGTTACTCAACCGGTAAAGAAGAATGTTCCTGCACCAAAAGGAAACACATCTGGTAACTAAGGCATTAGCCTTAAGGGGAGGCAAATGAATGACAAAATTATGCATCACCATTGGTAGAGGTCTGAAAGCTTGTTTCAAATCTTGGTGAAGTCAGTTTGAAGGATAACTGGTGTTGAGATAATGGATTTTGAATCTAGTATGATATGCCGACATGCATTAATGTCAATAAGGAATTAGGGTTTTACATGATAAAAAGGATAAGTTGCTTCATTTGTGATCACACAGCACTCAGAGTGAAGCAAAATGAGTTTAAGGCAATCAAGGCGATTAAGAGCATTTTTCCAATGATTTCCAATATTTTCTGAGAGGATTTTCAAAGTTTTTCACCAGCTTAGATTGAGAGGTATTTTCTTTGTTTTTCACGCTACTTTTTTGAATCATGATGGCTTCTAGATCTGCTCTCACTCTGGCAGATGTGGCTACCCTTATTGTGCTGGAAATTAAGGATCATCCATGTTCAAAATTTAATCAATTTCCTCAAATTGCAAAGGTTGATGACTCAATCGGTGCATTTTCTAGGGTTCCTAATGGATTTCTTTATGTAGAAGATGTGAGAGAATATATTCATTGTACTCTGGAGGATCTGGGATCATCAGAGATTAAATCAATGTACTTGTCCACTTTGTTTAACAAGGATGGATTGATCAAATCAAAATTTCAAATTTTGAAGGATCAGGGTTTCACCAATATTTTGGAGATGCCCAAGTTTGAGGATGAGATGATTTAGTACGTATTGAGCCGAGTCCATGGTGAGTTCATATGGATTGACCAACCCTACAAAATCACCAAGGAGGCGATTTGTGCTATCACCGATTTACCTTAAGTCAAACATGAACTAGGCAAGAGGAAGATTCCTAACAATCAAGTGAACAAGATAATTGGTGCCACCTTTGACAACCGATTGATGTGGATTAGCACCATCAGGGATACAGATGTTCAATTTGCAAGCATGGTGGTTAGATACAAGGTAACCCAATTCAACCGGTTGAAATTTGTTTCTAGTTCCTATATCTACTGTACACACAGGACGGTAAAAGAAAATGTGAAATATGATCTATGTCAGTAGATGTGCGATGAATTGATTTCAAATTTGGGAAAGATTTAAGGGAAAATTGAAAGGTACATTCTGGTATGGGAATCTCATTATCTATTTAATGCTTTTCTTTTTGAATGAGATATCAGGATCTGGTAAGAGGCAATGGGCCTTTGATATACCAGTAGGAAAATAGATTAAGGATGTCTTGAGGAATTTGGGATAGGACAAAGACTCCATTATGTGGGGTTATTTCAAATCATTTCAGAAAGAAATGAAGAAGAGGGAAAGGATACCTAAGCATATAGTTGACAAATACTCTACCGACATATGCTTCATGGTGAAGAAGGATGAAACTTTAATGGAGGCAGTGCAACCTCAAACTATCTAGGTTAGTGAAATGGGATATGAGGTTGATGCATAGATCTTGAAAATCTATGCCAATATGCTTATAGATACCCTGGTTCATGAGAAGGAGAAAATTTTTGGTACTACAAAGTAGAAGGAATGTGAAGTGAAAATAGGTTTCAGTAAGAAGAAAAGGGAAAGACAAATAAAGAAGGTTGGATAGGCTGTCTAGAAGATGTCTTCTGAGATCAAACAAATCATTGGTTTGGTAGAGACATCTACTCGAACAACTATAAAAGCTTCTTCAGAAGCAAGAACCGGAAAGGGTATATCAAAGAGGAAGAAACTAGAGACCTTATTGCTCCTATTGAATCTGGTTTTGAGACTAAGGAAGAAACCCCGAAGATTCCTAATATCTACATGAAGATTTTAGAGGAAGAAGCCTAGGGAAGGGAAGCTGTAGAAAACCAAAGTGAATCCTCCAAAAACATAGAAGAAAATTTTGAAGGAGAGGAAGCCTACTGAGAAAAGAAAATCAGCCAAGGATCTGCTCCCACCCCCGGTAAGGAGAAGAAGTCAGACCTAGATTAAACTCTTGAATCGAGTAACAGTGTTAACGTTATTGGCCCTCTTTGTGTTGCTGAGCTAATTGATCAAATAAAAAAGGATGGTATTTTGAGTAACATACAACATTATTATGGTGATACGAATGATAATAAGAAAAAGGAGATAGAAGAATCAGTTTTGTTGTACTTAGATATAGATAAGAAATCTTTACTTGAGATTGAGAAGCAAATATCGATAGATCTATAGATCAAGTTAGATTCTAGGAGATTATCTATGTTTGAGGGAGACAAACATATAAAGGTTCAAGAATTACTAATTGTTTGTGGTGCTATAAGTGATGAAGAGATGCGATAGTGTCTAGATTTTTCTATCAAAATAATTTTCCATAGTAAACACTGACATTTAAGTCTTATGGTGGGCAGAGTAAATGAGATTGTCAAGGAAATTCATGAGGCTTGGGTTAAGTTATTTGTTGATAAGCCAAGTTTCTTTACATCACCAGATATACCACCTAAGTTTGACATTCTGGACATCCCAATTGATGCTAAGGGTAAAGGTATACTAGGTGGAGATCCATCAATTTTGGAACATAAACTAACTTAGGATATTCCTCTAGTAGTAACAAATGTACAAGATGTAGAGATCAACATACCAGTAGAAGATAATCCTCCTCTAGTAATTGATATTGATACAATTGAAATTCATGAGGTAGAGGCTGTAGAAATAACTGCACCAAGTGGTGAAGCCACCGGTGCTGAGGAGAAGATAAAGGATGCAGTTGAATAGAAGGTAGAGGAGAAAGGTCAAGATGAATAGACTGAAGTTAGGGTATCAAAACCTTCACCAGTTGTTGGTCCCTCATTGTTTATACTTGTCTCATCTAGTCAAGAAGATTTTGGTCATTTTGGGAATAAGAACATTGAGCAACTGAGAAGTTTTGAATTGATGTTTGTTGCAACCTAGAAATTGAGGATGAAATGATCAAAGGATAAACATCTTATTGAGGAGGCTATTCCAATTTTGTAGCACCTTGCATCAGAATGCAAGATAGATTAGGTTGCTAGTCCATTCGGTAAGTTGAAAGGCTTGACTGAGCACATTGCAAAAGAGTATAAAACTCTTCAACAAGTGTCAAACCGACAATTGGTGGAAAGGTATACTACAACTAGAAAGATCACTTGTGATAATATGATCACATCTGAAAAAGATAAGCTGATAGAAGAGATGACACATATTGATAAATCTCTTCATCAATATAGTCGCATATACTGGTCTTGCACTAACACAACAAAACTAACAACTGACCTAGATAATAAAGTTAAGGCAGATAACAATAAGTTGGAATAACTTGTAGTCACTTTTGATGGTACTGAATCATTGAACAATTTTGTTGATGGTCAAATTTTGCTTTTAAAGTCTAAAATTTCAGCCTTGCAGAAGGAAAAGGACAAATTAATCGAGCAGGCCAGAGAATTGAGAGGTTTGGTAAGTCCCCAGCTTAATACTTTGTTACTCCATAAGCAGGAATGTATGGACCAAATGAATATGCCCACATCGGCAACCCTAATAGAAGAAGAACTGCATTCTTACACCTTGGATGAGTTTGTATCAATTTTGGGAACTCTAAAATCCGACTAGGATACTTATTTGGCATTTTTGGAGGGTTCTTATCTAGATATTTTCAAGTACATTTAGATCCAGTATTCACAATTTTTCTTTGTATAGAATTTCATTTCTTATTTTTTTGCCCTAGTCTTTGGCATTGTTGTCAAAGGGGGAGAGGTGGATGCAAAAAATGTCAAGGGACATAAGAAGTAATGTATAGCTCAAGGGGAGAAGTGTTCTGAGATCAGTTTTTGGATAGGAACCGGTACAACACTTCAATGATCCATTTCTCACATGAGTGTTGCCATCAATGCCAAAGGGGGAGATTGTTGGAAATTGACACTCATCTAAGTTATAAGTGTTTTCATTACTGGCAACACACTTCATGGGAGATCTGACAATCAAGGTAACTAACATTCACTTCACCAGCATTCAAGGAACCAATAGACATGTAACTGACAAACTTGGAACCATTACTCTAAGACCGACATAGGAGATTGATTTTGTTTGGGCCAACATGTGTCTTATTTTTTGTAATATGGTTGTAAGCCGACAAAAGGCAAAATTGGAACCAGTACTCTAAGGTCGATATTTGAAAGGATATTACATATAACGGGGGTCTGCACATGCAGGAAGGCACATTTCCAAGAGCATACTGGTCATCACTAAAGAGTCTCACTGACTACAAGCTTCTGGTGAATTAAAACAATAAAATTGAACTCAAAAATGCATCTGCTATGCCAAATAGAGTTCTGGTTCTAGCTCCACTCTGTATCGGTTGATAAACCCTTAACACTACTACCGGTATCTCTTCTCCTCCAAAATGATTTCCAAGCTATCTACAGATCATTGCATGATATAACACATGTATACAAATCATCTACATATATATACTTCACATTATACAACTCTATTATATTATCCTATGTCGCATCCTATGTCATATCATTATCACACTTCAAAATGACCTAGCAGATTGACCTATATACACATTACAAATAATATGCCTTATGTCATCTTACAATGCATTATAAAAGATATTCAATGTCGACCTTGACAATACTTACAAAATGATTTACTAAATAAATCTCCCTTGATGTCGGCTTCCTTCAAGTACTTATGCCACTATCGATGTAGCCTTGAATTCTCCAAAGCTAGTGTCTACTAGTATGTGCCTCCTAATGTCGATATATGACTTCCATCTAATCTTCTTGCCATCAGTGACAACAAAATAAATCTGGTGAGTGTCAATTGCCAACACTTTCAACCATCTTTCTCAATATTTTATTATAACACCGATAGGCCTTACTTTTAGTAGAATAACCAAGAAAGATTCCTTCATCACATCTGGCATCAAAATTTCCAAGATCTTCATCTTTTTTGATATAGCATTTTGATGCAGGAGCATCCCTAGTTCACAAAAATATTGCATCAATGAAAAACATTTTCCTTTTTGTTTTGTTTTGTTTTTTGGAGTTTCAGTTTTCCTTTCTGTATGTCCCGGTTTTGGCTCACCGGATCCTATGGAGTTGGATTATACTTGAAGACTTGATCATCTTTCTTTCTTTAAGACTGCATCGCATTTGGATCACTTTCCACTAAGATATCACTACCAGTTTCCATGATAGTTTCTTGTTACTGGTTGTTCCTTTTTTACTAGTTGCCTGAGACCTATTTTGGTGATCTACTAGAACCCATTCCAAAGCTTGCAGAGCCCTGGGCATTGATTTTGATGTTCCTTGGTGTGTGGGCAACCTTCTACATTTCATCCTTTGGTTTTTCTAGAGGAATCTCTTGGCCGAGGTTAACCTTGTTATTTTTCATGTTAGGTCTTGTTCTTCAAGTTTTGATCCCTTTTGAGCCAACTGGATCCTTTGGATTGATATATATATTTGTAATTATGCTTTAGAATGTAATCAATCAGAGAATTAGATAGATATACTATTCTTAGAAGATAGATATTTCGATTCAAGGTCCTGGTTGTGACCTATTCTACTAGGCCCGAGTACTGGTATGTTGTAACCTGGTTGTTACCAGTTGGATGTAATCAAATTTCATCCAATAAAACTATCTGTTCTGCATTACCTCCATCATGTCTTTGTGTTTCTATTGTGTTTACTCTTGCTAACTGGTACATATTGATCTATTTGAGGTCCCTCCTCACTGGTGACTTCTTCAAGTGGTATCAAAGCGAAGTTTCATTCCAAAGGTTGCGTATCCTGAATTTTGTTGTAGGGTGGTGGATTGTGGATCTGAGCTACAATTGTGGAGGAGTTGTGTGAATCAATGGAGTGAAGAGGAACTAGGAATTGTGGAGCATGTGGGAATGAAGAACCTGTTCTGATGGAGACGTTGCAAGGAATAGCAGATGGGTTAGAAGTCGTGGAGACAACCCAGAGAAGAGGCTAACATATTGAAGATGTAAGTGAAGATGAAAGAGAAGAATCCTCGGCATAACAAGTAAACATATCAGTGGTTGATCTAGATGAAGAAAGGTTTTTAAGGGTTTTGAGTAGGGCGAACACTAAACCTCATTTTACCCCACTAGAATATGATGGGAAGTTAGATTCAGATGAAATGATGGATTGGATCTTGGAGATGGAGAAGTATTTCAATTTTGAAAACACTACAGAAGAGAGGAAGGTGAAATATGTTTGTACCTAGTTGAAAGTCCATGCATCTCTTTGGTGGGAGAATTTGCAAGTTGGTAGACAAAGAAGAGGTAAAGAAAAGATCAAAACATGGGATCAGACAATTGATAAATTGAAATCAAAGTTTGTGCTGGCAAATTATCAAATGGATTTGTTCTGAAAGTTGAAAAATCTGAGACATAAGGAATCTAGTGTGAAGGAGTACACCAAAGCATTTTATAAGTTGAACATCAAATCCAGACATGTTGATGATGAAGTTGAAAAAATTGCAAGATGTTTGAATGGATTTTGGATGTCTATACAAGATTAACTCAGTATGATCAAATTGGAGAGTGTTGAAGAGGCTTACCAGTATGCCCTAAAGGCTGAAAGGAAATTGAACAAAAGACATGAGTAGAGACTAAGAGGTAGAGGTGGAAGGTTTACTAGAGGAAAATTTCAAGGAGGAAGAGGATATACCAGAGGAAGAGGAACCAATACATATCAGAACAAGGACAAGGAAGTGAGAAAAGAAGGTAATTCATACTGGAAGGATGATAGAAATTTCTATCGAAGGAGAGAACCAGATGGTTACCGGAATGAGAACTTTGGAAGACATGACAAGAGGGCATTTAGAGAAACTTTCTTTAAGTGTGGAGGAGAAGGACACTGTGCATTTGACTATAAGAAGACAGAGGCTACCAAAAAAGAAGCAGTGGTGGAAGAAAATCCCATTGGATCAGACAATAAACCAGAAGATGGAGAATTGTTGATGATGAGGAGAGATTTGTGTCATATCAAAGGAGATGAAGAGCCCTTGCAGAGGAAGAATCTATTCAAGACCAGATGTAAGGTATTCATTAAGTGTTGTAAAGTTGTTATTAACAGTGGTAGTTCAGATAATCTTGTTTCAGAAGAGATGGTGAATAAGTTGAAATTGGAGAGATTGAAACACCCTAAGCCTTATCAGATAGCATGGATTCAGGATGATCATAAGTTGTTCGTAAGTGAACAATGTTTGGTGAAATTAAAAATTGGGAATTATCATGATGAAGTTTTGTGTGATATTATTCCTATGGATATATATCATCTTTTGTTGGGTAGACCTTGGTAGTTTGGTAGACAGACAATACATAATGGGAGGAAGAATACATACACTATTGTGGCCAATGGAATGAAACAAACCTTGTTACCTTTGGAGGAACCTTTGAATAATGAAGTCTATATAAATGCCATAATCCATTTAGTAGATGGAAGGAAATTCATGGATGGACTGAGACATGAGAATGTGTGTTTTTTGTTAATTCCTAAGAAAACTGAGAGACTGGAACTGAAAGGAGAGCACCCAAAATAGATAAGAGATTTGCTAACATAATATGAGAAAATCATTTTAGATAATGTACCTGATGGATTGCCACCTATAAGAAGTATTAGTCATTGCATAGACTTGGTTCCTGGAGCTAGTTTGCCTAACAAAGCTACACACCGGTTGACACTAACAAAGAATGAAAAACTGAATAGACAAGTGTAGGAGATGTTGAAGAAAGGTTTGATTAGGGAGAGTTTGAGCCCTTGTGTAGTACCAACATTATTATCACATAATAAGAATGGAGAGTGGATAATGTGTACTGATTCAAGAGCAATAAACAAGATCATAGTAAAATACTAGTTTCCTTTGCCTAGGATGGATGACATAATGGACTATTTGAGTAGAGAAAAATACTTTACAAAGATAGATTTGAAGAGTGGATATCATTAGATTAGGATAAAAGAAGGTGATGAGTGGAAGACAATATTTAAGACCCAAAGATTTCAAAAGCAGAAGATTTTGTAGATCACATGGCAGCATTGCATATTCAAATTAAACAACTTTTGGAAGACATTAACAAAAAATATAAGGAGAAGGTAGATGAGAAGAGGATACATACGGAGTTTGAAGGTAGCGATGAAGTGATGGTATATCTGAGAAAAGAGAGATTCCCAGTTGGAACTTATTATAAGTTGTAGATGAAGAAGTTTGGACCCCATAAGATTTTGAGGAAGTTCAGTTCTGGAAATGCATATGAAGTGGAGCTATTAGATAGTCTAAGTATTTCACCTATATTCAACATTGCAGATCTTCATGAGTACCATGAAGCAAAATTTAGTGAGGATAGTGTTGCAGACTTGGAGGAACAATTTCCCTAGAAGGAACCAGTTTAGGTTGAAGAGATTTTAGATAGTAGGATTGGGCATAGTACCCAGAACAATCAGTATAAGGAATATCTTGTGAAGTAGAAGGGAAGAGTAGTTGAAGATTCATCTTGGATTTCTTAGGTAGAGGTAGATCGACTTGGTTTCCCTCTGACCCAAAAAAAGTGAGAGGCTCACTTTTCATTAACCTCAGATGTTTGATGTAGGAGCATCCTCGGTTCACAAAAATCTTGCATCAACCAAAAACATTTTCCTTTTTGTTTTGTTTTTTGTTTGCAATTTCAAATTTCCTTTCTATGTGTTCTGGTTTTGGCTCACCAAATCTTTGGGAGTTGGATTATACTTGAAGAATTGATAATATTTCTATCTCTTAGATCGCATCACATTTGGATCACTTTCCAGCAAGATATTGCTATCGGTTTCCATGACAATTTCTTGTTACCGGGTGTTCCTTTGTTACCGGTTGTTCCTTTGTTACGGGTTTCTTGAGACCTCTTTTGGTGATCTACTAGAACCTATTATGAAGCTTGTAGAGCTATGGGCATTTATTTTATGTTCCTTGGCATGTGACCGACCTTCTGCATTTCATCCTATGGATTTTCTGGAGGAATCTCTTGGCGGAGGCCAACCTTGTTATTTTTTATGTTAGGTCTTGTTCTTCAGGTTTTGATCCCTTTTGGGTTGACTAGATCCTTTGGATAGATATATATTTGTAATTATGCTTTAGGATGTAATCAATCAGAGAATCAGATAGCTAGACTATGCTTAAAAGATAAATCTTTCGATTCAAGGTCTCGGTTGTGACCTATTCTACCAGTCTTGAGTGTCGATATGTTGTAACCCAGTTGTTACCGGTTTGATGTAATCAAATTTCATGCAATTAAATTATATGTTTTGCATTGCTTCCATCATGTCTTTATTTTTTCATTGTGTTTACTCTTGTTGGCCATACAGATTGATCTCTTTGAGGTCCCTCCTCACCAGTGACTGCATCACATTTACTACCAAATTTTTTAAAATATCTAATAGTAGGATCATGACCAAACCATCACTCATAAGGAGTCTTACCAGTATCACCTTTGACATTCACTCAATTAAGAGTGTGTACATTAGTACTCACAGATTCTCTCCAAAATATATGTGGAACATTTACTTCAATCATCATGGTTCTAGTAGCTTCTTGAACTATTATATTCTTCCTCTCCACAACACCATTCTACTGTAGTGTCATAGGAGCATATAACTATCTCTTAGAACTCCATGGTCTTCATGGTTGCATTAAACTCACTGAAAGTGAATTCTCCACCTCTATTAGATCTCAGACACTTTAGCTTCATTCTAGTCTCATTTTCAACTCTAGCTTTAAAAATCTTGAGCTTCTCCAATGCTTAAGACTTATCCCTTAAGAAGCCAACCCACATCATTCTTGAGTAATCATGAATCAACAAAATGAAATACCTATCACCCTACAAGATTCTCACTCTAGAAGGACCAAACAGATCAATATGCACGAGATCTAACAATCCATTAGAATTGTACTATTTTTTCTTATAAGTAACTCTTGTCTACTTCCCTAATTGGCATTCCTTACATACTGTATTAGAGGGATTTATTAACTTTGGTAGATCTCTTACTACCTGAGTAGAGCTTATCTTAACCATGCAGTCAAATTTTACATGACACATCCTTTAATGCCATTACCAACTTTCATCAGTTTGAGCAATCAAACAAATTTTACCACCAACATTCAAGTGAAAGATACTACCTTTAGTCTTTGTACCTGATGGAATCTCAGTTCCAAAGCTATTCAAAATCTGGCATTTGTCATTATTGAATTGCAAGTTATATCCCTTATCAACCATCTAACCAATAGTCAAAAGATTATGCTTTAAACCTTCGACATACAACACATCAGCAATATTATGCTTACCATCAAGAGAAATAGAAACTCTACCATGGATTACACAAGCTTTGTTATCTCCAAATCTTACTATACCACCATCATACCTTTCCAAGTTCACAAATTTAGTCTTATCACTTGTCATATGATTAGAGAAACCACTAACAATTACCCATTCATCTTTCTCCTCAACTTTAGAAGCTAAAGCTTTCTCTTCATTAGTGAAACTTGTAGAATCTATAGTTATACAGGGTCATATTCCTTGATAGAAATGAACACAAATTCATCTCTTGAATTACCCTTATCTGACTCATCATCTGTCACACCTTCATCAGCAACATAATAACACTTCTTCTGATATTTAGGCTTATATGGCTTAAATGTCTTCTTAGGATTTATATCTCTTTCTGGAAATCTTGATGCGAAATTCCCTATCTTATTACATGAAAAATATTTAAGAGTAACTTTTGTTCATACTTACCAACATCTTTAGGCAATCTCCTAGCAATAAGTGCTTCAAGATCCTCAAGCTCTCTTTCTTCATCTTCGATATCTTTCATCTCTTTCTTATATCTAGATACTCCTGTAGAAATTTCTCTCAAATCATCTCTTCTTCCCGAAAACAATAGCTTTGAATACAAATTCATTCTTAGAAAGAGGGTCTCCAAACTCACTCATCTCAAAAGAAACAAGTTTACTGACCAACATATATTTTGCCACATTTGTCATATTCTGGATCTCATCAATAGCAACAAATTTATGTTTGTAAGTAGGAGGCAAGGATCTCAACACTTTAGCAACAATCTTAGACTCTTCAAGGATTCCACTAGAAAATTTGATTCTGCACACAAGCTCATTCACTTTCTACACAAAAGAAGTAATATTCTCATGTTCACCCATCTTCAGGTTCTCATACTTTCTTTTCAAGTTGTGCAACTTAGCAACTTTCACATGACTGTCACCTTCACGCAAGGTCTCCAACTTTACCTAAATCTCATGAGCAGTTTCAAGATCCATCACATTACTCATTTCAAAATCTGACAAGGCACTCAACAATGTTTCTTTGGCTCTAATATTGAATTTTGTTTCCTTAATCTCATCCGAAGTAGAAGGACCATTCTGAGGGACATTATAGACAATCTTAGTGACCTTCCAATACTCTTCTCCAATGCATCTCAAATGAACTTGCATATGGTTGTCCCAGAGAGCATAGTTCATTCCATTAAATCTCGGATGTCCTCAAGTGGTCAAGCATCTTCTGGAGGATCTATCTCTAATACCAATTGTTGGAAACAATGCAACCAACTAGGGAGGGGGGTGAATTAGTTTGCACCAAAACTTTAGCAACTTAAACCACAAAACATATCTCATGATTAACAATTAAAGCATGAAATAAAACACATAACACAAGGAATTTTGACGTACAAATCCCGATTAAGGGAAAAACCATGTTGGGAACCTACCCACAATGAGATAATACCCTATTAGGAGTAAATGTGAATATTACAATGGGAATGCGCGTGCATTCTAGCACACTACCTAGAGCTCACTACTCAAGATAAGAAACCCAAAAAGGCTACAACCTTTAGGGAAGGCTCGCTACCTTACATGAAGTCTCACTAACTTACAAAAACATTCGAGTTACAATCCAGATTACATGAACTATGAATATAACATCTGCATATGCTTGAGTACACTTCCGGTTAAGCACACAGTCTGGTCTAGAACACTCCTCTTCTCCACACTTCTGAAAGATCAAATAAGTTGTCAACACATCCAACTTGATCATTCACTCGCATATACAGTACATACACTCGCAGACATATATCTTACAAGATTATTGCATATATTTATACAAACCCTTCAACCTATATTTCAAGGTCAACTAAACCCTCAATAACAATTATTAAATAATATCCTCACATGCCACAACAATACACGCAAACCAAAATAATATTGGCTAAGACATAGTCTGTACCCAAACCAATACCGCAAATACACAACACCTCTAACAATTACGCCTCAATCATCAGCAACACGCTACAACCACCAAGAATATCGCATAACACAAAAAACATCATCGGACAAGGAAAATATTTAATAACACACATAATAATCAATGTAGACCACCAATACACATAGAAAAAAATAAAAATACATTCACAAGCAACATGAATTGCATCACAACAACTACAACTACTCGCATCATCAGAATCATCATCACTTCTTTACCAAAGCTCAAAAACATCAACATAACTGATTGTCAACCTCAAAGATTCATTTGTGGATATCCAAATCACGAACCAAGCTAACTAATGACACACATCAACATCCATAACACATTCCATACATCTACAACTAAAGATATAGCAATCCTAGAGCAATACAATGCACAAACTAGAATACCAAATAACATGAACAACTACATAACATCCTCAATACTAGATCTCATAACTCGATCAAATCATCATGCAAACCTCTGCAAATGGGAGTGAACCATCTACAAACAACATACCAGAAACCCTTTAAACCGCATCAACTCATCTGCAATACACAGGCTCAACCAACTCATCCAATCAAACTATAACACTGGAATACATAGAAAACTTTCCAACAATCTCCTCATCAACAACCTCCATATATGTCACATATGTTGATGACATAATATCATCCAATATCCAACACAACTTTCCATCTTTTGCAATGACCTCTCAAATTTGTAACAATTTTTTTAAAGGTGAAGAATTTCTCAAAAGGATTTGTTTTTTGAAACTACACATAGTAGAAGTATATTTATAAATAAGTCCTCCCATCTTGCACCAAATTTCTACAACTTCTAACAATTAGAAACATATAGATAAATCCAAATTTATGAGGTTGTGACATTTTAATAGATTGAAGGATATTATAATACTTAATATCAAAACCTCTCAACCTAAAAAGAAAAAAAAAACTTGGATTAAAAAAAGATAAAATATCATTGACTTTTTCTCATCTTCTAGACATTACAATTTCAAATCTAAAAGATAGTATTCCTTCCCAATATCACATTTTTTATGCATAAGTCTTTTGTGAAATTTTATTCTTCCTACCAAACTTCAAATGAAGTTCTTATATTAGGTATTTCATTATTTTTCTATAAATTAATATATAATTCTTTTACTTAAGAAATTATATTTTCATGAAACTTTCATAAACAAAAGAACCTAACAAAAATATACGAATTGTAAATATATAAAGAATCCTAGTATAAAGTTATAAATCTAGAAAATCAATAAAAACTATATTATAGCATTATGATGGATTTTAAGATTTTCTATAAATAACATTTGAACCTCATGTCCTATTCTATATTGCTATAAAATTTGAAGAACAAAGCGTTGTGAGATTGTACACTTTTACTTTACTACTAAATATAGTATTTGAAACCTTCTTAATGTAAAGTACTTAATATTTGTGTAATTGTGACAAAATAGTGAATGATAGATCAAGAAGGAAACCACCCTTTCCCTCAGAGAGAGATGAGAGTTTTGCTATTGATTACCATTCAAGCACTTTTCATGATGTTACATTAAGAAGAGGAGAGGATAATTCACTTGATTCAATCTCTCCACACGAAGATGGTAGATTGAATTCTGAATGAAATGGGAATGATAAGTTGATCCCCTCTTCCTTGTTTCAAATGAAAAGGAAATTCATTGAATTATGTAGTGAAAAAGTGACAAAGAACTGATTATAACTTGAGATCAGATTATGGGATGAAGATGTGCACCTGGATCTGGCAGTAATATGTTGAGACGAAGTCGCCCTGTGAATTTGAGGAAAAGTTGCCCAGATTGTGGCGGGAATGCACACAGTCCTCCAAAAAATCCATGAAACAAAAAGGGGTTTTCCACCTCTACAAATGAAGCCTGAATCCAAAAGTACAGTTGCGCACCTACAACCTACACATAGAAAAGAGTGGAAAATGGGCTGGGATTGGGGGTTTACCTTTAGGTCAAACCCCAGTTTTGGAATTGACCAAGTAAAAAAAGAAAGTACTTGCAAGTAGATGTAAATGAAAGACTTAATTGTAAATCACCTCAAGAGAGGTCATGATAGCAATGTTGATAGAAGTGCTTATGTGGAATTGTATGTTGGAATCAATCTCCTTTTCAATGGTTGAATCCTTGACTTGAATGCAACACCTAGCCTTGAAGGGAGACTTGAGAATACTCAATGATGGAAAAGAATGCTTGAATGCTTGATTGCTTATGCAACTTGAATCTATCCAACTTTGACTTCTCCAACTTATCAAACTTATGCAAATGAGAGGAGGAGTGTCCCTTAAATACATGATAGTGGATTTGATTTTCATCACGAGCCAACATCAAGGAGTTTCTCTCTCGATTCACAACCAACAATGTAACCCTAGGAAGGGTCCTTCTCCAAAATAGGACATGGAAAGGGGTTCCATGCCTCTATCCTGGGAGCATAGTTGTGCCATGCCCCTATCCTACCCCTTTCTCTAGAGCAAAGTGTGAATAGGGTGATGTAGAGGCCAAGGAAGAATTTGTTTATGCAAACTGAGGAATTTCTGGTCTCGATCAGGCTAGAGGATTCAAAATCACATGCACAAGGACCCTAATGTAATAGAAAAGTGCTAGGGTCACAATTTTATGACACTACATTTAGCCCCCACTTTAGCGAGAGTATAAGCCTATGCCAATACTGCTGGTAAATTTCAAGGAAATAGGATTGAAAGACTTTTACCATGTCAAGGAGACAAGATACGCCAAGCCCCAAGTGGACTTAGGATCTTACGAATTCAATTGACAAAGTAAAAGGGAAGATCAAGAAGGGGAGAACCATGACTACAAGTAGAAAAGTTCCCTTCACTATGAGCCATGAAAATACAAAATATTACAAAGAAAAACAAAGTTCACTAAGTAATTCTAAGTATCACAAGAGGGAAAGTATGAGCGAAGTGTATGCCCCCACATTAAAGAGATTGCACGCGCCTTATCGGGAGCGATTTCTTTAAGGTAGCATACACCCAAGAGAGAGAAAGAGGGAGCACTTTATCTCAAGAATTTATCCCATGATCAAGGAATAGACCCAAGGATAATGACACAAAACATGAGGTAGTGTCACTTTTCTCGAGGTCAGTATGTTGTATGATAACTCATGTATATCATGTATGTATATGTATATAATAATCATCATTCCCCAAAGAAGGACACTACATTGGAAGAAAGGGAAGAGAGGATGTCTTTTGAGTCAACATAAAAGAGACCAAGAAAAGGTATCAATGCTTTACATCATCCCCAAGTAGACATTAAGGGAAAAATAGAAGAACAGGGATACACATAGAAGAATGGTCACAAAAGAGAAAGAAAAGAGAGACAGAAAGATCTGCAGTTGTTGCACTATGGAGTCAAGCCATTCATCAAAAATATCAGCTATCATACGGCTTCTTTGAACCTGATCCAATAGCTTCTAGTTTACTGGTGATTTAGGATCAAAAGACAATGACATATGCAATAGAGGCTGAGGACTCGGGTGATGCATGGCATTGATATATTCTACCATTTGTGTAACAACCTATTTCAATTCCCGCTTGTTCGTCTCATCTTTCCAGGTTTTGGATATCATTCTTTTGGTGAAGGATTCCAAATTTTTGGCATCCACAGCTCTTGAAGCAACTCCTCATTCAATTTTCTCAACAAAAAAATCTTTTTCAGTGGCATTTTTTGGGTCTTTATCTAAGATAGGCTTTGCCACTTCTGCTACCCAGTGCCCTGTGTCATCATCAACCTCCATCATAGCCTCTATTTTAACCTTTTTGGGTTTGAATAATTTTCTAACACACTTACTAATCATATCTTCCATGGGAATGGTAATAGGAACCACATTGCGTTTCTTACCAATAGAAGCTCCAAGCCATCAAGAAACATTGGAAGTTTCTTTGGGCAGAGGTGTCTGATAATCAGGTAGATCAACAACAGTCATGGTGCTCATTGGATTTGGATTTTCTTCAGATTATTTCTCTGTATCTACATCCTACACTGAAGGATTATTTGACACTTGCTCATCCATGGCCACTTGGGTTTCCTCACTTGAATCTAAGTCCACAACAATCTGGTCTGCTGCTGGTTCCCTGTTTCTCTTTCTGCTCCTAGAACGAGTGACTCGAACTACTGAGGAACTCAATGGGTATTTCTTTGACCTCTTGGTTTGAACTTTTCCAACTTTCGGCCTTGTGGCACCTGTAATATCAACAATTACATTAGAGGAGGAAGTGGTAATTTGTGTTGCAGTATGAATTGGACCAACTGTTATCTCTTTAGGAGTAATGATTGGCTCTTTTCTAAATTTGCGGTCCCTTAACCACTTCTTTGTTCTCCTTATAAAATTGAAGGACTTGGCATGGATACTTTATTCTTCTCTCCCGTCCCAATAAATTTCAGGGATGGGTTTCCCTTGAACCCTTACATTGAATTCAAGATCTAACACATCTTCCCCCTCTTCTTCTTGTATTCCTCCCACATTTATTGATAATCTCATTGTAACAATCTGCTGCAAAGTGAACCTTGACCACAATCTCCTTCTAACTTCAAATTCATCGCAACAATTTTCCCAATAATCTTCTAATTGGGGTTCATGAAAGAAATTGGCATCAACATTTAAATGTTCCACATAATAGCCTTTACTATCAAACTTATGTCAGGGAATGTAGTGTTGTAAATTATGTTTCTTGAACTCTAATTCTAGGTTCAAAGCATCAAAAACAGATTTGCAACTATAATATCCAAGTTCAATTGGAAAGGCAACTCCAAATTTACTTTTCACCCCTAACTTTTTATCAATGTGGGCAAGTTGTCTACAAAATTCAATAAGAAAATAGCTATCAAGGGCATTCCTAGGCAATTTGAATGGTTCACCTTCAAATCCCCCTACTCTAATGTAGGTAAATCTGGGAAATTGGATAAAATAGCTTCCATATATACTGACCAACTCCATGGCTTCAGATGACATTCTTTTATTTGTGTCTCCCTACAGTTCAAAGACAAGTCTTCCTACGAAAACATCATTCCATCTTGTAACAATTTCAGCATATCTCTGTTGTTGCAGGTGTGGATAATAATCGTAAACCTTCATGCCATCCACCCAAGGCTCATGATGTAACCCTTGCCACTCTCTGGTACAAGCCAGTATATAAAATAAATATGAGGACATGTAAAACCCGGACATTCCAACAAAATTACTCAAACCCTCATGAAGCCTTTCAGCAATAACCTATGCCCAGTCAAGATATTTTCACCAGCCAACAATACCTAAATGTAAAAATACATCCAATCCTCCCAGTAGAAAGCATGTGAATTACCTTTGAGTCTGTTTAACAAAATCACAATATCCCACACCTCCGTTATGAAATGCTCTCTTGTAAGAGGTTTGGGTAACTGGGAACCCCCTTTTTGAACTATTAGGAGCCAATTCCTAGCAATGACACTCTTATAAGTGCTTTTCTTCTTAGAGAATAATGCGTATGAAGTACCAATGGATGAATCTTCATACGACTCCTTATGAGGAATTCCAATTGCAGCCATCATTGTTTCCCTGTTGATTTCTACTAACAATCCACCTGTTACCGACATCATACATGTTCATACATGCTATCACCAATTATGGGCAAGGGGCGACAGTTGGGAATGCAACAACTTCAATCAAGACACTTTTAACAATTCTTTCCATCATTGAGTTAGCCTCAGGGTTTCTAGCTGCTTCCAAAAAATTTCCTAAGTCAGCTTGGGCTAAAGAAGTGTCACCTAGTTCTAGAAGTGTACTGACTAAGCATGATGTGCAACCAAGCTTTGGTAGACTTGGCCTCATGATGGCCGCTTTTGCATTCATCAAACAATTTATAGAAAAGGACAAAATTCTATTTCAAAACAAAGAATTTGACTATACTGACTTTCTAAGCTAGTAACACGACAAAGAAGAAATCATCAAACTCACTTGTTGCCACCTTCAAATCTATGTAACACTCGGAAGTATGGAGCTAAAATTACCTTCGGCGCCCTTCGCTTCTCCAACAATAACAACTACTAATTTCACAATTTGAGAACTTACATATCAAGAGGCAGAAAAACTAAATAATACCTACGCATGTCTCATAACAATTCATTCAATCGTGTGAGATAACCCATGATTTGACGGGATTTTGACAACTTTCTTTATTAGATATCAACTCCACACAAACGGCTTGATTTTTCATGATTTCTTTCCATAATTAGAATTTTAAAACATGATATGCTCAAAATATTCCTTTTGTCATACCACCTTTGCTTTAGTAATGTCTTCGGAGCCAACTTGAAATGAAGTTTTGAACCATGAACCATTTAACAAGAAGTTCAATGGTTCAAGTTCAACATGAGAGAACAAAAGGACTTCCACCTTGCGGCTCAACACAACTAAACTGGGAATGAGCAAAGACTTTTGACAAACATAAAGGAGGACCTTGAACTTCATTGGGACAGAAAAAGTGAATCGTAAAGAAAAAGGTACACAACCAAGGACGAATCAAGCCAAATGGGGGAGGCAACATTAATGACACATTATTTTTCTGAAGACAAAGACTTTAACTATTGACAAAATAATAGGGTAACATCAGCTTTGACTGGGGATCGAGACTGAAAAGAACTAGGAATGGAACCTAGAATCTCTGGTTTCACATGCAAGCAGAGAGGGACAAAGGTCAGACCACAACAAACCACACAACAAGAAAACCAAACAACACAGCAAAAACCTATGTACAAAGAAGGAGGAGACCTGCTTATAATTGATACAACTTTAAATCCTACCCATTGTAGGACAAGGGTAATGAAACTCCATTAGGGTATTCAAGCTTAAATGAGATAGGGCCTAATACCTGTTTGATCATGAATGGTCCTTTCCACAAAGAATCAAATTTCCCATGAGCTCATTTTGGTTCCCTGCGTTTGTCCCAGAGCAGGACTTGATCTCCAGCATAAATTGTCATGGTCTAGCTCTACGATCAAAAAATTTCTTTACCGTGGCCTGATGTGCAATGATGTGATCCATCAAATCTTGCCTCTCTTCTTCAATTTTTGAAAGGTACATAATTCTCTTTTCTAGATAACTTTGGAAGAATTCATCTTCTATCACTTTCTGCAACCTAGCAGCTGATAACTCTAGGAGGCTGCAACTGAGACACTGCAAACTAGAGGTCCTGAGTCTACAACCTGTGAAATTTGACTGCAAAATGGAGGGACTAGGGCACCACGCCCCTATCTTGGGTAGGACCAGGAAGCCATGCCCCTGTCCTTGATTGATTTCTGCAGTTCTGAGGCTTCTGAGTGGTGTTGATGCCTTTTCCAGATCTGAAACTGCCTCTACTGCCTGTTTCTGCACCTGCAACTGAAAAGGGAAGGTTTGGGTGGCTATATGGGATTTTGCCTTAGTCAAACCCCTGTGTTGGTGATTTCCACCTCCACAAATAGCCGATAATGTAATGAAAATGTGTGTGCTAGAACCTTGTGTGTATGCAAGATCCTAAATGATAAGAAACTAGAGCTACCCTACATATGAGAGTAAACCCTAAATGTAAATGTGAATGTAAATGACAATGATTCAAACCAAATATGCTAAATGATCTAAAGAATGAATGTAAATATGCAAATGGATATAAAGAATCTCATACAAAGACATGAAAATAACATGAAATCATACCAATCCCCCAGGGAGAGATATTGCCACTAGATCTCCTATTACTCTTCAATGTCTTCAAGGCTCCTAATTGATGATGAATGCCTGATGAAATGTTGTTGAATGTTGTTGAGTGTTGTTGAAGACTCCACATGGGCTTCTCTTTCACTACATAGAAGGCTCCTTATGCTCCAAAAACCTGCTCTTAGATTCTTAAGAAGACCCCCTTCAAATGAAGAAAGAAAGCTCTAATGTATGAAATCCTAGATCTTAATTTTGACTTAATACCATCTTTAGGCCGACCTAGGAATTGAATTTATCACCAATATTTTGGGGTTAAGCATTATAATATCATAGAATTGTGGTCCCGAAATTTTGGGAAAAAAGTCGAGGACCATGTGCATTTCCGCCATGGTCCGACCAACTTTTCACCAAATTTTCAGGGCCGTTAGATATGATGATATTAGAGAGAATCCCCAAGTTACAGCTAATTTCGAGGTGTTTTGATATGCGAAATTGGGCCTTAAAGGCCAAAATAGGACATAATTAGGGTTTATGATTAAATGATTTATTGGAGGAATACCATAAAAAAGGGGCACACTTAGGGTAAAGGGCCCAATTTTATGATGTATGAAGTGATGAAATATGACTTTAGATTTAATTAAATTAATTAATTAAATGCTTAAAGGGAAATTAGAAATTCAAGATGCAAGACACAGTAAGGCGGGTGCTACCCTAAGTGTGAAATTGTACCACCCTAGTAAGGGCGTACAATTTACGAGACTGCAACTCCCAATAGGTATCCCGATTTTCACTCATGCATTACGTCTTCTAGTATGTAATCCTAGGATTTCTAGTTCGTTGCCCTAGGCCCCTGGTTCTAGTTCAGTTTGTTTTGGGTTCTGGTTCTTGTTTAGTTCACCTTTGGGTTCAGCCAGGGTTCGTACCTAGGCAAGTTGGTTTGTCCAAGGTGAACCCGAGTCAAACCCAAGGCAAACTTGGACACTTGGGTGCCCAAATTTACATTTTTTTTAGCAAGATTTTATAAAATTTATAGAACTGAGTCCAGACTTGCAAATTTGTGTGATTGCTTTGCAACTTATCATGCAGGTTTTAAAATTATTAAGAACTACAACATACAATTGATATATTTATTCAAATTTTTTTTATGTCTGAAGAAAGATAAAATAGAGCAACAAACAATTGAGTTTTGACATCTTACTTGTTAACCTTATACAATGTACTAGACCAATGCTCAATCACAACAACAAAATACCCATGCATTAGCTCATTTTGATTTACAATCCCTGGCTAGTTGTAATAAACCAATTAACTTAACCCCAAATTTGAACAATCTTTTTTTTGTTCTATTATTATTATTTTATTGTGTTTGATTAAATCACATACTCAAGTACATATATCTAAACAAGATAGGAATCCATCCAACCAGGATGGGCATCTAACCATACGGGTTAAGCATCTATCCATACGGGACTAGGCATCTAACCATATGAGACAAGAGGTATCATCTATGGAGTAGGCATCTATTCATAAGAATAGGAAATGCTCTGGCTAGAGACTTTAGACTCATCGAGACCACCTGGGTCCCGAGTCACTCTCTAAAGACTGCACTCCGCTACTAGGAGTGCATCGAGGTCGTTGTCCTTAGGAGTATAAAAATAATTACATAAACAAGCTTGAGTTCCGCCTTGGAATTTGGCCTAAAGCCTCGGGAAGTCAAGAGAATCCATACATGATTCCTTCTAAGTATGCATTGAATTAATCTTATCTTCTAATTAGCATCATTTTAACCCTTTGATTGGGGGGCTTAAGGAACTTCGAAAACCTTGATCAACTCACCCTTAACCAAATCCTAATCCCCATCCCCGAATGCCTAAGTACAAGGGACAAATTCATCCCTAGACTGCCTACATACCCATTTCGACACGGGATCAAGGCACAAAGTATGTAGTTATGGTTTCTAACTATGGTTTAATGTAAATTGTTTGGTGGGTACACAACACTTTCTAGGGTCAATGTCTTAAACAGTTTCTCTGCGGTTGCTACCCACGATGGTAGATATATAGCAAAAAGGCTCAAGGTGGCCTTCTGCTCGTGGCCTAAAATAACTAAGTACTATTTCCTATTAAATACGTCACCCTTAATCTGTTATCATATGCTGAAATCATCAAGATTAAGTAAATTTCTAAGATCATCACACACATCCAAACCCTAATGGGGTCTTCTAAATTTTAACTGATCAGATGTAAGTTCATTTTAAAATTAATCTTTTTAGATTATCGATCCAAGAGGGATTACCCACCCCTTGGATTTTAACTTCCAAATGACCCTTATTTCTCCCCGAGGGTTTATAGGGACGATACCACATACGTCGTTGTTGCATATTTATTAGGCGTTAAGTGCAGGAGTTCAACATGACGACATTACCTATAAGCATGACCCAGAGACACCATAGATACCGAATGCTGCTAGGTTTTTGGTTTCAACTCTTGTTTAGTTGTCTATCTAAAAATTTAACTATGAATTCATGAAATCATAAATAAACATTACACTAACACAACTATGAAAAGAAACTATTGCATGCAATGAATTACTGCTTGAAATTAAAAACTAATATATAAGTATTACATGCTAAGCAAATCAACGACTTTGGAAATAGCATTTTCTTGAAAGAAAACTATGATAATAATTAAAATTCTTAAACTTGAACTAAACACATGAAAGTACTAATCGCTTGAAAACTATGATACTTATAGGAGATAGCTTATGAAAATGACCATTACACTTTAAGTATGAATCCTAATACTTGAAAGGTATTAAATTGTTTGAAAGAAAATTAAATGACTAAATAGCAAGACTTTGGAAGAGAATTTAACATTTACTTGTTATAGGGAAAGACAATATAATAATAAGCTTGAGAATAACCACATTATTGGTAAACCAACTAATTCTTCCATTTGAAGTAACATAAATTTTATCTTTAATTATTTTCTACAAAGGTTAACCTTACTTAAATATGAATCCTAAATTGCTTGAAAGGAAATTAAATTATCAAATAAGAATACTATGGAAATGAATTTAATACTTACTAGCTTGAAGGGAAAAACTATTCAACAATAAGCTTCAAATTACCACATTACTCTTATTTACTAATTGTCCAAAAAGAGATTAGAAAGGAGTCTAACTCTTGCTAGTTAATCAAAGTATTTAATACCAAGTCTCTTAATAAACAATTCTAATCAATCTACTTCTATTTTTTTTTTAACTAATGCCAAATCATTTGCAAAATTATAAAGTGATAACTAACTACTCCTTCCACTTGAGATAATGTTAACTTCACCCTTGGATATTTTCTACAAATAATAGCTTTATCAATTTCAAATACTTAGAAGAGAGCTAATGTTTGCTCCTAAAATTGTTGTTTAATTTTCTAAATGATCATGGAATATGTTTCATGAAACTCATTTGCTTGATTAAGATAGAATCTAGAGCAATGAATACTAGGGCATCCCTGGCACTCTTTACCGGATACCAATTAACCCCTAGATATATAGATATATAGATATTAGGAAAGGTGGTGTCCTCCTCTTTGGGGCTATGACTGAAGACTGCTATCAAACTACATTGGATTCTTTATTTATCACGTATGTAGACTCAACTCACTCGAGGGTCCCCCTACCTATATAACTGGTTTGAGTGGAGACTCGAGCTATACTCTCCCACCCCCCCCCCCCTGAAAAGATTCATTAGATGAGTATTTAATTTTGAGTTTGGTCAGAAAGTCAAGTTTAACATTCTTGTGTAAAAAGGTCATTGTTTTTTTGTTTCCTTTCCATTTACTAAAACTATTTTGGTTTTCATGGATTGGAATTATTTGGTGAATAAAAAATACTTTTTTTTCCCATTTTCCCTCTCAATAGTTTTCAAATATTTGGTTTTCAAAATAATTTTTCTTAGCATCCTAATTAATACTAATGTTCTTGCAAAATAGATTAAACCATACAATTTATTACTCTACAACATAAATGTAACTACGCCTTTACTAGTCTTATATGTCTTTGATTATTCTCAGGTGCCTTGCATACTCTATATCTTGAAATGTAACTTTGTGAAAATATATTCAACTTCTTGAATTGAGGAAATTCTTAACTAATATTGATTCATATTTCTTGGAATACACAAAAGATATATGTGAATCTAAACACAATATACTTGAGAGGTCAATTATTTTAACCTTTAATACTTGCACTAATTTGAAGTATACAATAAGCTATTTTGATGTCTAATAAATAAGGAACTTAAATGTTTGAAATGTAATGAATGTTTTGAAGGGAATCTATTTACTACTGAAATTTATTTGAGATTATCTAGTGATACTTGATGATAAAGAACTAATACTTGGATTAATTTCATTTATTTCAACTTGTGCAAAAATTTTCCAAGGTGCCTCGCGGATGCAATATACTTTCTCATTCCTTTGTTCTCTTAAATCAAACTAATTTATTTTATTATCTATTATATCTATGTCCTAAGAAGAATTAATTCAAGGTAATAGATTTCTTAATGTTTAATTTTCCATCTCAATTTCATATATGTTAATTGTCCACTAGCCTCTTGCAAATTTATCCATTTACAACCCCAAGAGGCTCTTTACCATCATTAAAGAGAAAATATCACTTTAGAAAAAGGTATTTGCTAAAGGAAAAGTCCAAATTTGCAACTTAATTAAACCCCAATGAGAAGACCTTTAACATGAGTTAGATTCAATATTAAAATAAACAAATTTACTATTCACTAAGAATAAATTCCCTTTCATTAAATTTAGTAACCTTAAAAAAAAAAAATTAATAATGTAATTAATTCTATCAATATAGTAAATTTAATTATCAAATGTACAAATTAATTTTAATGATACAAATAGATTTAATTACTTTGACAACTTAAAATATAAATTTATTCAACTATTTGCATAGCCTAAATATTAATTATAAACTATATTTTAAATAAAACAATTTATAACTAATAACTCCAAAATATAAGTAGATTATTATTATTTTTAATATAATAAATTTTTATTTTTTTTTGTTTAACTACTAAAATAAATTTTATTTAATTTAATTAACCCAAAATCTAGTAACAAAATAAATTATATTTAAAGAAAGAACTTTATGTATATTAAAGAGGGAAGGGTCCCGCGGGCCCCACACCCTGCGGGTCCCTAGACACTCCTCTCCTATGTTTCCTCTGCACCAACACACCACGTGCCCTCC
This sequence comes from Cryptomeria japonica, assembly GCF_030272615.1. Classification (NCBI taxonomy): domain Eukaryota; kingdom Viridiplantae; phylum Streptophyta; class Pinopsida; order Cupressales; family Cupressaceae; genus Cryptomeria; species Cryptomeria japonica. Next base: position 84,022,165 of record NC_081413.1, read on the forward strand.
TTGATAAGGGGCTTAATTTAATTTAGAGAATAATCAAAGCTATAGGTGGCAGCTTTAACAGCCAACCCCCGCCCTTGAAATTAATGCATGTACCGCCAACTAGAGATTTAAATCGAACCGCCTAAAATTTTAAATTTGAATTTGAAATTTAACATATTAATTTATATTAATATTATTATTTTAAAATGAATTTATTTAAAATAATTTTTGATCATTAAGAAAAACAATATAAATTTAATTTAATCTTAAATAAACAACTTAATTTAATAAACAAGAGTATAATTCTAATTTTTATTATTGTTATTATTTTATTTATTTTTAATTAACTTATTAATACTATTTTTATTTGTTTATTTATATAGACATATATATTTTTTATTTTTTGTTTCCCTTACTCTGATTTTTATTTATGTTGGCAATAATATTTTGTGCATATTATTTTATTCTACTATATGAAGAAGGAATTAGTTTAATCAAGGAGAAGGGTTTTCAAAATAAAGAACTTAAATTTGTATACATTCTACAAAGGAAAACCACTAACTTATTAAACCAAAACGAAAGTAAAACATACCATTTATTTCATAGATGCACATATATTTATTTTATCAAAAATATGAAACAAGGAGACATGCATGCATAACTCCTCTATCAAAATCTGAAACAAGGAAAGGATACATGCATATGTATTTCCTCTATTAAAATCTGAAAACTTTTTTATTTAATCAAAATATTTCTCTTTTCCCGTTTTGAAAGAAAAAATAAAGGTACAAGTATTTTTGAAAGATTAGAAGAGAGAGGAAATGATGAATGAAAACCTTGCAATTGATTCAACTCTCGTTTCTAGCCAACCTTCTTCATTCCTCTTCTGTAACCTGGTAAAAGAAACCTTCTCCCAAATCTCCAAAATCCTATCTCATGCAAAATTTCTACAAAACTTATCCTATGACTAACATGAATTGAAAAAAAATTAAAAAATTCAAGAATTCAAGACTACTTTTCAAAAACAATGAACTCCCCTTTTTTTTGAAAATCTTGTATTCAATATATAAAAAATGAGAGCTATTTCCCACTACAAAATAATTAAATGATTCACATATTCTTTTTTCCATGCAAAAGTGGGGGTTACATGCATATTAAATTTTGAATTTGAGATTCTCTTCTAGAACCTTCTCATTTCCTCCTACAACATGTGCTTGAAAAAATAAGTAATTTTCTAAATTAATTTCATGCAAAATGATTGTTGTCATAGTGGGGGGATTACACTTGACCATGCATTCGAAATTTGAATTTGAGATTCTTTCCCAAAAAAATATTTTCATGCAAGACATTACAACTTGTCATTAGTGGTGGTTATATTTGACCATGCATTTTGAATTCGAAATTCGCTTCTAGAATTTTCTTATTTCTCCTACACCATGTGTTCAATTAATACATTGAATAAAAGTAATTTCCAAATGAATTTATGTATTCTTGAATGTGTCACTCTTATTTAATTCTTTTTATTTTAAAAATTTCAACCATACTATTTCACTAATAAAAATAATACTAATAAAACAATAATAATGCCGTCCTTATTTCACTTATCATTTGTATCTAACATTAATAATAATTATAATAATAATAATAATATCAAGTTTTTATAAGGTCCAAAGTGAGGGTTATGACACTTAAGAAAAGCAACAAAAAAATATTCAGTTTACTGAGCTCACTTTCTTGACTATTCATTCTTTTTCTTCTTCTTATTGCTATTCTTAACTACTTTTGCATTTAGTTCTTGACTCTTATTATAAGAAGAAGAAGAATCCATTAGATGTATAAAATTCCAATTGTTGCAAGTTGAATTTTGTACTTGAATTTGATATTATCATTTTAATATTTTGATGTTGAACTTGATGCTATGATGGTATATGAACCATGATCATGATGCTATAATTAAAAATTTATGATGTTTTTTTTGTTTATATGATATTTTTGTTATTTATATGATATTATGTTGAATAATAATCTTAATTCATGCTTATAGACTGCACATATATATATATATATCCAAATCCTTTCAAAATTTTGTCATACCGAAGAACCAGTTCTTCGAACACGAACACGAGCGATGTAATCAATTCATTTGTCTCGCATCGGCACAGCCGTCCATTTATAAAATGAAACATTGAGCTCATCTATTTTTCTTAGGTCTTGAACAAAGAAATCGAATATGCATTAAATGAAGGTGGTAGGATAAATTCTCGATTTCAATGAAGAAATTGGCAGAGGGCTCCATTGTCTAAGTGTGTACAAAGTAGAGAATATATCTCATAGAGAACAAAGGGAAAAAAATCCAATCACGAATAAAACATGAGTCTTGAGGATCCCTCCTGTATAAGTCCTATCACAAAAGCAACACTCGCAATACTAGATATTCGCCATCTCCTCTCATCTAGGTATTTGTTGAAACAGGATTCTATCTTTTCCACCTCGGCTTCTCCCCACTCCACCATGTTTACAGATTTGATGGCTTGTTCTAAGCATCTGCTAAGATGGACAGCGTCCTCTAGAGCCATACAGGTGCCTTGACCAAGATCAGGCGACACTGGGTGCAATGCATCTCCAACAATGGTTACGCTTCCCTTTCCCTTTTCCATCCCTCTTCCCCACTCCCATGGCCACACCCACCTCACCTTCAGTTCTGCCATATTAATGGTCTCCGCTGGGCTCGACTTTATTAGTTCTGCAATGGGCTCAGGGAAATCTCTAACCATCTCCAGAGCTGCATGCCTAACCTTCTCAGCATCCCCACAGATCTCTGCATCTAAAAAATCGAATTGGAGGTTAGATTGCAAACCAGTCATGATAAATAGCAACAAAGCATGAAACAATTGGAATATGGCATGAAATAATTTTTTGAATGAGGATTCTTAACATGTTGGGTACATAGAAAATTAATCTTCTTGAATTTAATAGCTCACTTTGTAGAGTTGTTCTAATAAAATTCAAACCCTAACAAAAACCCCCAGTACCTTGTGGATGGGATCTCCTACTCACAAACCAGTAAATTTTTTTGTCAGTGCAAGTGAGAAACCCTGCCCTTACTCCTTTACCCCAAAGTTGTACCATGAGCTTCTCGAAATGGTGGCCTTCTGTATATGTGACCATGCCTCTAATGGCAATGCGTCGGGATGATTTGGCTGGTGGGAGGCCCATATATCTTGCAACCGTTGAGTACACTCCATCACATCCTATCACAATCTACAACCAGTACTCAAGAATAAGGAAGCTATTTGAAGAAAGAGAGTGTGTAGGGGAAAAAGCGAGACTAGGTTAACATGCCCTAATCCTACCTTTTGACACACATTACGGAATACGAAATAGCCTAGAGGTATCACACAATTGGCTACTTCTTTTTGCGAAAGAGAGAGTCACGAGCTACCTATTAGGATTTCTATTCCTTTGTTGCAATTGAAAGATAAAATGATACAAGTTCAAGTCCTAATCCCAAAATGCATGTACAAACTAATAACAAGATTGCAAAATTGAGATTAAACAATGAACAGCTGTAAACACAAGGATAAAACAAGAATGCAGATGCATACCCAGAGTCAAAATCAGAGTGAAAATGTTCGGGACGGGGGTCCGGGCGCCACTGTCCTGATACTATGCTGGAAACTGCACCTGAAACTGCTGTCTTGTACTCTGGAAAACTGTCGGAAGTGTTGTCTGTCAGGAGGACCAAGGCGCCCAGCGCCTCTGTCCCAGGGACCAGGGCGCCCAGCGCCCCTATCCTGGTAGGACCAGGGTGCCCCACGCCCCTGTCCAAGTCTTTTGCTCTGCAATTTGGTGTGGAGTGCTGTCTCGACCTGCTTTTCCCAGATCTGTAACCTACGACGTCATCTGAGTCCTGAAACCTGCACTTATATCTGAAAAGGGTGTGGGCGGCTATATAGGGTTTTGCCTTAGTCAAACTCTCGCTTCGGTGATTTCCACCTCCACGAATAGCCAAGTTGTATTGTAAAATGTATTGTGTGTGCAGACCTTGTGTGTGTGCAAGATCCTAAAATGCGAGTAAGCAAACTAGAGCAACCTAGAAAGTAAACCCTAATTGCTTGTAAATGATGATGTAAATGCTCTAAATCGAGATGCAAAGTGATCTAAAGCATGAATAAGTGATGTATTGAAGCTTATGCAAAGACATGAAAACAACATGAAATCATACCCAACCCCAAGGGAGGGGTACAAGCCAATCTTCAGTTAGTAATCTCCTATTGTTCTTCAATGTCTTCCAAGCCCTAAACGGATGAATGAAATTGATAAATGTTTGATAGAGGGATGTTGAATGTTGTTGAAGTCTTCAAAGATCTGCTCTTTCGTTGCATATGAGGTTCCTGAAAACAAAAATCGGATCCTTTCAAATGAAGAAAGAGAGCTCTTATGTATGAGACCCTAGGTCGTAATTTCATCTTTTGGCCGACCTAGAGATTGAATTTCCCGCCAATTTCTTGGAGTTAAGCTTTATTTTATGATTGGATTGTGCTCCTAAAATTTCGGGAAAAATGTTCGGGACCGTGTGCACTCCGGCCGCCACGATCCTGACAACTTTTCACCAAATTTTCAGGGCCGTCGGATATGATGATTTTAGAGAGAATCCCGAAGTTACAGGTGACTTCGAGATGTTTTGACCCCCGAAATCAAGCCCCCAAGTTCAAAATAGGACTTAATTAGGGTTTTTGATTGAATGATGTATTGGAGGAATAAAATGAAGAGGGCACACTTTAAGGAAAGGGCCCAACTTTATGATGTAGAGGACGATGAAATAGGACCTTAGACCTAATTAATTTGATTAATTAAGTGCTAAAGGAGAAATGCAATGCAAAATGTAGAATGCACCAAGGCGGGTGCTAAACTAGGTGTGAAATTGTACCACCCTAGCAAGTGCGTACAATTTACGACGCTACATTTAGCCCCCACTTTAGCAGTCATATGAGTACTACATGCATATGCAAGCTAAAGTACAGAAAAGTAAACATCATTTGAAAAAAGATATATCCATAAATTATCGGATGAAGCCCCCAGCGGCATCTGCACTACACAGTTAGGAACCGCACTCTACAAAACACACGTTAGATCACAAAATCACCTAATGTTTACTAAGGAAAGTGATGAAATTTGTGAGTAGCTATATGCCCCCCCCTGTTTCGACTTGCTTATTAGGGAGGTGAAACAGGGTAGCATGTTTACTTACGACAAATTGTGTAAGAGAGTATTGATGAGGGATGTTTACTGAAAAGGGTTCATCATAGCACTTTTTGGAACATCCCGACAGTAGGGGAATGAAAATACGATTCCTACGCAACAAACGGCTCGAAAATCGCATCTCCCAGACTCAAGTTATGATGAAATGAATGATAGAGGAAAATTAGGGTTTCGAAAGTAAAGGTAAAGGAATGAAAGTATATACTTTGAAAGTGACATTTGCATTTGTCACTTTGTTGATTTTGGAATACTGTTCATTGCAGCGGAGCCCACATAGCCATCATCATGCCTTCACGATGATTGGAGCGTCCCACGAGGATTGAGATCTTGTGCCAAGCCGTGATCGACGACGAGCCACTGGACCAGGTGAGTTGACTGAACGTTGACTTTTGATTTTCTGCATTTGACTTTCTATGATCGTTTGCGGGCCCTGAAATCTGACCATGGGTCCCACCCAGGGCGCCATGGTCCCTGACAGAGCGCCATGGTCCCTTCAGGGCGCCATGGTCCCTGACAGGGCGCCATGGTCCCAATCAGGACGCCATGGTCCCTGACAGGGCGCCATGGTCCCAATTAGGACTTGGTGAGAGATATCAGGGTTAGCATACGATGTTCGACAGTTTGCGTGAATGATTTTGATGATTGAGTATTGATTATAGTTATGTTTTTGTGTTGCAGGGTCTCCCATACATGAGAGAGCATACGGCGGGACAGATTCTTCGCAGTTTGCGAGATCAGATTCCGCGGCTGACTCAGACAGAGAGAGACACATTGTCGATCGTGGGTTTATGGTATGCGATCCTCATGCCAGCCATTCGGTTCCATCCTGCGATGCTGATGGCACTGATGGAGCGATGGGATCCTGACACATGCACATTCCATATTCTAGTAGGAGAGCTGACGGTTACACTTGAGGATGTGTACCGCATACTTCGTCTTCCTATCAGAGGAGCTATTGTGACATACGCGACCGATCGGTCTGCGGAGGACCATCAGAGGGAGCAGATATATTGCATAGGGAGAGTCATGCCGAGCGAGACGAGAGGTCCCATCATGGTCAGCTGGCTCTTACATCCTACAGGCGAGGTGCCCCTTATGAGACGTCTTATGATCGCCATCATAGCACTAGCCGTCTGCCCTAATGGGCGAGGTATCATAGCACTAGCCGTCTGCCCTAATGGGCGAGGTACGCACATGCATGGGGGTCTCACATGGTGCATCAGAGCTATGGAGAGACACAGGAGAGTATATGCTTGGGGTCGAAGTATGCTTGCACATCTCTATCATGACCTTGAGGAGTATGTGTTTGGACAGGGTTGCAGCTTGATGACATGCACACTTCTGCAGGTGTGGATATTTGAGCACTTCACATGCATCAGGCCTGTCAGCTTTCCGATGAGTACGGCTAGCGAGCGACCTAGGGTGTTTTCTTATCCACTTACCAACGAGTGGAGATTTGGAGATCTGTTATATTGGAGAGTGATTTTTGATAGATTGACAGCCGAGGTGACCATATGGAGACCCTATCTGCGGATGCACAGATGGGATGGGATGGAGAGACAGTTAGCATGCCTACAGAGGAACTGCCTACTGTGGGGACGATATTCACATATCATAGTCCCATTCTACTTCGACCGAGTACAGAGGCAGTTTGGGCTAGAGCAGTGCGTTCCAGGCGATGTACCCATCTACACTCGACACTCACGAGTCCTTCCCAGACCTAGAGCAGTAGCGAGACCGACGATAGATGACATCGAGACTACAGATATAGAGGGATCTGATCAGGATGTGGTTACCTATTACTCTGCAGAGCCTGGAGCACAGCGCAGGTATGTCTCATGGTTTATGAGATCATATCCAGGGCCTATCTTTCCACCAGATCACCTGACAGGCCATCCAGGCCCATGGAGGCATGGAGACCGAGATGAGGAGCAGGGATCCAGGTCGGAGGAGCCAGAGGATGGAGAGGGTCATGAGGAGGCAGGAGATCCTGATCCACCCACAGGAGATTAGCCCGGTGCCGAGGAGGAGGAGGAGATAGAGAAGGATGATACAGATAAGGATGAGGAGAACGAGGATGTAGGTGAGGATGCGGACGAGGATGAGGATGAGGACGACGAGGAGGAGGAGGATAGAGATGATGAGGAGGGGTCAGATGCAGCTCCCCACCATTCAGGAGATGATACCATAGCTCTGGATCCTCCTCTTATTCCCCAAAAGGGGGAACACGAGGCGATACGGAGACCTGTTTCTAGTACCGTCCAGCCTACACCCATCGTGCACAGATTATTCGAGCGTGGGGAGCCTAGTAGTTCTCAGTCATAGATGCTACCATATCATGATCCCTACTGGCGTGAGGGAGATCCAGGTATAGTAGGTTTATATTGATTGATTAATGTTTTGATGATATAGAATGGTACTAATACAAAAAAAATATGTTCTACTGCTACAGCTAATGTGCAGGAGTGGCGTTCCCTGATTCAGCAAGCAGTGATAGACATTTCCACGATGGCACAGATCCCTAGTTCCTCCCAGATTGCTTATAGGCCTCAGGGGAACGCGAGTCGGCATGAGGACTTGTTTTCCCCATTCCGAGTATAGGTAGACATATGGAGGGAGAGAGAGAGAGTTCTATCAGAGAACCTTCAGTGGGCACAGCGAGATCTAGCAGCAGCTCAGGCCGAGGCTACCTCCTATCACGCAATCCTTATGGATAGGGATCGTAGGAGTTCCTCTCGGAGTCACTCGCGGTCTATATCGCGCTACACACCCATGGGTCCACCTACACGGCCAGATCAAGAGGGAGCATCTAGTCGTCACTCTCCAGCCACCAGCCCTAGGGATAGAAGATAATTTTATGATGTAGGATGGGTCATATTTTGGATGTATAATGACCTATATTTATATACGATCCACATCTATATATATATATATATATACATGCTTCTCTTTTGTCTCAAATGTGTTATCTTTAATACTTAAAACAATGTATATTTTGCTTTGATTAAATCTAATACATTTGGTAGATATACATGTATGTTCAGGATTTAATTTCCATGTGATTGATTTCTCAATGCTCCATGATTAAATTGATACATGTGTGACTTAATTAAAATATTTAATCAAGTACTAAATTGATGATAGGGAAGAAATATGCATTAAGTCTAAGAATCATATAACTAATGTGATTTAATTTTGAACTTAAACACAACATGATACGATTCTACTTAACACATAAAGACATTGTATAATATGCTAGCATAATGGAAATGTAGATCTTTTACAATTTACATAAATGAATTCAAGACAAACTATAAAGTAAAGAAACACGCTTGTCAAGAACGAAGCAATATAGATTAAACACCATAACATTTAATTCTATTTTGCTCTAATTAGGAGATACTAACATATTACCCAATGTTGAAGAACTGAAAAGAAGATAGATGAAACGAAGGATAAGGAATGAAGAATTAAGCATAATATCTACGCAAGTGCATAGCATTTATAGGTTCTTTAAGAGGCGTACCGTCTACATCCGCTATTTTGTAAGCACCTGATCCATAATCTTCAATAACGATATATGGTCCAAGCCAATTAGGACTAAATTTTCCCTTTTCTGCAGGTAAGGCATTCACATTGCGTTGATTCTCATAGAGGACTAAGTCACCTACTGAGAAGGAACGTTGAATAACCTTATCATTATAGCTTCGTTGTAGAGTTTTGTGATACGCTTGAATATGCTCAAGAGCGTTTATACGCTGTTCATCAAGCATCTCAAGCTGTTGAAGTCGTTGTTCTCTATAAGAGTCATCATCTACTATACCTTTGAGAGAAACCCTAAGTGATGGAATCTCTAACTCTAAAGGCATAATAACGTCAGCACCATAAACAAGATTATAAGGGGTAGTTCCTGTAGCAATTCGTACACTCGTTCGGTAGGCCCAAAGAGCATAGATTAGCTGATTACTCCAATCCTTACCATGCTTATTCACGGTTTTGCGAAGAATTTGTTCAATTATCTTATTGGATGATTTGGCTTGACCATTTGATTGAGGATAGTATGGTGTAGAAAATCGATGTTTGATATGATACTTCTCGAGGAATTTCTTCACGTCCTTGTTCTTAAATGATGTCCCATTATCTGAGATTATAGTGGAAGGTATCCTGAATCGAGAAATGATGTTGTCTAGAAGAAATTGACAAATCACTTCAGCAGTAGTAGAGCGAAGGAGAATAGCTTCTACCCACTTCGTAAAGTAATCTGTTGCAGTTATAATGAAGGTGTGTCCTTGAGATGAAGGAGGAGAGATTTTACCAATGAGATCCAAACCCCATGCGGAGAAAGGCCAAGAAGCTACTTGAGAACGAAGTTCTTGGGCAGGAGCATGAATCAGATTATTGTGTTGTTGACATTGATGACATTTCTTAACAAATGAAAAAGAATCCTTCTGCATAGTTTGCCAATAGTATCCCATACGAAGCAATCTTTGAACCAAGGATTTGCCTCCAAAATGCCCCCCACAGGCACCTGAATGTGCCTCTTCAAGAGCAACGGGGATTTCCGATTTATTAAGACAGCGAAGGAGAAGACCGTCATAACCCCTTCGGTAAAGGACATTAGAAAGAATGATATATCTAGCAGACAGCTTGCAGATTCTAGCCCTAGTGTTCCTATTGGCAGAATCAGGAAAGGTACCATCGGTCAAATATCTTACGATATGCGAATACCACTCATCTGAGTCTACAAAGTCACAACATGTTACCAAGCTAGAATCATCTACAATAGCTAGAGAAATAAGGTTGTGAATAACAAATTTAAAATCAACCACAGGGTCCTCTAAAGATACAAGAGAAGCCACACATGCCATTGCGTCCGCATGTCGATTATCTTTTTGAGGAACAGGTTCCATGGTATAAGAATCAAATTTTTGTAATAAAGAGATAGCAAGGTCTTTATATTGTGATAATTTGTCTTGTTTTGCTTAATATAGTCCTATTACTTGTCTTATAATCAATTGAGAATCTCCATAAATATGTATGTGCTTTATATTCAGAGCTAAGGCTGCTTTTATTCCCGCTATAAGAGCCTCATACTCAGCAATGTTATTGGTACACAGGAAATTTAGATGATAGGATAAGGGAATAGATTTCCTTGTAGGAGAAATCAGAACAACACCTGCCCCCGATCCCGTACGACACTTAGAACCATCAAAGTATAATTCCCAAGTTTCATCTTTTTCTATAGAAAAAATGAAGTCATCGGGGAAAGACTCAGAATTAGGGAAGGAGAAAGGTGAAGGGGCCTCAACTAAGTGGTCGGTCAATGCTTGCCCTTTAATTGCTTTTTGTGAAACAAATTTAAGGTCAAATTCAGTTAACATCATAACCCACTTAGCTAGGCGTCCTGATAAATCAGTTTTAGAGAAAAGATGCTTCAAAGGATCAAACTTTACCATGACGAGGACTTCTGAATTTAAAAGATAATGTCTCAATTTCTGAGTCGCAAACACCAAGGCCAAGCATTGTCTTTCTATCGCAGAATATTGGGTCTCATAATCGAGTAAGGTACGACTTATGTAATAAACTGGACACTCCTTACCATCTTTATCATGTTGTGCCAACAATGCTGCGAGAGCATGAGAGGAAGCAGCTGTATACAGAAGGAAGGGTTTAGAAGGTTCGGCAGGTTGAAGAATAGGAGGACTAGCCAAATACACTTTTAAATCTTCAAATGCTTGCTAACAATCTTCGTTCCATTGAAAAGTGATATTCTTTTTGAGAAGTTGAGTAAAAGGAAAGGTACGATCCGCAAGTTGAGATACGAACCTACGAATAGCTTGAATCTTTCCTTGTAAGCTTTTAAGTTGAGACACATTTCTAGGAGGTGGCATGTTGACAATAGCATCTATTTTCTTAGTGTCCACCTCAATCCCATGATGCGAAACTATGAATCCTAATAGTTTTCCACTATTCACACCAAAAACACATTTTCGGGGATTCAAGCGCATGTGATATTTACAAACTCTTTCAAAGATTTGACGAAGGATTTTAATATGATCTATGCGAAGAATGGATTTAGCTAAAATATTATCAACATAATCCTCTAAAATCTTATGCATGTAATCATGAAAGATAAGGGTCATCACTCGTTGATAAGTTGCACCGGCATTTTTAAGTCCAAAAGGCATCATTATCCAACAAAACATACCCCAAGGAGTGGTGAAAGTGGTTTTGAATTGATCTTGAGGGTTAATGAAAATTTGATTGTATCCTGAAAAACCATCCATGAAGGATAACAAGGCATGTCCTGCCGTAGAATCAACTATCATGTCAATGTTTGGAAGAGGGCAATCATCTTTTAAAGAAGCCCTATTTAAATCTCAAAAATCGGTACACATTCTTATTTTATTATCTGGTTTAGCCACAGCGACAATATTTGAAATCCATGGGGAATAGTCAATAGGGCGGATAAATCCAGCGTCCAATAACTTTTCAATCTCAGCCTTAACAAGCAGAGCCACCTTAGGATTCATTTTTTGAATCTTTTGTTTCACGGGCTTAGCATCGGGAACTAAGACAATATTATGAGTGACAATCTTAGGATCTATACCAGGCATGTCAGAGTATGTCCAAGCAAAGATCTCAGGGAATTCGTGCAATAAATCTTCATATTGTTTTTGTTCCTCTTCATCCAAACATTTTCCAATTTTAATAACTTTTTCTTTATTGCAAGGATCCATCTTAACATCAGTGATGTCACTTATAAGAAGATTACTTTGTTGAGGAGTATCCTTTAACTGAGGGAATTCTTTCACAATCTCATCATTATCGATCTCTTTTCCAAAATAGGCTTCAGTGTTCAAACAATAAGGGAGTCCCCTATTGTGATGATAACGAGGAAGAGTGTCATATGCTCCCAAGAATTCAGCTAAAGCATCATCGGTAGGGAAGACATCCAAAGCATAGGCACACGAAGGATCCCCATCAATATACTCAAGGTGTTGCATTGATAGAGATGTAGAAATAGCATTAACACTAATACATGGTCTCTTAGAAGCTTTAGTGCGTTTGTAGGGATTATAGCCAAGTCCAAAGGCATAATTGTGAAAATTATTCTCTAGAGGAACCTTTACCCCTTGTTCGTGAGTGCCACAACCATTTCCATGATACCCATGCTTAGCAAAAATGCGAAAACCACGACCATAACGATCAGCCATTTCAGAAAGAGAGGGTGGTTTTTCATAAGACAAAGAATCAAACTCTTCAGAATTAGAGGTGTGAGGAGAAGAAGTTTGAGAAGCGGCCACAAAATTATTACTCATAGGTTCAGGTAAGATTGACTGATTTTTAGCTTCTTCCTTCTTTTCAACTTTAAGCTCTCTAGAAGGAACCTTATATTCACCTACAAAGGTGGGATTGAAATCAAGAGATCCCCAAACGTCTTCTGCGAGAACCTTCTCAGGATCAAAATCCTTCTTATGTGCAGATTCAAGTCGAGAAGAATCTTCTTTAGGAGCTCTAGACTCATCCAAAGAATTTTGATCATCAGAGAGCGAGGATTCATCGATAGGTATCTTGTTTAAAGAGTCATCACTAGACGAGGATGGCTTAGAAGAACCCCCTTTGGAAGTAGATGTTTGTAGACAAGCTTGGAAATTAGTATCACCTATCAAGGTATATGTCTTATTGTTATAAATAAATTTAACTTGTCTATGCAATGTAGAGGGGACAGCTTGCATATTGTGAATCCAAGGTCTCCCTAATAACAAGTTGTATGTTAAATTTCCTGACATAACATGGATAGGAGTAGGCAAAGTAACAGGTCCCACTATGAGAGGTAAGGTGATAATACCTAATGAAGTCTTAGCCACATTGTCAAAGCCTCGAATGGGACGAGAGTCAGGCTCAATGAGAGATGTATCCACATTCATTGTATGCAATAGATTAATGCTACACACATTAAGGCCAGAGCCATTATCTACTAGTGTTCGTCTTATAGCAGTGTCTTTCATGATAACCACAATCATCAAGGGATCATATTGATGTTGAATTTCACTAGTAGGCAACTCATATTGGGTAAACACAATTTGAGCCTTAGGATTCATCACAGAGTTAACCAAAGATGCTATATTACTAGATGTATTCGGTGGAGGAACATTCAAATCTTTCAAGGCATCTTGTAACATTCCATGATGAGCGGAAGAAGTTTGAATCAAATCCCAGAGGGATATCTTAGCAGGGGTAGCTTTAAGTTGTTCTATGAGATCATATTCCTTACCCATAACTTGCGAAATACGGGGAGCTTGTGGAAGAATTGGTTGAGGATTAGGAAGAGAAACTGGAATAACAGGAGGAGGATTAGGCTGCCTACTATTTCTGGTGTGATAAGTATGGGCAACCGCATGATAACTCTCTCTAGTTATTTGCTTCGCATAACTATAAGGACTTATAGGTTTTCTTCCTTGCACGGTGATGATTGGTTTATTCGGAGTACGAAAGGAATTATGATCATACCCTCCTTGGACAGTAAGGAGAGGTGATTTAGGAACTTGAAAGGTGGGAGAAGGATAAGCACCTTGGACTTCAAAGAGAGGCTTATTATGCTCATTCAAGTTTATCATGTTAACCAATTTAGAAGTCTTGTTCTTGTTTAAAGATTTCGATAAAGCCACAAAGTCATCAAGAGCATCATCCAACAAAGCATGATCATATCGATTAAAAGGTTTATCTTTTGATTCAAAAGGAGACATCTCCTCATAGAGGGGATTATTGAAAGCAACCATGTTACTAGATTTAGTGGAAGAGTTGATAGGAATGTACCCTTGAGAGGAACTATTCGACTTATCTTTCTCATCAAACCTAAATGGCATAGTAACAAGGTTTATGAGTTTTTGGTAAAATGAAGGTTTGGCATCTTTAGGGTTCAAAAACTCATCTAAAGCTTCATCTAATTCATCTTGGCTATACTCATAATAATCATCATAAGCATGAACATTTTGCAAATAAATCTGACATTTTGAAATAAAGGTTGCATAAAATTTAAACACACAATGCAAAGAAACACACTCCTTTTTTTTTTTTTCTTTTTTTAATGAAAATGAAATGAAAACACACTAAATCTAGATCTAGATCTAACAAATGCAATGCAGGAGGAAGCAATGATAGATTTACGTCGGGTTCACCAAAATGTGTAGGGGAAAAAGCGAGACCAGGTTAACATGCCCTAATCCTACCTTTTGACACACATTACGGAATACGAAAGAGCCTAGAGGTATCACACAATTGGCTACTTCTTTTTGCGAAAGAGAGAGCCACGGGCTACCTATTAGGATTTATATTCCTTTGTTGCAATTGAAAGATAAAATGATACAAGTTCAAGTCCTAATCCCAAAATGCATGTACAAACTAATAACAAGATTGCAAAATTGAGATTAAATAATGAACAGCTGTAAACACAAGGATAAAACAAGAATGCAGATGTGTACCCCAGAGTCAAAATCTAAGTGAAAATGTTCGGGACGGGGGCGCGGGCGCCACTGTCCTGATATTGTGCCGGAAACTGCACCTGAAACTGCTGTCTTGCACTCTGGAAAACTGTCGGAAGTGTTGTCTGTCAGGAGGACCAGGGCGCCCAGCGCCTCTGTCCCAGGGACCAGGGTGCCCAACGCCCCTGTCCTGGCAGGACCAGGGCGCCCCACGCCCCTGTCCAGGTCTTTTGCTCTGCAATTTGGTGTGGAGTGCTGTCTCGACCTGCTTTTCCCGGATCTGTAACCTGCGGCGTCGTCCGAGTCCCGAAACCTGCACTTATATCTGAAAAAGGTGTGGGTGGCTATATAGGGTTTTGCCTTAGTCAAACCCCCACTTCGGTGATTTCCACCTCCACGAATAGTCAAGTTGTATTGTAAAATGTATTGTGTGTGCAGACCTTGTGTGTGTGCAAGATCCTAAAATGCGAGTAAACAAACTAGAGCAACCTAGAAAGTAAACCCTAATTGCTTGTAAATGATGATGTAAATGCTCTAAATCGAGATGCAAAGTGATCTAAAGCATGAATAAGTGATGTATTGAAGCTTATGCAAAGACATGAAAACAACATGAAATCATACCCAACCCCAAGGGAGGGGTACAAGCCAATCTTCAGTCGGTAATCTCCTATTGTTCTTCAATGTCTTCCAAGCCCTAAACGGATGAATGAAATTGATAAATGCTTGATAGAGGGATGTTGAATGTTGTTGAAGTCTTCAAAGATTTGCTCTTTCGCTGCATATGAGGTTCCTGAAAACAAAAATCGGATCCTTTCAAATGAAGAAAGAGAGCTCTTATGTATGAGACCCTAGGTCGTAATTTCGTCTTTTGGCCGACCTAGAGATTGAATTTCCCGCCAATTTCTTGGGATTAAGCTTTATTTTATGATTGGATTGTGCTCCTAAAATTTCGGGAAAAATGTCCGGGACCGTGTGCACTCCGGGTGCCACGGTCCCGACAACTTTTCACCAAATTTTCAGGGCCATCGGATATGATGATTTTAGAGAGAATCCCGAAGTTACAGGTGACTTCAAGATGTTTTGACCCCCGAAATCAAGCCCCCAAGTTCAAAATAGGACTTAATTAGGGTTTTTGATTGAATGATGTATTGGAGGAATAAAATGAAGAGGGCACACTTTAACGAAAGGGCCCAACTTTATGATGTAGAGGACGATGAAATAGGAACTTAGACCTAATTAATTTGATTAATTAAGTGCTAAAGGAGAAACGCAATGCAAAATGTAGAATGCACCAAGGCGGGTGCTAAACTAGGTGTGAAATTGTACCACCCTAGCAAGTGCGTACAATTTACGACGATACAAAGAGCTTCTAGAAAATTTGACTGAAAAGCTTAATTTTCTTATTATGGAGAAATAGGTCAAGGCCAGAAAGATCTACCTTTGCTGTGAGGGATGTTCCGTCTGCAAGCTCTAGTGTGGTGAAAGGACAGAGCGTGTCTCTGTGTAGGGAAACGATTTTGGAGTTGAATCTGATGCTCCCCTCAGGCAATTCCTTGGCTAGTGCTTCCAAAAGTGCCATTCAAAACCAGCTACTGGTTCTTTATTAGGGAGGTTGTTTTTGTTCATTTTCAAACTGTAGACTATAGTCCTATGGAGGCATTCAACTAATTTTTTTAGTGGGTGCTATTGAGAAAATTTAAGAACATTTTTCCGGATCTGCCAGTCTATTAAAGAGTCGCAGAATGATTATAGATAACTGGGTAATTAAGGATTCCACTCCATTGAGACCATTGCATCCTATTTATCCTCTATGAGAGGCTCCATAAAATACCTGGAAATGTGAAACAGGATTAAACTAAATCTTCCGTTTCAATTACAGAGCATCAATGTTACTAGTTCTTTTGAGAGGAAAACCTATGGTGGGTGCTCAAGAGAAGGGCTGAAAATCTAAAGCACAAGCAGATAGTTCTTAAGTAGCTTAGTTGTCTGATGACACTGAAATAGATTTTAAATAAAAACTTAAAAAATTGGATACAAGGAGGCAGAAACTTATTTTTTATTGGACTCTAGCTGTAAAAAGCTCCATAGCACCACTGGTCAAGAAATTCTAGGTGTGGAACTCAATAAGATCAGTCTCTCAACAAAATCTGTCGAACTCTATCAAGAATTCAATGGAATCCTTAAACAGGTAGAAGAAACTTTCAGCCCCAACTCCCAAGCAACCCTAAATCCTGCTATCAAAACATTGGGAGACTCCAATTTTACATGGAAAACTTTGTTTTGTTCTTGCCAAAATATTTTCCTAGATCAGTCCATGAATAAAATATAAGGGCATGACTCTTCATGGAGTGGCAACCTTAAGGTGAAAGTAAACAGTCCAAAGTTTACCTGGGATCTTCCCTATTTAAATAATACACATATTGAGCACTGTTTAAGCTCTCTGGCATCCTTAAAATACCCTATAAATATTTCTTCCATACTAAGTCAATCATATGATTTGCATAATCAATTAAAAATCTGTCAATTAACAATTGGATTAAAAAAATTGGGAGTTTTGGGTTTCTTCAAAAAAAACCTGTTTGTTTCTTAATAAAAACAATTAGATAAAAAAATAGAAGAATGATCAGATTCGCTTGATTATCCTTACCCTTTGCCTACACTTTTCAGGGGGACATTCTTGGAGACACCAATGCAATTTGAAGAGCCCCGAATCCTGCACACCAACATTTTGGCAGTGAATTTCTATATTACTCCTCGGGTGAAAGAGAAGATACAGTCAGTTCGGATGATTCAGTTCAGGTAAATCACCCGTCAAGTTGAGAGTAAAATGGGCGAAAAGGAATCTGATACGCTGAGAGCATCAAGTGCTTTCCAGGCATTAGGCCACATCATGAAGGCAGCGCCAGCAGTTCGAAGGCAATCAGCACGCTCAAGTACCAGGCTCCTCAACCCCACCCTACAATGGTGCTGTGAGATTAGAGATTTGAAAAATTGAACAATTGAATCGTTTAATTAAATGGAGAATTTGAAAAATTGTTACACTATTAGTACTTACCTATGGAGAGCAAGTGCAGTGGCTAGCCCTGCAACTCCCCCTCCTACAACCACAATATCTTCGCATTTCTCCATTGATGGTATTAATGGAAGATTCCTTTCAGAGATGCAACTGATATTCATTACAGGGTTCAGAAATCTCTTTCCACTGAATGGATTAATAAAGTAAAATAAATATACAGCACAAAACAAAAAAACTACTTACCCACTCTGCCGACTTACGAGAGCATTTTCAGAATTGTGAAATGTGTAGTTTATATTCATTAAATAATCAAAATAGATTAGACATTTTACATTGCTAATATCATTACCATAATTTAATTATTTGTTTGTTTTGGATATTAATTAATTAATTTTTTCTATAATGTCTAATTTGTACGTTAGTACCTTGCAAAAACTAGTTCATTTTTGACATTTAATCAATATCCAATTAATTGATCTTTTTATATATTCATTAAATAATCAAACCATCCTTCAACCAATTGAGTGACAACTAGCATCAACACCTATTTCCATTCATAAGGATAGATTAGACATTTACATTGTTACTATCATTACCATAATTTAAAACTAGTTCATTTTTTTACATTTAATCATATCCAATTAATTGATTTTTTATATACTCATTAAATAATCAAAGCATCCTTCAACCAATTGAGTGACAACTAGCTTAAACATTTATTTCCATTCATAAAGATAGATTAAACATTTTACATTGTTACTATCATTACCATAATTTATTTGTTGGTTTGTTTTGGATTTATATTAATTAATTTATTTTTTCTATAATGTTTAATTTGTACATTAGTACATTGCAAAAACTAGTTCATTCTTTACATTTAATCATATCCAATCAATTAAACAAAGCATCCTTCAACCAACTGAGTGACAACTAGCATCAACATCTACTTCCATTGATAAAGGTAGATTAGACATTTTACATTGTTTTGATTAAAAAGAAAGCAATGTTAAAGAGGGCGCTGACCCTTTACAAAGCCAAAGGCTATCAATATTAAAAAGACCAACCAAGGGAGCAAATCCTAAAAAGCAAAGTCGGACAGGCCAAACTAACCTATCAAACCATCAACAACCCAACCCAAATCAAGAGGGGGGAGAAAAACCCAGAACTTGACCAGGGGGGCTTGGGAAAGGGGGTTAGATTTTCCTTTCCTCCTACGACAAACAACCGTCCAAGCAACACTATCATTAGGAACTTTCAAAGAAGAGTCAAGCGAGGAAGACCCTGCAGGGTCACTGCCAAACTGCCAATGTAGAGCAGCAACAGGCTGTTGCAGCGGAGCAGCAACAAGAGAACAAGCATCAGGAGTAGAGTGAAGGTGAGGAGCAGGAGCAACAGGTGCAAGAACCAAGGGGGAAGGATCCGCCACTACAGTAATATCAACCAGGCCTTCATCAACAGTTAGGGGCACCTCATCGTGAGATGAATCAACCAAAACATAATCTGAAGCGTTAATCGTCAAGTGGTCTTCCATAGCATCTTTCCACCAAGTAGCAGCACCTTTGCGATGGGAGAGAGAACAGTCAAAAGCCAGGTGACCCGTTGAGAAGCACCTTTGACAGCAAAAAGGGAGACATTTTACATGGTTACTATCATTACCATAATTTGTTTGTTTGTTTGTTTGTTTTGGATTTATATTAATTTATTTATTTTTCTATAATGTTTAATTTGTACGTTAGTGTATTGCAAAAACTAGTTCATTTTTTACATTTAATCATATCCAATCAATTGATCTTTTTACATATTCATTAAATAATCAAAGCATCCGTCAACCAATTGAGTGACAACTAGCATCAACACCTATTTCCATTCATAAGGATAGATTAGACATTTTACATTGTTACTTGACTTGTTTTTAAACTTGTTCAAATCATTAAATCAATTTTAATGTTTGATTAACTTAAAAATTTAACACAAAAAGCTCTAACAATATCTTTAGGTACAATGAGGCCCACATATTAGAGGCAAACATTTTTTTTAAAGATTATGAGCGCACAAGTTGAAGTTGCACAATAGAAAGTCAAATTTTAAATTTGGTCTATTGAAGTTGCATGTGTGAGGATCAATTTTGCGATTATGAAATTGAACCAAAGAAGAGTGTGTATCATCTTGTTGATAAATATTTACCATCGCAAGAAGAAAGTAAGGGCACTTTCATTTAAAAAAGGACGAATTGATAAGGCTCAACTCCTTCATAGCCTCTTTATTAGACTTAATATTTGATTAGCTAGTATATTAGAATATGATATTCTTAATAGTTAGAATATTTAATTATTTGATTATTTTTATATTTTATATTCAAATTTCTACAAGCTTCTTTCGTCTAGACTAATCTTTGTATTCCTTTAGAAGGCTTATTGAATATGTTAAGGGATTGCCCTTGTTGAATCAAAATCTCTAGTTATTTATTTTGTTTTTGTGTGTTCATATTGTTATGTAATGTACTCATTAGTGTCTATTTTTAAACCATATCCTAGAATTTATCTATCATATTTCTTGAATCTATTTTCTTCACTAATTTCCAAATTCTACCTCATATTCCTAATCAACTTCCCATACTTTTATAGTCTTATCTTTACTAAGACACCCCACAATGGTAGTAATGTCCTCATATTTTAAATAGTGCACATCACCAAATCTCAAAGCTTATCCCATCCAATGGAGATGAAATAAGAGTTGATATAAATTAGAAATAAGTCACTAATCATACATGAAAATAAGCCTTAAAGAGGCTAACAATGAATATAACTATCTCAAAATTTGAATTTGCACATTAAATGAGAAAGTTAAGTTTTGAATTTGAGATTTATTCTCTTATATCATGGGATTGATCTCAAACAATGTAAACATGAATTTAGACAAGAAAATGACAATCTTGAGGCAAGGAATGAATATATTGACATGAGTATGAATGAGATGTAATAAATGAAGGTTAACTCATGAAATATGTGGAAATGAATATAAGTAGTAGTAAATGGCGATAGATAGGGATTGTCATGTGTCAAACCTAACACAATAACATACCACTTGTTAATATACACTTATTAAAGATATTCTACCTAATTAAACATAAAATTGAATAAAAAATTACATAAATATACTAGTTTCACCATTACATTTATTTAACTTCGGAAAGGAAATAAATTTCCTTCAACAACCTTAACTTCTAATTTTAAAAGTAAATATTAAGATTTTCTTTCTCTAGCTCATCTTGATGATAAATTATAGAGAGATTCGAATTGATGAGAAAAAAAATAAGAAACTCAAATCACATATTATAGAATACTAATGTGAAAGAAAATATAGGATATACCATTTCCTTCCAACAGCTAAGACATTCACATTTACATCTAAGAACAAGAACATCATTCGTCTTTGAAACTTGAAAATGCTAAATCATAACAAACCATGCAAACAACTGCTTATAAAACTTCCACTCATGGATCACGTCTTCTAATTTGTAGTAGATTCTTCTGGACCATGGAGCTCGACTTTTTTCAGGTAAGAGTTGGGCAGAGGGCTCCAATGTCAAGAGTGTACAAAGTAGAGTAGATATCGCATAGAGAATAAAGGGAAGAAAATCCAATCACGAACAAAACGCTCAAGTCTTGAGGATCCCTCCTGTACAAATCCCATCACAAATGCAACACTTACAATACCAGATACTCGCCATCTCCTCTCTTGTAGGTATTTGTTGAAACAGGTTTCTATCTTTTCCGCCTGGGCTTTTCCCCAATCCGCCATGTTTACAGATTTGATGACTTGTTCTAAGCATCTGCTCAGATGGACAGCATCCTCTAGAGCCATACAGGCGCCCTGAGCGAGATCAGGCATCATTGGGTGCAATGCATCTCCAACAATGGTTACGCTTCCCTTTCCCTTTTCCACCCCTCTTCCCCACTCCCATGGCCAAACCCACCTCACCTTCAGATCTGCCATATTAATGGTCTCCACTGGGCTCGACTTTATTAGTTCTGCAATGGGCTCAGGGAAATCTCTAACCATCTCCAGAGCTGCATGCATAACCCTCTCAGCATCCCCACAGATCTCTGCATCTAAAAAATCGAAGTGGAGGTTAGATTGCAAGTTGATCTTGATAAATAGCAGAGAATGAAATAAGTTTCTGACTGAAGATTTTTAACTTGTCATTGGTACCTTACTACTACCTAGTGTATAGATAATCGATCTTATTCCATTTAATATAATGGTCAATTCAAGATAAGATCCGAGCTACTTAGAATAAAATAGAAAATGAGAATGAAATAATTGTCCAATTGAAAATTTTTGCTCTCAGTAGGTCAGGTTCTAGCTAACTATGAAACAATTGGAATAGGGCATGCAATAGTATTTTTAGTGAGGATTATTAACATGTTGGGTATATAGAAAATTAATCTTCATGAATTTAATTGATCATTAGCAGAGTTGTTCTAATAAAATTCAAACCATAACAAAACCCCCTAGTACCTTGTGGATGGGATCTCCTAGTTACAAACCAGTAGACTTTTTTGTCGGTGCAAGTGATAAACCCTGCCTTCACTCCTTTACCCCAAACTTGTAACATGAGCTTCTCGAAATGATGGTCTTCTGTATATGTGACCATGCCCCTAATGGCAATGCGTCCGGTTGTTTTGGGCGGTGGGAGGCCCATCCATCTCGCAATCACTGAGTATACTCCATCGCATCCTATCACAATCTGCAACCCATATTTTAGAATAAGGAAGCTATAGTTTAAGTAAGAGAGCTTCTGGAAAATCTGAGTGAAAAGCTTTATTTCCTTATTATAAAGATAATAGTTCCTACCTTTGCTGTGAGGGATCTTCCATCTGCAAGCTCTAGTGTGGTGAATGGAGAGATTGTGTCTCTGTGTAGGGAAACGATTTTGGAGTTGAATCTGATGCTCCCCACAGGCAATTCCTTGGCTAGCGCTTCCAAAAGTGCCATTCTCTCTATGCACCGAGATTCCAGTTTCATGCTTGAATCCCTGAATACATAAGAGCAGTTTGAATTTTTGACAAAAAATCTCATTTTCAAAACGAACATCTGGTTCTTTATAAAGGAGGTTGTTTTTGTTCGTTTTCAAACTGTAGTCCTATGGAGGCATTCAACTAATTTTTTTAGTGGGAAAATTTAAGAAAATTTCTCTGCATTCACCAGTCTATTAGAGAGCTGCAGAGCAATCATAGATAATTGGGCAAATAAGGATTCCATTCCAAGGAGATCATTACATCCTATTTATTCTCTATGAGTGGCTCCATAAACTGTTTGGAAATGTGAAACAGGATTAAACAGAATCTTCTCTATCAATTACAAAGCATCCATGTTATTAGCTCTTTGAGAGAGAAACCTATAGTAAGTGCTCAAGAGAAGGGCTGAAAAACAACATAGAAACACTGGCTAACAAATTCTGGGTGTGAAACTCAATAAGATCAGTCTCTCAACAAAGTTTGTCAAACTCTTTCAGGAATTCAATGGAATCCTTAAACAGGTA
The DNA here is from genome assembly GCF_030272615.1 of Cryptomeria japonica. NCBI lineage: Eukaryota > Viridiplantae > Streptophyta > Pinopsida > Cupressales > Cupressaceae > Cryptomeria > Cryptomeria japonica. The sequence goes on from NC_081413.1 coordinate 84,045,452, forward strand.
GAAAAACTTTCAGCCCTACCTCCCAAGCAGCGCCTAAATACTGCTATCAAAACATTGGGAGACTCCATTTTACATGAAAATATTTTATTTTTTTTGCCAAAATATTTTCCTAGATCAGTCCATGAATAATTATAAGGGCATGGTTCTTCATGGGTTTGCAACCTTAAGCTGAAAGTAAACAGTCCAATGTTTACCTGGGATCTTCCCTATTTAAATAATAAACATTGAGCACAATTTGCTGGCTGTTTAAGCTCTTTGGCATCCTTAAAATGCCCTATAAAGATTTCTTCCATACTAAAGTCAATCATATGAATTTTCCCAGATCTACTCTGAGCATAATCAATTACAAATCTTTCAATTAACAGCTGGATAAAAAAATAAAAGAATAATCAGATTTACTTGTTTCAAGTAAACATCCTTTTCTTTACCCTTTGCCTCCACTTTTGAGGGGGACATTCTTGCAGACACCGGTGCAAATTGAAGAGCCCCGAATCCTGCACACCCACATTTTGGGAATGAATTTCTATATCACTCCTAGGGTGAATGAGAAGAAATAGTCAGTTCAGATAAATCACCCGTCAAGTTGAGAGTAAAATGGGCGAAGGGAATCTGATACGCCGAGAGCATCAAGTGCTTTCCAGGCATTAGGCCACATCATGAAGGCAGCGCCAGCAGTTCGAAGGCAATCAGCACGCTCAAGTACCAGGCTCCTCAACCCCACCCTACAATGGTGCTGTGAGATTAGAGATTTGAAAAATTGAACAATTGAATCGTTTAATTAAATGGAGAATTTGAAAAATTGTTCCACTACTTTAGTATTTACCTATGGAGAGCAAGTGCAGTGGCTAGCCCTGCAACGCCCCCTCCTACAACCACAATATCTTCGCATTTCTCCATGGAAGATTCTTTTAAGAGATGCAATTGACATGCATTACAGGGTTCAACCATTATCAGAAATCTCTTTCCATTAAGCTACCACAGAATGCAAATAAAATGTAAAATAAATATACACCACAAAACAAAAATCTACTTACCCACTCTGCAGACTTACGAGAGCATTTTCAGAATTGTGAAATGTGTAGTTTATATTCTTCGAATCGAATCAATACTCCTTCCACTACAGATCACAAGTTCTAAAAGAATTTGAATGTGAATATGACGTAGTTGGATATTTGCGGATGATGAAGAAAAGAGCTTTTTAAACATTTTTTCACCGAATTTGTCGATAAGATTTACGGGGTTAAATCATTACCATAATTTATTTCTCTGTTCGTTCATATTAATTATTAATTTATTATATGTATAATGTCAGAAATTGATTCACTGTATCTCTGTTTTGTAATAAATATATGCATCTTTGTCATAACTACAAAGGATTGTTTTGTAATATATAGGGTATCTGTAGTGGATATAATTCCAATAGTTATTTTAATGTCTCATGTATGAATTCCTGGCATAATGATAAATGCTATGTGATAAAATTGGAAAACCCCATCCTCAAATAAACTTACTGATCAGAAAACGCTGCATTCTTATCTACCTGCGAACCATTTGACAAACTATCCAGTGGGAAGACATAAATTTTGGTAAAAAATTTTCAGTGAAGGATTTTACAGAATATCTATATGCCTCTCTTAACTATGCTCCAATCCAGATGCTCAACTTTGTGTCCCAAACAAATCAATTAATCACTTATGAATCACTAATCTCTCCTTCATTCAACACTTAGAACAAACTCCACAACTAGACAAAAGCAACAATCTTGAGGAAAGAGTTTAAACTTTAATTTGGTTGACATTAATCAGATAACGGAAAATCCATTCCAAGATTTGAATTCTTTAATTTGGTTGACATTAATCGGATATACGGAAAATCCATTCCTAGATTTGTTCAATTCAAGCAAAATCCATTCCATTGTTTCAACTTTAATTTGGTTGGCATTAATGGTATTTCTATTATCTACCAGATATAAGGAAAATCAATTTTATTGATTCAATAATTTTAGATTTAAAATCTAGATTCTGATTTATAAATGTTATTATGTTGCTATGATGAATGTATATATAGTCATCTCCTGTCATTCTTTACTTCGGAAAAAAAAAATGTCTTCCGGTTCCGTCTCGGAAATTCGGGGTAACATAGATTAGAATTCTATTCTTGTTTCTCTTGTTCTACTTTGTTATTTCTGATGATGGATCATGGAGTTTGATCCAAAACATTGGGCAAAAGAATTTACACACTTAATCCCTGAAGCTATGAATTTTAACATTGACTAAATTTCATTTCACATCTCTTATGGATATCATTCTAATCTACTAATTTTACATTTTTCAATCTAGACTGAATTTTCAATGGAATTTTGAACTTCTTTTAGAATTGTAGATGTAGTTTTGACCCTAAACTTTCAAAACTCAAATTTTATTATGGACCTAAGCTAAACCCTTTTAACTAGGCATTACTTGCAAAATTGAGAACAAAACGTTTAATTTGTAGGCTAGGACATTACATAAAAGTTCAAACCCTAATTCATAGGACATTGCATAAAAGTTCAAACCCTAATTCATTTTACACATTTAATCATATACAAGATTGATCCCTCTATACATTCATCACATATTCAAAACATCCTTCAAGCAGTGAATTGTCAGCTAGCACCAACATCTATTTCTATTGATAAGGATAGATTAGACATTTTGCATGATTATTTGACTTGTCTTCAAACTTTCTCAATTTATTAAATCAATTCTACTATTTGACTAAGTTAAAATTCTAACACAAAAAACTCTTAACAATATCTTTAAATGCAACCAACCCCATATATGAGAGGCAAAAACTTTTTTTTTAGAAGATCACAAGCACACAAATTGAAGTTACACAATAGAAGGTCAAATTTTTAAATTTGGTCCATGAAGTTGCATATGTGGAGATCAATTCTACAATTATAAAACTAAACCGAAAAAGAGTGGGTATCATCTTGTTGAGAAATATTTCCCCATCATAAGGAGAAAATAGTGACTCATTCCTTCAAGGCTTAACTCCTTTGTAGCCTCTTTATTAGACTTAATACTTGATTAGCTAGTATATTAGAATTAATATTCTTAATAATTAGAATATTTGGTTAGTTGAATATTATTGTATTTTATATTCAAATTACTAGAAGCTTCTTTCTTCTAGAGTCATCTTTGTATTCTTTTAGAAGACTTATTGAGTACGTTAAGGGTTGTTGAGAAAAAATATCTCTTGTTATTTTTTCTTCTTGTGTGATCATATTGTCTATGTAATGTACTCATTAGTGTCTATTCTTAAACCATATCCTGGAATTTATATATACTATTTCTTGGGTCTATTTTCTTCACCATATACGAGATTCCACCTCATATACCTGATCAACTTTCCATACTTTTATAGTCTTATCTTTACTAAAACACCCCATAATGGTAGTGATGTCTTGTATATTATAGTAGTGTCCTCATATTTTATATAATGCTAATCACCAAATCTCAATGCTTATCACATCTAATGAAAATGTAATAAGAGTTGATATAAATTAGAAATAAGTCACTAATCATACATGAAACTAAACCTTAAACAAGCTAACAATGAATGGTATGATGGGTAAAAGCAATGTCACTTAATGGAGCTCAATCCCGATGATAAGAATACAACTATGAAGAATAAAAGTGAAAAGAAAAGTGAACCCTAATCAAATATGAAAATGAGGTAAATATTAGTCTAAATTTATAGATATTAATTAAGTAATAAGGGGAATCCTTAAGTCATGTAAGCAAAGTTAGGTTCATAAACAATGTAAAGAATCAAATAAATCTAAATAATTAAGCATGAGTAATCTAGATTAATTTTTAAAGGGGTAAATGAAGTAATAAATGTAAAAATTAAATGAGAGGAATTAGGTTCTTATTTATACTAACATTGTAGTGGGATTATTCACTAAGATGGTGAAATTTATTTCTCTTAGTTTACTAACTATCTCAAAATTTGAACATGCACATTAAACTTTAAGGGTGAATCTTGAGCATTCTAGATTTGTTCTTGATTATTGTAGATTCAATATTTGATGTGTAGATTTTAATTGAGAAAATATAAACTTTTGAAACTTATTCACCTTGACCTCTAATGTCTTATGAGCTAGTAAGGACTATAGTAATTATAAATACCCTAAAGAAATTTGATGGATAGCTAGGTTCTCCTAAGTTTGATCCATAGATCAATTTGCCAAGGATGACTTTGAGCAAATATATGTAGACATTATGCACAAGTGTAAAGGTGACCTACATGTAGATGATGTATATTTTGATTCTTTGTCCCACATAAAATTAAAATGTGCTCTAGATTATTTTTTTAATTTAAAAAAAATTAAATGTGAATTTATGCCACATTAAATGTCTTTAAATACCAAGACATAACAATGTCTCATACAAATGTATAGCAAGTTGGCTCATAATGACTAGTCAAGAAGGTTGACAAAGTTAAATTTTGAATTTGAGATTCATTCCCATGTGTCATGAGATTGATCTTGAACAATACAAACATAAATCTGGGCAATAAAATGGCAATCTTGAGGCAAGGAATGAATGTATTGACATGATTATGAATGAGATGTAATAATGAGGGTTAACTTGTTAAATGTGTGGAAATGAATATAAGAGGTAGTAAATAGAGATAGATAGGGATTGTTGTGTATGTTAAACCTATCACAATAACATACCACTTGTCAATATATATTTATTAAAGATATTTCACCCAAATAAACATAAAACTAAATAAGCTTTTCTCATGTGGAAGGGACTTGTTGGATGGGGACTTCTACAATTCTTCTTCTTATGGTTATGGGAGCCATGTTAAAACGCTTAAGATGGTTGTGGGTACCAGTCAAAACCCTTTAGTGCAACTCTTCTTCTTGGTCCTCAATGCTTGGGAGGAGAAGATGCTGATATTTTTCCGACTGTTGTGGAAGCCTTTCAAAAATCGATTTTCCCAGATGCTCTATGTGTGTAAGGTTTTGTTTTTTTGGGTCTTAAGGTTATGGGAGCCTTGCAAAAACCCATGTTTCAGGTTGCGGGATCCTTGCAAAACCCCTTGTCTATGTTTTTCTAAGTTTTCCTGCTTGTTGGCTTTGGTCTTTTATGTGGATCAGCTTGTGCTTTGATGCTTAGTTTCTTGTGACTAGCTAACGATTGGTTGTGGAATGGTTGTTGTTTGTCTTTGATGTATCTATGTGCAATATTCTATTTCTGGGTTTTGAATCCCATAAAATCCACTTTAATGGGCTTCGGGTCCCCTCAAAATCTGTTTGATTCTTAATCAGGAACATAAAACTAAATAAAAAATTACATAAATATACTAGTTTTGCCATCACACTTCAAAATAAATTTCCTTCAACCAACCTTAACTTTTAATTTCAAAGAAAATATTAAGATTTTCTTTCCTAGCTTATCATCTTGATAATGAATCATAAAGTATGATTTGAAACGTTGATAAAAAAGAACACACAATCAAAACCAAAAGCTCAAATCACATACATGAACTTTGGAACCTAATGCCTATTATAAAATACATAATCAAATAGAAGATATTGTAAGATACAACAGCTAAGACATTCATATTTACATCTACGAATAAGAACATCAGTCGTCTTTGAAACTTCAAAATGATAAATCATAACAAACTATGCAAGCAACTGCTTATAATCAAGCCTCCACTCATGGATCATGTCTTCTAGTTTGCAAGAGATTCTCTTGGCCCATTTCATAAGATGGAGCATGGAGCTCGTCTTTTTCCAGGTCTTGAGCAAAGAAACCAAACGTGGATTAGGTAAAAGGTGGTAGGACAAATTCTTCATTTTAATGAAGAGATGGTCAGAGGGCTTCAATATCAAGAGTGTACAAAGAACAAAAGATATCTCATAGAGAACAAAGGGAAGAAAATCCAATCACGAAGAAAACGTGCAAGTCTTGAGGATCCCTCCTGTACAAATCCTATCACAAATGCAACACTTTCAATACCAGATACTCGCCATCTCCTCTCTTGTAGGTATTTGTTGAAACAGGATTCTATAATTTTCTCCTGGGCTTCTCCCCATTCCGCCATGTTTATAGACTTGATGGCTTGTTCTAAGCATCTGCTCAGATGGACAGCGTCCTCTAGAGCCATACAGGCGCCCTGACCGAGATCAGGCACCATTGGGTGTAATGCGTCTCCAATAATAGTTACGCTTCCCTTTCCCTTTTCCATCCCTCTTCCCCACTCCCATGGCCACACCCATCTCACCTTCAGATCTGCCATGTTAATGGTCTCTGCTGGGCTCAACTTTACTAGTTCTGCAATGGGCTTGGGGAAATCTCGAACCATCTCCAGAGTTGCATGTCGAACCCTCTCAGCATCCCCACAGATCTCTTCATCTAAAAAATTGAATTGAAGGTCATATTGTAAGCTGTTCTTGAATAGCAACAAAGAATGAAATAAATTTCTAACTGAAGAGTTTTAACTTGTCATTGGTACCTTGTGGATGCGATCTCCTAGTTACAAACCAGTAAACTTTTTTGTCGGTGCAAGTGATAAACCCAGCCTTTACTCCTTTGCCCCAGACTTGTAACATGAGCTTCTCTAAATGATGGTCTTCTGTATATGTGACCATGCCTCTAATGGCAATGCGTCCAGTTGATTTGGGCGGTGGAAGACCCATCCATCTTGCAACCACTGAGTACACTCCATCGCATCCTATCACAATCTGTAATCCATACTTCAGAGTAAGGAAGCCATATTTTAAGAAAGAGCTTCTGGAAAAACTGAGAGAAAATCTTGTTATAAAGAAAATAGGGCAAGGCCAGGAAGTTCTACCTTTGCAGTGACGGATGTTCCGTCTGCAAGCTCTAGTGTGGTGAAAGGAGAGAGTGTGTCTCTGTGTAGGGAAACGATTTTGGAGTTGAATCTGATGCTCCGCTCAGGCAATTCCTTGGCTAGCGTTTCCAAAAGTGTCATTCTTTCTATGCACCGAGATTCCAGTTCCATACTTGAATCCCTGAACACACAAGAGCAGTTTGAATTTTTTCACCTTATCTCATTTCAAAGCCAACTTTTTGTTCGTCCTCAGGCTGTAGTCTGATGGAGGGGTCTAACTAAATTTTTTAGTGGGTGCTATTGAGAAAATTTAAGATTATTATTCTGGATGCTCTTCTTTATCCTCTATGATAGTTTTCATAAAATGTTTAGATATGTGAGACAGGATTAACCAAAATCTTGCTTATTAGTTACAGAGCATCCATGTTACTAGCTCTTTCGAAAAGGAAGCCTCTTGTGGGTGCTCAAGCAAAGGGCTGGAAATCTAAAGCACAAGCTGAGGTTACTTAAGTAGTTCAGTTGCCAGATGACAAAGAAATACATAAAGTAAAATTAAAAAATTAGAGATAAAAGGGGTAGAAACTTGTTTTTCATTGGACACTGTAGCTGTAGAAGGCTCCATGGCAACACTGCCCGAGAAATTATAGTTGTGCCACTCATCACTGTCTCCACAAAGCTTTTCTTACATATTTTTATAAAAAAATCCAATGAAATCCTTAAACTTATGGAGTAAACTTTCAGCCCCACCTCCCAAGTAGGGCCAAAGCTTGCTAGCAAAACATTGGGAGAATCTGATTTTACAGGAAAAGATTCATTTTGTTCTTGCCAAAATGTTTTCTTAGATCAGTCCACAAGTAAATATACGAGCAGGAGCTCTTCTTTGGGATGGCGATTTTAAGCTGGAAGTAAACATTTCAACGCTTACCTGAGGTCTTCCCTATATAAATAATAGGTATATTGAGCACAACTTGCTGGCTAGTCAAGCTCTTGGCATCCTCAAAACACCCTATAGATATTTTTGGCCTAAGTAAGTTAAATCAAATGAAATTTCCATGTTATACAATGGCATGATCAATTACAACTCTTTCAATTAACAGTGGGAGAAAAAATCGAAGCATGATCATATTTGCCTGTTCAAATAAAGATCCCTTTCCTTACCCTTTGCCTCCACTATCCAGACGGACATTCTTGCAGACTCCAGTGCAAATCGTAAAGCCCCGAACGCTGCATACCCACATCATGGAAATGAATTTCTGCATTACTCCTCAGATGAAAGAGAAGATACAGTCAGTCAAGCTAATTTACCCATCAAGTTGAGAGTAAAATGGGCGAAGGGCATCTGATACACCCAGGGCATCAAGTGCTTTCCAGCCATTAGGCCAGATGAGGAAGGCAGCGCCAGCAGTTCGAAGGCAATCAGCGCGCTCAAGTACCAGGCTCTTCAATCCTACCCTACACAGGCACTGCAAATCTAGGAGCAATTGAATCGTTTGATTAAATGAAGAATATGAAAAATTGGAGCAGTACTTACTTATGCAGAGCAAGTGCAGTGGCTAACCCTGCAACGCCTCCTCCTACAATCACAATATCTTGTTCTTCGCCCATCCTAGGTCTTCGTGTACGCTCTTTTACTAATAATTGCAACTGGATTTCACAGATATGTTAAGGGTTCAATTAACAGACTATAAAATCTTGGTGAATATTTAAATTTTTTAAAAGTTAATAATAATTTTTATTGTCGAATCTTTTCTATTTTTAATAAAAAATATAATTTAATTAACATTTTTTTAAGTAGAAAATATTGGCAAATATTTTTAAAAATAATAAGAGTGGATTAATTACTATTTCAAATTTTTTTATTAAAAAAAAATTAGTTTTTAATAGAAAAGTAGAGGCTTGAAGGTGGAAAGTTTAAGGGGTAGACTCTACTTTATTTAGTTTATATCATTAATTTAAAACAATCTAATACCCCTCTTTGTATTTTGTGAGATAAAATGTACCAACAATTTGTAACACTCATGGGGTCAAAAATTGCTTTTAGACCATTGATTTTCAACAATTCAAAAGACATTTGAACTCCCACAAGCATTACAACTTGTCAGTACAATTTACCTCATAGAATACAATGAAGGTTACTAGATTATATTTTAAATCAATGGTGACGACTAAATATTGTTGATACAACCCTTTTAGATTTCTACAATAAATTATAAAATGTTGGCATCAAATATTGTGACAAATCTTTGAGTTAAAAAAATTAATAAAATAAATTCTCTGGCGATTTAAATAAAAATAAAATAAGAATTTCTAAAAATGTGGCAATTTGAGTCACCTTAAAGGTTGAACTTATTAGCCAATTTTTTATTCTTAAATTTCAAAAAATAGCTAATTGACAAATATTAGCCACTAAAAATTTCACTAACGACAATCCTTACAGAATTGTGGATTCTGGAATGTATGGAATTTGTTTGAATTTTTTAAACAAATTAATTATTCTCATATTTACTTGTTGCAGCCACGACAATGTAAGAGTCAACACTAGACATTTTCTTTAGTAAATTATAGTAATCTACCCAACGACATTTGAAAAAATTATTAGTTTTCTTGTCCAAATGGACTACTATGGTAATGATTTGACTTTAACACAGTGGATAGCACAAGATAGCGCACATGACAGGAGATCTTGAAGTTGCTTCAGCTTGGAGATGGATGGTTGTTGCAAAAATATGTGTAGATGTTAACACTTTTGGGTCAGATCTATTTAAACATTGCTCATCTTCACCATTATTATCATGATAGGTCCTTTCTATTTGCTCTCTGTTTATATTGGCTCTTTCATTTCCTTCTTTCTGTCCTATATTAGGGCTTTTCTGTGCTAAAATTGCATCTTCCTTTACTGTATTAAGGTTGATTAACTCACCAATTTGATCTATTATGCCTCCAAAAATTATAAAGAAATTTATAATTTCATTAATTTCCAAAAAAATATGTACAAAAGCTACAATAAAAATCACTGAAGAGTTTAAAAATTTCATGGTATTGGTTCTAGATGTGTATTTGATTGCATTTATTAATTAATTAAAATATAATATGATTTTCAAAATATTGATAGACATATTTTTGGAAATCAATTGTTGAAATAAAATGCAGAAAACTCTATGATGTATTTGTCCTTGACAACATTATTATGACTAAAATTATTTAATTAGTTATTATTACTACATCAGATAAATATTCCTTTTGAAGTCAATTAGAGATACTGAGAAATATATAGAGAAAAAACTTTGAAAACTTGTGTGTGTGCGCTATAGTTTTTGTTACTCAAAGTATATATATATATATATATATATATATATATATATATATATATATATATATATATATATATATATATATATATATATATATATATATTAGGAGAATACCTACCAAGAGGGTAGTTTTCTATATATTAAATCAAAAGCATAAAAAAATTACATGTGTTTCATTGCATTGCTTCCTTCAAGCACCTCAATGATGAAGAGGGAAGTGAGAACTCAAAACCATTTCTTGTAGGTGCTCAGTCAGAGCGGGGGTTAAAGTAAACCCCTCAAAAACCATGTAAAAACCATAAATCTCCAAGTTGTTCCTCTATATACTGTCCTTATATAGTTGTATTATCTATGTGAGCATTATTGTTCCAATGCAGGTTGTAGCATCCACAAGGCTAGCTTCGTGGATCCACTTCAACTCCAAAATGGCATTAGGGGCTTACCATGGTAGTTGTGGAACCACACCACTCATGTTGACTAGTTTATCCCAGTGCACGAACTCCATGGACTTGACCATATTATAGATTAATTTATCCACCAATGTAGTGTTGAGGAAGTAAGTCTTCTACAATGTTTTCTCCCCAATGGTCTCATGTATGGTGGGATCTTCCAATTACAATGAGAAGACAATACCTGTTGTAGCTACTAATCCACACCCCTAATGTTGTAGTCACATCATCAATAGGGGAAGGTTGGCTTCATTGCCATTGCATGAGTTAGCTCCACTTGACTAGCATTGTATATGCTAGAGAATCATGCATAATACCTAAATGTTAAATCAATTCCCCACTTAACCCTAGGAGAGAAAAGCATATCACCCAAGCTTACAAAATAACCATAATGCATAGGTCAAATAAAAAAGCCATGAGATATATTTTGGGAAAACCCTTAAGACAAAAAAAACCCAACCTTCGAAAGTATCCATACTCCATCTACTATTCAACAATAAATAAATAAATGCACTTACAATGTTACAATGAATACTTTTGAAACATCAAGCCTCTCTAATGCATCCTCCATGTGTCCAAGGATGAATCTACACATCCAATGTCATGCTTCACATATGTGCTCCTCATAAAGACTCAATAATACAATATTTCACTCACCCAACTAACCTTAACTACTAAACATGGGATTTCTTAAATAGACTCGATCTTACACAAATATCTTGCCTATCAACGAAAATAGGGGGTTTTTTAATTTGGGCTATGAAAAAATGCAATATCTGGTGAAAATAGGAGGGCTTTTAATTCAACCCGTGTATTGGGAGGGGGTGACAAAAAAAGAGTTTAGGGAAATAATTTTTTTGAAAATAAGGGGATTCTTTAGTATGCCATGAATGCACATGCTATAACCCAAGTTCACTAAGTGAAGCCCACGTGAGGCACCAACACACTTGAGACACTAATCCCCACAACTAAGTGCCAACTCAACAAGAAACACCAATCTCTTTAAAAACAAGGCACCAATCTCCAAAAGAATAAAGTGAAAAGTGCTTGATCTTCTTCTTGAATCAAATGGTATCCCCCACAAATTTGGTCAAAAATTGCTTGTTTGAATTTTCTTATGATCTTTAAAATTCTCCACTCATAGGTCTACAACAATTTGCCCTTGAAATATGCAATAATTTACCTTCAAAGTCTTCTCTTAGGTTTGCAATAATTCAACTTCAAAGTCTACTCTTAGGAGTGCAATAATTGCCTTCAGTTATACTTTTATATTCACCTTAGATCTACTTCTAAGGTTTTCTCCAGATCAGTTATGAATGGGAAAATATTCATTGAATTAATTGACCAAATAACCCTTAAAGTTCTTCTATATATACTATTCAATATGCTCTCCTTAAAGGATATAACCCTCTAAACTAGATTGGCCAAGCAAGGATGTATATATTTTTTATTGATTTTATTTATTTGCCCGAGGTAGGTGCTAGCTTCAAGGAGGTCAATCAATATTAAATTAAATAAATTTATATAAGTTTTACCACACAATGTAAGGTCGGACCACACAAAGGATAGATTTTTGACTTGAAAGAGAATAATATTTTTATTTATATTTAATGTTGATGTGCATAATATTGGCAAATTGGAGGAATTGATTATGTGTTGCATTGATGTTTTGTCATTGATCGCAACACCGAATATTTTGGTTGTTTATCGGTTTCCGGTAGGTTCTGGTAGAGCAGTTGGATTATGATATTGATCCGGTATGCTTTGGTTTGTGGAATTGGTTTCGATATGTCATTCATGCTATTCAGAAGCGTATCACGATCAGTTGGTTCAGGATTTGATGACTCGGGGGTTATCATTTGTTCTAGTAAGCCTTTTGGTCATCGATAAGGGTTTTACCGACAGATCTTTGTTGAAGATCTTTTGATACACTTGATAAGTGGTGTTGGTGTGGCTTCTAGATGGCTTTCAGGATGTTGTTGGTTATCTTGTTCATATTCTTGTTGATCGGTGGTGTTGCATTTAGGACCGGACCTAATGCACAATCTTATTCTGCTAGGTTATGGATCGGTTTATGTAATGTGTTGGTGGATGATCCCAATGCATTGTCGGTTGGATTTATTGATTGGATTATGTTATTTTGGTCTTAGGCTGACTTGGTTGATCATTGGATTGCAGGTTTATGTTATGAATTTATTATATTATCTTTTAGGAGGTCGACCTAATTGTTTAGGTCCTCAGTTGGTATAAATGTGATGTAAGATCTCTTTGTAGATATAGGGTTTATGGGTTATGCAATTATCTGTGTGCAAATAAGGTTGTAATCATATGTAGAGGTTTTGGTCGATCATAGGTGATCGAATTGGGTTGGTGAAAGAGGTTTAAGACCCTCGGTACTGAGCTTAACCGAAACTGTACTGAGGCATAGGAGATGTTATTCTTGCAGTTCACTCTTCTTTCCAGATTGTAGTCTGGCTTTATTTTGTAGTCAGTGAGGCTCCTTTTGTGATGAGCAGTGTGCTCTAGGTTGTTGGCCTTCCTGCATGTGCAGGCCCTTCTTTTTGTAATCACATACTTACTGCAGAAGTATTATCTAACTGTGGGTAGGCTTCCCACCGTGGTTTTTCCCTTTACTAGGTTTTCCACGTACAAATCTTGGTGTTATCTTTTGTGGATGGTTGGTAAATGTTTTGTGGCTTATATTTGTGCTTAATTGTTATATCTGCTATTCTGGTATTTGGTTTATGTATTTCGATAATAAGGTTTTAATGCTTAAAGTTCTATAATCTGTCGACAACTGATTCACACCCCCCCCTCAATTGTCCATCAGTTATCTGAGTTGTCTAACAATTGGTATAAGATGAAGGCTACTACAGTTAATGAGTTGAGAACAATGGCAAACACCTCTTTTAATAGGGATACCTTGGTTGGGAAGTTATCTTCTTTTGAGCTTGAGGAATTTGGTCCTTCTAGAGTTCCAAAATCTGAACATGATTTTCATGCATCTACATCATCTACTGACAAGAGTGATTGGAAAGCCTTCTATGCTAAGGATCTAGAGGAAATGAAGAAATAAGATGAAGAGTTTGAGAAACTTGAAGCCCTATTTGCTAGAAGAGTACCTAAAAGTCTGGTAGGAAGTAAGTATGAAGGAAAATCAACTTTTAAATGTTTTGCATGCAATAAGATAGGTCATTTTGCATCTAGATGTCCTAAAGGGAATTCAAGATTTGAGGAAAGAGATATAAGATCTTTTAGGCCTAACCATGATTATCAGAACAAGCATAAATACAGGAGGAACCAAGACAAATCATGATACTATGTTGATGAGGAAGGTGTGACTGATTCTGATGATGAATCGACACAAGATTCAGCTAGTGGATCCGTCAATGAAAAGGAATGGGTATTCTTGGCTATCAAGGAAGATGATTCAGTACCTGAAGAAAAGGCCCTTGCTACTAAAGTTGAAGACAAGGATGAATGGGTGATAGACAATGGATGTTCACATCATATGAATAGAGATAAAAGGAAGTTTCTATCTTTGCAAGAATTTGATGGTGGTCTGGTTAGATTTGGAGATGACAAAGCATGCATGCTCAAGGGAAGAGGAACTATATCATTGGATGGTAAGCATGATACTGATAATGTTTATTATGTTGAAGGTTTAAGAAATAATCTTTTGAGTGTAGGACAATTGGTGGATAAGGGATTTCAGTTACAGTTCAAGGATGGAAAATGCAAGATTATCAACAGATCAAGATTGGAGATTACAACTGGTACTTAGACAAAAGGTAACATCTTTCATTTGAACTCTAGTGAGAAGACATTTTTTATTGCAGAAATTGATGAGAGTTGGCTATGGCATAAGAGGTTGTGTCATGTGAATTTTGATTGCATTGTAAAGATCAGTTCTACTAAGGCAGTTAGAGATATACCTAAGATTGTGAAGCCCTATAATCCGGTATGTAAGGAATGTCAAATGGAAAAGCAAGTCAGGACTTCTTTTAAGAGTATACAAGACAAATCTAATGATGTTCTTGATCTTAATCATACTGATTTGTGTGGTCCTACTAGAATCAAAAGCTTTTCAGGGTGATAGATATTTTATGCTAATCATCAAGATTACTATTCTAAAATGATGTGGGTTACTTTTCTGAGGGAGAAATCTAAAGCATTTGAAAAGATTAAAATCTTTAAAGCTAAAGTTGAGACAGAGACAGGATTCAAGATTAAATGCTTAGGGTCAGATCCGGGTGGAGAATTCACATCTGGTGAATTTAACAGTTATTGTGAAAATAATAGGATAAGAAGACAATTATTTGCACCCCGGACACCTTAGCAGAATGGTATTGTGGAAAGGAAGAACAAAACTATCTTGGATGTAGCTAGAACTATGATAATGGAAGCTAATCTGCCTCATATCTACTGGAGAGAAGTTGTGAGCATGGCGGTATACACATTCAACAGAGTTCATATCAAAGGAGACATCGGTAAGACACCTTATAAGTCATGGTTTGGTCATACACCTACAGTTAAGTATTTTAGAATCTTTGGTAGCAAATGCTATATCAAAAGAGATGATTGCATTAGAATGTTTGATCCTAGATGTGATGAAGGGATATTTCTTGGTTATTTTAATGAAAGCAAAGCATATAAATGTTATAACAAAATATTGCAGAGAATTGTGGAGAGCATTAATGTTAAGGTGGATGAGTAGAACATAAGTCAAATCAGAACTTATGAGAGAGAACTGGTAGTGGAAATGATCATAACTGAACCAGTAGCACCTACACCGGAATAGAATGTTGAACCAATTACTCCGACAGTATCAAAAAATTCAATAGTAACTGAAGATCAGAGAAAAGGAACATAAAATCAGAAGACTCCTAAGTATGTTAGGCTAAATCATTCAAAAGATCAAATCATTGGAGACAAGAATAAAGGACTGATGACAAGAAGAAGGTTGGTAGTTAATGAGGTATGTTTAATTTCTCAAGTTGAACCGACATCAGTAATTGAAGCATGTAAAGATGAATGTTGGATGAAAGCTATGGAAGAGGAATTAGATCAGATAGAAAAGAATAATACATGGACTTTAGTTCCCCGACCTAAAAATAAGAATGTTATTAGGACTAAATGGGTTTTTAGGAATAAATTGATTGAAGATGGACAAGTTGTGAGGAATAAGGCTAGATTGGTTTGTAAAGGATATTCTCAGAAGGAAGGAATTGATTATGATGAGACTTTTGCTCCGGTAGCTAGGATTGAAGCTATGAGATTATTTCTTGCTTGCGTTGCCCATAAGAACTATAAGGTTTATTAGATTAAGTGTGCATTTCTGAATGGAGATCTTGAAGAGGATTTTTACATTGAGCAGCCTGATGGATTTTCACTTTCAGATGATAAAAACATGGTTTGCGGGTTAAGGAAAACTTTATATGGATTGAAACAAGTTCCTAGAGCTTGGTATGCAAGATTGGATAAATATCTTTTGAAGCTTGGATTTACTAAAGGTAATGCTGACAGTAATTTATATTATAAGATCACTGATGATGACATATTGATTGTTGAAGTCTTTGTTGATGATATCATTTTTGGAGGTGAGGATAAGTTATGTATGAAATTCTCTGATAATATGAAGAATGAATTTGAGATGTCTATGACTGGGGAGATGAAATTTTTCTTAGGTTTGCAGATTATTTAGACTGATAAAGGTATTTTCATCTGTCAAACTAAGTATGCTAGGGAGTTGTTGAAGAAATTTGGTATGAAAAATTCTGAACCTATTGGTACTCCTATGGTTACAAGTGAGAAATTGACAAAGAAAGATGCATCAGCACTGATAAATCCTACAAGGTACAAGTCTATGATTGGAGGTTTGTTATATCTGTAGCGTCCTAAAATTGTGACACTTGCAATTTCGACTGCATTTCGGTCTTCACGATGGCGATGCAACACGCAACCTGAATGGAGACCCCGAAACTTGTTTTTGACACTGAAAACTGCATTTTTCAAGCACCCTGGCCTGAACCTCCTTGTACCCTGCTGTCCCGGGAGGTGGGACCAGAGCGCCCAGCGCCCTGGTCCCTGGGTCCTATTTTGGGCCCGGTCTCCTATGGGGTCTTGGGTCTTTTTGTTTGCAATTTGGAAATTAACTTTCCTGGTCGGCCTAAGGTCGGGAAAATCAGTCTATCAGCCCTAATTGACAAGTATATAAACTACATTTTCCTCTCTCATTTGGGGGGATGGAAGGTAGATGGAAAAAAAGGCAATTCAAGATTCAAACATTCAAGCATTCAAGCATTCAAGCATTCAAGCATTCAAGCATTCCTTCTAAGTCTCCATTCAAGGCTAAGTGTTGCATTCAAGACAAGGATTCAACCATTGAAGAGGAGATCACTTACTACATGCTACATACAACATACAACAATACAACAAACAACAACATCTATACCTTCGCACATAAGGATACAAACATCCTTACAACAAGGTATTAGTACTTGTTTTACATTACAGACATTTACATTTACAGCACTTGCTCATTTCTTGGTTAATTCCAAAACCGGGGTTTGACCTAAAGGCAAACCCCTAATCCCTAACCCCCCAATTGTCTTCGCTTTTCTGTGTGTAGGTTGCAGGTACGCGGCTGAAATTGAAGATTTGGAATCCTTGTGCAGAGACGAACAGATCCCCCTTCGTTTCACGGATTTTTCGGAGGACCGTGGCGCCGGGCGCCATCGTCTCGACAACTTTTGCTCAAATTTGTAGGACAGCATCGTATCAACATTTTACTGCTAATTCCAAGTCCGCAGCTTCATCCTATATCCCTATCTCAGTTTATAAGCGAATCTTTGTCACTTTCTATGCATTCCTAGCTTAATTCTTCTATCAACATTCTTTACAAAAGAGGGTAGCCTTGCTTTCTTAACCCTTGAAACTCATTTAGCATCCATCTTGCCTTGTGTGGGATTGGATCTCATGGGTTTCAACCCCTCTTTTGAATGTAAAGTTTCTCCCCTAAGTGAAAACCATCAACCCTAGCGACCTCCCTTCTCTCTCCTCGGAGTTGGAAGAGGGGAGAGCAACTAGGGTTCAATCGTGATTTTCCGCTTTACATTTTGGTGAACCCGACGTGAACATCCTTTCTGATTATTCATGATTAGATCTGAAATTTGATTCTTTGATTACATTTCCATGTTTGATCTTTTGCAAAATTTTAGAGGTGATTGCATAAAAACCCTAAAATTTCTTTTTGAAAATTAAGCTTGCGAAATGTTTAATTATTAATGCTTGTTTCAGATCTGCCCTTCTATTACAAATCATCAATTCATATTTGTGCTTTAATTTTGAAAATTAAGTGGTTAAGTGTCCAAACCCTAATTTTTGAAACCCTCTTGATTCAACCTTTGTCTGACAATTTCACTGATCAAAACATCTCCAAATCAGCTGTAACTTTGGATTCCGGCATAAAATCACAATATCTTTCATCCCTGAAAATTTGGAAAAAAGTTGCGAGGACCGTGTGCACTCCGAGCGCCATCATCCCCGACATTTTTTTTGAAATTTCGGGAGCAAGATCTTACTGTATTTTCCTGCTAAAATCCAGAATTTTGGCTGATTTTATCAATTATAACACTTTCAAAATTACAGTCAAAGTTGGTCTTGTGATTGCTTGGTTTAAGGCTCCTAATCATTCAAAAATCATCGAAATTGAAATTTTGTGTCAAAATTGTGTTCTTACTGTCCTAAATCTGAAAAGTGTGTTTGCATTCATTCAAAATTTCAGTGCTTTATTCAGATTCTTGCAATTTGTAACTTTTGAAATTAAGTGCTTAATTACAACAACTTTAATTTCCGCTTTCAAAATTGAATTTTGCGTGAAATTGAGTCAATTTTTAAATTTCAAAATTTGCATTGCTTTTGACATTCCCTCTAAAATCATAAAATTCAAAATTCCAGTTTCCCTCTCTTTTTCAAAAATTCAAATTTTGCATTTTTCGACAATCTGGGTAGGGTTCAATTTTGAGATTGCAACTTTAATTTGGCCTATCTACAGATCGTAAAATCACTCAATTTTTTCAGATTAGCTTTAAAATCATCATACCTTTCATCCCTGCAAATTTCGAAAAAAGTTGCAAGGACCGTGTGCACTCCGAGCGCCACGGTCCCGGACATTTTTTCTGAAATTTCGGGAGACTGTCGTGATTGCATTTAACAGCTTAAATCTAGAAGATTGGCTGATTTTACTGAAAATTGCTACCTCTAAATTCAAAATCTTTTCTCCCTTTCTAGTGCATGAGTTTTACAACAATAAGCCCTACTTCCACTATTCCCGTTAGACGAAGCCTTAGAATTAAGTCTTTCTGAGGTTTAACCACCGAGGAGATGGAACCTAATTTGAATAGCCTTTTTAACGAGGACATGGGAAATTCCTCTAATCCTCCTAATGATGAAGAAGCTCTCCATGAGGTTTCTGTTGAACAACTTTTGAAATTGGATAATCAATTTGATGATTTTCACCAATGGATGTCTCATGAGTATCCTGATAGTCAAGCTCTTCCTTTAATTGAGGGTCTAAAACATATGCTTCAAAGTGATAAGAATGGAATTGATATCTTGCGTGGTATTGCACACATTGTGGATTCAAATGTGATGCCTATGAAGAGTTGTGCTGAAACTTTAGGTTATACACAACCTCCTACTCAAGTCAATCATTCTATTCCTTTGACAACTTCTATTGCTAGCATACCTACCTTTACATCAAACATAATGACTACTTCTATACAAGACATTCCTCCTGTGATCACCAGTCATGGGGGCAATCCCCCTTCTTCAATTAATCCTCTTCCTTCATTTAATCCGACTTCTTCATTCATTCCTTCAATGAGTGTCCCTATTACATCTCCACAAATGAACATGACGCAAGGGGGCAATTCATTTAACCATTCCATTCCTCCTTGTAGTGTTCGTCCTGTCCAATCATCTCCTATGACTAATTATCATAGAGTCCCACCACCTTACTCTTTACCTTCTTTCAATAACACAACACCTCCATCTCAATCTAACACATCTAATACAAATTCTTCGACTGAAGCGACCATTAACAATCTTGCACAAACTGTCTCTTCTTTACAGCAACAAATTGCCTCTATGAATCAATCTAAGTTTAGTGTGCCCACATTTGATGTTGCGAGCCCACTTTCTCTTGACATTGTTCGAGCTATTCCTCCTAAACATGTTGAAATCCCCCATTTGGAGCTTTATAATGGTAAAGGTGATCCTCTAACACATGTTAAGACTTTTCAAACAATATGTACCGATTTTGCTTATGACCCAAGGTTGCTTACAAAACTGTTTACTAGAACATTAAGAGACAAAGCCCTACAATGCTATTGCTCGTTGCCTTCTTATTCTATTACTTCTTTCGAGCAACTTGCAAATGCTTTCATTCAACAATTTCAAAACAATATAAGTCCTAAAGTTACTTTGATTGATTTAATGCATTGTAAACAAGGTGTTAAAGAAAAAGTGACTGATTTCATTGGTAGATATAAGCATTTGTATGCTCAAATTTCTTTTCCAGTGCCTGACAATGATATTCAAAGAATCTTTATTTCTAATTTACAAAAAGACATTCGAGACAAACTTCTGTTTTCTGAGTTTACTTCTTTCCAACAGTTGTGTGCAACTCTTCACAATTATCAACTGACTGTGAGTCAAATGGAACAATCACATCCTATGGCTCCGAGTGATAAGGGTGATAGCAGTCAACAACTATTTGGGAAGTTTAAACCGAACAGAGATTCCATCAAATTCAATGAAAACATCATCAACAACAATGTGAATGTAGCATCAGGTGTGCCTCCTATTTCTAAATTTTTCAAGAAAGAAAGAAAGTATACTCCTTTGAATGAATCATTGCATAGTATTATAAATAGGTTATTGGAACAAAATGTGCTTACTCTTCCTTCTGTATGACAAATTGACCCTGCAAAGATTACTTCACCTTATTTTGATAACAAAGCTTTTTGTCAATTTCATCGTCAGCCTGGGCATGATACTGAAAAATGTTTTTCTTTAAAGGGTAAAATTCAAGATTTGATTGATAATAATACTATCTCTGTTTCCGGAGTGAATGATAAAGGCAACACATATGTAGCTCCTCCTAACCAAAATCTTCAGATTTTTACTGATCCATTACCTTCTCATACCTCTAATGCGATTGAGGCTAATGATTCCTCTCTCTCATCTGATGGTCTTGTGTCTATGACTCCGAATGTGATTAACTTTGTAGAGCAGCAAGAAAATCCTAAAGAACCTTCCATCACATTTGATTCTAGTGAAACTATCAGGGCACCTGATGGTCCTTTATACATAGTTGCAAAAGTTAAGAATACACCTTGCCGTGGAGTGCTTATTGATCCTTCGTGCATGGTTAATGTTATTACTGAAGAATTTCATTTTACTTTGCAATTGAATCAAGTGATCTATGACAAAACAGATGTGATTGTGAAATTATTTGATGCATTTTCTTCTCCTACAATTGGTTCTATTACATTGCCTATTGAGGTCCATAACAAATCCCTTGATGTGAACTTTGCTATTATTCCATCTTCCGAACAATTTCGTGTGAAGCTTGGCTATCCTTGGCTATCTTCCATGAAAGCTATTGCTTCTCCTATTCATAAGTGTTTGAAATTTCCCCATAATGGTGAAGTTGTTACTGTCAATCATAGTCTCTTTAAACCAGCTGAAAGAACCTCTAGTGTTCCTATAGATTATTTTTGGCCTAAACAATTCCAATCTCTTCCTCCGCGAAGTGATCATCTTTTCAAATCTTATCAAAAGTGGAAAACAGATATGATCCTATCTTTAAGCGAACCTAGAACACCTAAACTTGATATTCCTATCGTTCTTGAGAAGGAAGTTCTTCCTTTGAAAGATAAAACTAATGTCTTTCCTCAAGAAGATTCTCAACCCATCCCTATGGATGTGACTATGTCTATGCCTAATAAACCTTCTAAAAGTAGACCTATACCTCCTTGTCATGATGGACTTGGTCTTCTTCCTAAACCAAATATTCCTCCTTTATATGGAGCAGTTCCTCCTCCTTCCTTCTATAGAGAGAAGAGACCTTCCTCTTCTCCTATTATCCAGCCTAAGAGACCACAACCTAAACACCCAAGTGATAAGGATGAGAACATTCCTCCTCCTCAATCTTCTCCACTTCCTACTAAGACTAGACGTAATCGTTCTGCACGTGAACGCCGACGAAAGCGTCGTTTTAGGGCTCAAGCAGCCGCTTCTCAAACTTTGCAATCTCCAAAAACACCTTCAACAAGCATTATTCCATTTTCTCCTAAATCTCCTAAACATAAGATGCATGATGGTTTTGATCCTGTACGAGTTAAAGATCCTATTTTTATAAATCTTGATGATGATATAGATGAAAATGTTATTGCTACTCCTCTTGCTTCTGATAGTGAATATGAACTTGTTGATATTGATAACCATTTATCTAAGGAATTTTCTAAAGCACTTATCCTAGCTCCTAGACAAGAACAACGTGGCTTGGAACATGAACATAGCCCTTGTTTGGATCTTGTGATAGCTCCATCTGCTGTGTTGGATGTTCCTCCTCTAGCGTGTTCCCTGCCTTCCCGAAACATTGATCAGCAAGATCGGGGGGTAGATGACGTGCTAGACTAGTTACATTAGCATAGCAGATTCTCTCCTCCTCTCTTTTGTTACTTCTTCTATGTGTTATTCTCATTCTTCTATTTGTTGTCCTTAGTGTTGTCTACTTGAGGACGATGCAAAGCATTGAGATCTCTTTGGTCTCTCTCATGTTGACTCAAAAGACACATGTGTTCCCTTCTTCTAGGTGACCTTCCTTGATTGGGGAATGAAGAACAATTATGCATACATACATATGATATATATACATGAATTATCATACAGCATACTGACCCCGAGGAAAGCGAAGTCACCTCGTGCTTTGTGTTTTGTCTATTATCCTTGGGTTTATCTCACACTTGGGGGCTAAATCTTTGTGATAACGTGCTCCTTTCCTTATGTGTATCACTACGTTAAAACAATCACCCCCGTTGAGGCGTGTGCGATCGCTTTAACGTAGGGGGGCATACACCCTGTCTATCCCTTCAAGATACTTGAAAATTTCTTGGCGAACTTAGCTTTGCCTTGAAAATTTTTGGTATTTCTTTTGCATGACTCATAGTGAGGGAACCTTACTACTGATAGTCATGGTTCTCCCTCGTGATCTTCCCTTTTACTTTGTCAATCGAAGTCGTAAGATCCTTAGTCCACTGGGGGCTTGGTGTGTCTTGCCTCCTTGACGTGGTGAAAGTCTTTCAATGTTGTTTCCTTGTACTTTACCGGAAGTATGAGCATACATACTCCCGCTAAAATGGGGGCTAAATGTAGCATCCTAAAATTGCGACACTTGCAATTTCAACTGCATTTCGGTCTTCACGATGGCGACGCAACACGCAACCTGAATGGAGACCCCGAAACTTGTTTTTGACACTGAAAACTACATTTTTCAAGCACCCTGGCCTGAACCTCCTTGCACCCTGCTGTCCCGGGAGGTGGGACCAGAGCGCCCAGCGCCCTGGTCCTTCAGGACTAGGGCGCCCAGCGCCCTGGTCCCCCAGGACCATGGCGCCCAGCGCCCTGGTCCCTGGGTCCTATTTTGGGCCCGGTCTCCTATGGGGTCTTGGGTCTTTTTGTTTGCAATTTGGAAATTAACTTTCCTAGTCGGCCTAAGGTCGAGAAAATCAGTCTATCAGCCCTAATTGACAAGTATATAAACTACATTTTCCTCTCTCATTTGGGGGGATGGAAGGTAGATGGAAAAAAAGGCGATTCAAGATTCAAACATTCAAGCATTCAAGCATTCAAGCATTCAAGCATTCCTTCTAAGTCTCCATTCAAGGCTAAGTGTTGCATTCAAGACAAGGATTCAACCATTGAAGAGGAGATCACTTACTACATGCTACATACAACATACAACAATACAACAAACAACAACATCTATACCTTCGCACATAAGGATACAAACATCCTTACAACAAGGTATTAGTACTTGTTTTACATTACAGACATTTACATTTACAGCACTTGCTCATTTCTTGGTTAATTCCAAAACCGGGGTTTGACCTAAAGGCAAACCCCTAATCCCTAACCCCCTAATCATCTTCGCTTTTCTGTGTGTAGGTTGCAGGTACGCGGCTGAAATTGAAGATCTGGAATCCTTGTGCAGAGACGAACAGATTCCCCTTCGTTTTGCGGATTTTTCGGAGGACCGTGGCGCCGGGCGCCATCGTCCCGACAACTTTTGCTCAAATTTGCAGGACAGCGCCGTATCGACATTTTACTGCTAATTCCAGGTCCGCAGCTTCATCCTATATCCCTATCTCAGTTTATAAGCGAATCTTTGTCACTTTCTATGCATTCCTAGCTTAATTCTTCTATCAACATTCTTTACAAAAGAGGGTAGCCTTGCTTTCTTAACCCTTGAAACTCATTTAGCATCCAATCTTGCCTTGTGTGGGATTGGATCTCGTGGGTTTCAACCCCTCTTTTGAATGTAAAGTTTCTCCCCTAAGTGAAAACCATCAACCCTAGCGACCTCCCTTCTCTCTCCTCGGAGTTGGAAGAGGGGAGAGCAACTAGGGTTCGATCGCGATTTTTCGCTTTACAATATCTAACCCGGACTAGACCGGATATAATGAATGCAGTTTGTATTGTATCAAGATATCAGAGTGATCCTAGAGAGAATCATGAGAGTGTAGTGAAAAGGATTTTCAGGTATTTGCAAGGAACAATTGAATATGGTTTGTGGTATCCTAAAGATGATGGTTTTACACTATGTGCATATACAGATGCAGATTGGGCTAGAAATGTTGATGACTGGAAGAGCACATCTAGTGGATATTTCTTTCTTGGAAAGAAACTTATTTCATGGATCAACAAGAAGCAGTTATATACCTCTTTATCTATTGTTGAAGCTGAGTATGTTGTTGCTGCTACCAACTGTACACAAGTTCTATGGATGAAGCAAATGTTGAAGGATATAAGGGTGGATTGTAATGAACCGATAGTAATTCACTATGATAACTCTGCTACTATTGACATATCAAAGAATCCAATATTTCATTTTAAAACAAAGCACATATCTATCAAATACAAATTTTTGAAGGAGGTGGAAGCAAATGAAGCCATACTAGTTTATGTGAACACTAAAGAGAAGATTGAAGATATCTTCACTATACCTTTGCCTAATTAATCATTTGAGTACTTCAGAGACAGATAGGGGGTTTCTGCCCCTCTGGTAGAGACCTGAGTGATGTTGATTGGCATCAGTTTGGTATGCATTTACAAAACTACTATTCATTCCGGATTTATGTGTTGGTGATACTAATCAGGGGGAGTAGTCAGTTGTGTGGTTCAGTGGATTTATGATTTTTCTTTGATGTTTATGTCATATTCTTGGAATCGATGTCAAAGTGGGAGAGATATATGTGAAAAATAGAGCTTAACATAATATCAGTCGAAGGGGAGAGATCAGAGCTTAACAGGGGGAGTTTGTTAACTTCATTGTAATATCATCTTATGGGAGATTGTTGGTTGTCTTCCTTTGGGGGAGACTTGTTTGGAATTTCTTGGCACTTGGATGTTTTTCACATCTAGTGTTGCTGTCAATGCTAAAGGGGGATATTGTTGGCAAATTGGAGGAATTGATTATGTGTTGCATTGATTTTTTGTCATTGATGGCAACACCGGTTGTTTTGGTTATTTACCGATTTCCGATAGGTTTCGGTAGAGTGGCTGGATTTGATATTGATTTGGTATGATTTGGTTTGTGAAATTGGTTTGGATCCATCATTCATGCTATTCAGATGTGTATCATGATTAGTTGGTTTGAGATTTGATGACTCAGGAGCTATCATTTGTTCTAGTAAGCCTTTTGGTCATTGGTAAGGGTTTTATCAATAGAGCTTTGTTGAAGATCTTTTGATGCACTTGATAAGTGGTGTTGGTGTGGCTTCTAGATGGCTTTCAGGATGTTGTTGGTTATCTTGTTCGTATTCTTGTTGATCGGTGTTGTTGCACTTAGGACCGGACCTAGTGCTATCTTATTCTACTAGGTTATGGACTGGTTTATGTAACATGTTGGTGGATGATCCCGATGCGTTACCGGTTGGATTTATTGATTGGATTATGTTGTTTCGGTCTTAGGCCGACTTGGTTGATCATTGGATTACGGGTTTATGTTATGAATTTATTGTATTATATTTTAGGAGCCTGACCTAATTGTTTAGGTCCCGGGTTGGTATAAATGTGATGTAAGATCTCTTTGTACATATAGGCTTTATGGGTTATGTGATTATCTGTGTGCGAATAAGGTTGTAATAATATGCAGAGGTTTTGGTCGATCATAGGTGATCGAATTGGGTTGGTGAAAGAGGTTTAAGATCTTTGATACTGAGCTTAACTAGAACTCTACTCAGGCATAGGAGATGTTATTCTTGCAGCTCACTCTTCTTTCTGGATTGTAGTCTGCATTTATTTTGTACTCAATGAGGCTCCTTTTGTGATGAGAAGTGTGCTCTAGGCTGTTGGCCTCCCTACATGTGCAGGCCCTTCTTTTTGTAATCACATACTTACTATAGAAGTAATATTTGATTGTGGGTAGGCTTCCCACCATGGTTTTTCCCTTACCGGGTTTTCCACATACAAATCTTGGTGTTATCTTTTTTGGATTGTTGGTAAATGTTTTGTGGCTTATATTTGTGCTTAACTGTTATATCTTATATTCTGATATTTGGTTTATGTATTCCGATAATAAGGTTTTAATGCTTAAAGTTCTATAATCCGTCGATAATTGATTCACCCCCCTTCCTCTCAGTTGTCCACTGGTTATCAAAGTTTTCTAACACATAAAACTTCTACATAAAACCCTCCTTAAGAATCAAACAATGATAAATTTGTCCAAGCCCCTTTGACATTAATGACAATATTTCAAACAGTATCCCCTTTTGTCATCAATGCCAACCTTGCAATCAAACCATTTGTGAATGAAGCATGAACATAATGCTCCCCCCATCTCTATTACTCCCTCTTTCTATATCTCTCCTCCTTTGACAATAATGACAAAAGGATGTTCACTATTTTTACAAAGACGATTCCCCTTTCTATAATGCTTCCTCTTGACATTAGAGAATCATTTTCACTTTTCCAACTCCCTCATCTTGGAATTGATGGCAACAAATTTTGATCTATCATCAAATTAGTTGATTCATCTTTAAATTGTTTTGTCCATGGAGTTGAAAGGTGATA
Source organism: Cryptomeria japonica (assembly GCF_030272615.1). NCBI lineage: Eukaryota > Viridiplantae > Streptophyta > Pinopsida > Cupressales > Cupressaceae > Cryptomeria > Cryptomeria japonica. The sequence goes on from NC_081413.1 coordinate 84,072,432, forward strand.
TAATGAATAGCTCCCCCTGATTTCATGTTTCTCCTCTATTTTGTGCATGAAGTATAGCTTCACAAGCATAGATTTATCCTTGTTCCCATTATCTTGCTCTTCCTTCTTTTTCTAAACTCTTACATATTTCGCTTTTTTTTTGGTCATGGTATTCCCTTTCATGTTTTTTCTAGATGGTTTCATAAAACCACTTCTCCAAAATTAGGCTATATGTTCATAATTGTTGCATTTATAACATATGACATTATAATCCATTAAGGGGACAAATAAATTGTCATTCCTTCTAGAAACCCTATAAGAACTTCTATTTTTGTTCCAACCAGAATTATATCTCACATGTGCTCTACAATATCCTACTTTGTGACCAAAATAATTGCATGAAAAACAATAACCAAAGAAGAAATGATAGAACTAGGCATATGAGTTTTCTTAGATTAGAAATGCTTCCTAAACGTGTTATCTTTAGCTTTTGAAGGTATGCATGACTTTCAATTCTCCTTCTTTTTGTTCATTTCATCTTTGATGAGACTTTTAACTTGGACATCAACATAATTCTTCTCTTCATTTTATTTCTTCAATGATTTAGAAATTCATGCTTCTTCATAGCCAATACCACTCTTTAAGAATGTGGGCTTTTGAGATTTGATGATGTTATCCAAATTTTCTTAACTCTTCTCATTCTTTAAGTTTGTTTTTAACTGATCCATTGTATTCTCCAATTCCTTTCTTAGGGAAACAATCTCAAATTTTAGCCTTTTGCAATTTTTCTCTTTTTTCTTTAGTGGTTTCTCATCTCCTCTTCAACTCTTTTTTATTCTTCTACTTGAGCTTTCCAATCTACAATCACTTTTTATGATTCTTCAAGACTTTGTGCTAATATTTCTTTTCCTTCGATGTCCTCTTGAATTCGTAATCTCTATCTCAATTTTTTTTCTTAATTTTCTTAATCTTTATGTAGGCATAATAAATTTATTCCTCAAGATCTATTTCCTCTCTATCTTCATTGCATACCTTGTTTTGTTCTTTATCTTCATCTTTATCAGCCTTTGCACCCATTTCCATAAAGAGTATTTCTTCTCCATTACTGCTTGAACTTTCTTCATTGCTTCCCTCTGATGAGCTATCGTTTATTATTGAATAAAGACTCTCTTTGTATTTGTCAAAATTCTTTTTGTTTTCATATTCACCTTTCTTGTGGCTTTTCTTTCCATGATGCTTTCTTCCTTTCATTATGTAGTGGCCCTCTTCATCCTTGCTACTTTAATTCTTGTCGAATTGGTGCCTACAAAGATTTTAAGAAGTTTCTAATATAAAATATTATTTTTATATTAGAAACTTCTTACAATATTTGTAGGCACCAACCCATAGGAGAGACACCAATTCCCTTTTGATGATTCATAGGAACCAATGCACTAGAGATACCAATCCCCACAATTGAGCACCATATCAACAAGAGACACCAATCTCTTTGTGAACAAGGCACCAACCTCCAAAAGAATAAAAAAGAAAGTGTTTAATCTTCTCCTTCAATCAAACCAGATCCTCATCCACAAATCTACTTAAAAATTGCTTCCTTGAATTCCCTTTACCAGAGAGGAAAATTGTAAAAAGTTAAAATTCGAGATTTCCCTAAGAATGAAATTGAAAAATATGACAACTTAGTTAAATAGAAACTTAAGGAATGAGAAGAATTCAAAAAATCTTGACAAAATCATCAAATCTTAAAAGGCCACATTTGATAAGAGTGGTGTTGGCTATATAGAAGGACAAAGTTCTAAATCATCAAAGAAATCAAATGAAGATCAAAATTATGTTGATGTCCTTCAAATTCCATCAAAGACGAAACAAACAAAATGAAGGAGAATTAGAAGCCATTCATACCTTCAGAAGCTAATGATAACATGGTCATGAAACACTTCTCATCAAGGCAAACTCATATGCCAAGGTTCTATCTTTCCTTCTTTGGTTATTGTTTTCCATGCAATCAATTTGGTTATAAAGAAAAAGATTGTAGAGAACGTGTGTGACATAATTATAATTGGCACAAAATGAGAAGTTCTTATGTGAGGACAAATAAGAACTATAACTCATTTTTTTTGTGAGTATATTATGATGGCATATGCTACAAATGCAACAATTATGGGCATAAAGAAAGATTTTGCAAAAGTTGTCTTATAGAAGCTAAACAATGCAAGAAAAAGGTCAATACCATGGAGAAAAAAAAGGGAATATCTAAAATAGTTTGGAAAAGGAAGAAAGAGAAAGATAATGATAACAAGAATAAATCTATGCTTTTGGAAACTACACTTCAGGCACAAAATTGAGAAGCATGAATTCAAGGGGTCTATTTGTTGTATTATCTTTTAGCTATATATAAAAGAGAAATCAAAGATAGATAAGCTAATTCATTTTCATTTATTCTAGGATGATGGAGAGTTGTTTGAAATGGGGAAATGATGCCACTAATGTCAAGGGAAATCATTACAAAAAGGGAGGGTATTCTTTGCAAAAAATATTGTCATTGATGTCAAAGGGGCTTGGACAAATCTATCATTGATGTCATGTTGTTTCTTAAGGAGCATTTTATGCAAAAAAATAATGCACAAAACCATTGAATATAAATAAAAATATTATTGTCTTTCAAGTTTGATATTTATCCTTTGTGTGGCTTGGCCTTACATTGTGTAGTAAAAAATAAATAAATTTGATTTAACATGGACTGGCCCTTAGCTTTTGGTGTTCCTCCTTGATGGATTTTATTCAGGCAAATAAATATTATCTTATTGGGTCAACCTCCTTGAAGATAACATCCACCTTGGACAAAGAAATAAAAGCAATCAAAAATATATGCATGCCTGCTTGGTTGACCTAGTTTAGAGGGGTGTATCTTTTGGTAAAGGGGTGCATATTGAAGGGTACATATAAAAGACCTTTGAGGATTATCTGATTAAGCAACTCAACAAATATCTTCCTATTCATATCATATCTAGAGAAGACTTTAGAAGCAGATCTAAGGTGAATATAAGAGCATAATTGAAGGAGAATTATTATAGACCTAAGACCATACTTTGAAGGTGAATAATTGTAAGCTTTAAGGGTGAATTACTGCAAACTAAGAAAACTTTGAAGGTGAATGATTGTAAATTTTAAGGGCAAACTGGTAGACCTATGAGCAATTTTTTTATACAATTGGGTTCAAAAAGGGGGTTAACAAAAAGACCCCATTTTTATCAAAAAAATATAACATAGCATCTAGTGTTAACCCTCTAAAATGTCAGCTTTTTTTAGTATTTCAAAATTACTTTGGTGAAAAATTAGTTGACACCATGTAGATTATGCTTGATATTTTTGATAACTTTTTAATATATATATAATTTTTGTAGAGTAAAGTTTGGTTTCAGAAAATGAATTTGTTTTAAACTTTGATAAATGAGACCAAAAATATTGTACATAGATTTTTTGACAAAAAATAGAGACACTAACAAAAGAAATTAAAGATAAAAAACTTAATATAATTGTGTAGCATCCTAAATTGTATACCTTTAATTAGGGTGTCCAAAATTCACACCTCTCCTAGCACCCATTTTAGTATTTTCCATTCCTCTCTGCATAATAGGACCTTTATTGTAATTAATTAATATTTAATTGAATATTATGAGTCATATTTCACTCTAATACATCATCACACTCTTATTTGGGCCCTTATTCCTAGGTGTGCCCCAAATCTTTTAATCCTGATTTATTATAAATCCTACCCCATTTCAAATTCCAAGACATGTTTTGCCCTATAAATAATATATATTTTCATACAAACTTATTTTTAGCATTAGAACCCTATTATCTTGCATCCCTAAGAAGTCGGGATGAAATTGTCAGGGCTCGGATGCTAGGGGCATCTTGGTCTGATGCTTTTTTCCCTGAATTATGGGAAGATAATAAGGCGGTCTTATCCTATTCAAATCTAGCTCCATGCAAAATTGATAATTCTAAGTCGATCTAAAGGTGATTTTAATATGAAATCCCTATATAAGGCACCCCTCTCAATTCATTTAATCATCTATCATTATCACATTCGTGCATCCATAAGTTTTATTGCAAGAGCAACACTTCAAGAGAGGATCTAATTCAAGGAGCAAAAAGCTACATCAAGGCATCTTCACTTATGTTACAATTATGATTTCATGATGAATTTTATGTGATTTATCATGTTATGTATCAACATATTGAGGACTTATCCTAAGGGCACTACTTCATCAATTAATAGAAAGCCCCTACAAACAATCCAAACACCATTTTTCTCCTCTTGTGTGCAATTATAGGTGTTTGGTGGAGACAAAAAAATTGGGAGACATTTGTCAGACATGGACAAAGCAATACTTCAAGTCGAGATAGGGACACCTTGGACTAAGGCACTTGGGGAGCTCTTGTCCAAACCAGGGCACCTTGGGTGAGCCTATCCTAAAAAAAACTTTCCAAATTTCACAAGAAGCCAATTTTGAGTCTCAGGAAGCTAAATCTGAGTTAGTGTGTAATAGTCAAAAGACGAAGGCACTCTGAGGAATCTTATCCAGTGAAATCAGATTTAGACTCTAGACATAGGAGCACCTCTATACTCTCTATTCATTTCTTTACATGTAAATATTCTATTTTAGTAGTAGGTAGTATAATTAGTTCAAGTTGCTATTGCATGCATGTACCTTCTAGCCTAGTTCTTTACGTTCAATTTGCATCCTTTTAATTAATCATTTTCAAGTCAATCAAAAGTATTAGAATTCAATCTGCATTCAACACTCTTCCTAATAGAATTAAGGTGGAATCTATTGAGTTTACTCTCCTTTTAATTTAATGTATGTGAAATAGGTTTTATTCCTTGTTTGCATAACTAAACTTGTGAACCTTATTTCTATACAAAACAAATTGAAATGTGAAAAAAATGAATGGTTTGGAATATAAAAGAGAGCTCAACAATAGTATGCCATCTTTTTATCTGACTTTAAAATATGTGCAAACTTGATGGAAAATACTTGATATTGTGTTATTTTTTTATAATTTGATAAATAACATCTTTGGGCATTGAAAGTTTTGTCCAACTCTTTGGGTTGGATGCCCGAGGAAAATCCAATCCAAAGGGTTGGGAATTCCCAAACCAAATAATAAAGCAAACACATTATAACGTGTTTACATTTTTATGAAGGAAAATCATCTCTACCCCGTACCTTTTCCCTCTCTTCCTCACCATCTCTATCTCTCCCACTTTCTACTTGCAATGGATGGAAATAGGGTTTCACAAGCTTAGCTATGTAAACTAGGAAAATGACTTATCTCACATATAATAACATTAAAAGGAGAATGAACTCAATAGATCCAATGTCAATTGTATTAGGAAGAGGGTTGAATGCTAATTAGAGTCCTATTTACCTTTTGTTTGAGTTGAAAATGTAATTGATTCAAGGATGTAAATTGAATATCATATCTAGGGTAAGGAGGTACATGCAGGAACAAACAACCTAGATTAAGTATACTAACTAATAGTGAAACATAAACTTCACAGTAGGTATATAAATAGATAGAGAAACTTATTGTGCAGTTGTGACTAAAATTTGATGTTGATTTGGCTGAACCAAGGTGCCAGAATGCCTTGGTCTTTTGAGGTTGAGCTACTATTAGATAATTTGCATCTTGAAGCAGTCTAGAAGTCACTTGTGAAATTTGGACCTATTCTAGAAGGACAATGGCGCTAAAGCACCCTAGTCCTGGACCATGGTGCCAAAGTGCCCTGGTCAAGGCATTTTCTAATGAAATTTGACTGGATGTTTTGGGTCATGGTGTTGTTATGGTCTTCCTAGCTCCACTAGGTACGTTTAGATACACACAAGAGGAAAGAAAGAGGGTTGTGGATAGGGGTTTTCCTTAGGGGTAAGTTCACCAAGATGTGGATCCAAAAAGGTGCCACTTTTTCTCTTTTCATAAAAATGTGTCATTGGCATGAAATGGTCATCCAAACATTCAAGTTGGATGCCCAAGACAAATCCAACCCATAGGTTTGGTGTTTTCCAATGCAAAGCATTTGGCACTCACCAAATGTGAAAAGTGAACTTTTTGCATTTGCCAAGCGCAAATTTGGCACTCGCCAAATGTGAAAAGTGAACTTTTTACATTTGGCAAGCACCAAATTTGGCACTCGCCAAATGTTCTGCATGGGTAAATTATATATTTTGTGAATGGGCAAATGTGCTAGTGTGGACACAAGTTATACCTGATCCCTGAAGAAGGATATATACATGAAATATAACATATAAGTATAAGAAAGGAAAATGACATATTTCTTATACTTTAAGTTATATTTCATGTATATATTGGCAAGATGTTTGAGAGTGGTTTCAGATCTCTAGCTGTAATGTAGATTCTATGTTTTATAAGATAATATAATTTTTAAAATTTGTCAAATTTTAGTGATCAACATCCTCCTATCAAGTTTTTCTCACTCTCTTTATCTCCCCCAAACTCTAGACCTATATCTCTCTCTATCACTCTTTCTATCTCCCCTTTCTACCTTTCTCTATCTCACCTTCCCTCCTTACCCCCATATCTTTCCCTCCCTCTCTCCCTCTCTCTTATTCACTCCCTTTCTTATCATTTCTCTCCCCTCTCTCTATTTTTTGATCACTAACTCTCCCTCCCACCTTCTCTTTTCCCATCCCTAGGTCTCTTCTTCCCTCCATCTTTACCTCTCTACCTCTCCCTCCCTATATCATTATCAACCTCTCTCCCTCCATATCTCTCTCAATTTATCTCTCCCCTATCTAGTTCTTTACCTCCCTCTCTACCTCTCTCCTTTCCTCCTTACCCCTCTTTCTCTTTTTGTAAACTTCTATCTTTCCCACACCTTGATATCTATCCCCTCTCGAGGTCTCCTAATCACTCCCTCTCTACCTCTCCCTCCCTCCCTCCTTATGCCTCGCTTTATCTTTGTTCTTATCTCTCTAATTTTCTCTCTCTCTCCCCTCTCTCAATCACCACCTTTTCCTCCCTTGTATAGGGTGTAGGGAATAAAGAGTATGATATATATTTTAGGTATAGGGTTGAGGATATAGAGTTTAGGGTTGAGGGTATTGGTATAGGGTTTGGTGTATAATATTGATGGTACAAGGTTTAAGGTACATAGGGTTGAGGGTATTGCCAATATCAATACTTTCCTCTCCCTCTCTCTCTCCCTCTCTTCTTTCTCATCTATCTTCCCTCTCTAGGTATCTCCCTCCCTCTATATCTCTCCCTTCCTTATTACCTTCATACATATCTCCCTCCCCTACTCTCTCTTATACTTTCTCCTTTTTTATGCCCTCTCTCCATTGTCTAGGTCATCACCTCTCCCTCCTACCATCTCTCCCCTTTCTATGTTTCTCCCTCCTTCCCTCTCCACCTCTATACCTCTCCATCCATGTCTAAATAGGATCCTCTCTCTATGCCTCTCTATCTATCTCTCCCCTATCTCTCCCATTTAGGTATCTATCCTCTCTCTAACCCTCTAGGGATCTCGCCTCTCTATATATCCCCTCTCTAGTTCTCTCCCTCCCTCTCCACCACTCTCTCTCTATCACCCCTTTCCCATATCCCTTTGTGAACTCTCTCGTTTAATTCTCTCCTCACCTCTTTATATCCCATAAAATCTAGACCTATTACTCTCCCTCTCTTCTCTCTCTTTCTCCTCTCTCTCCTCTATCTATGTCTCTCCTATACTCTCTCCCTCTTTGTCTCACCTTTCCTCCTTATCTCCATATCTATCCTTCCCTCCCTCCATCTCTCTTCTCCTCTTATTTTTTCCCTCCACTCTCTCTCCTTTCTCATGATCACTACTTCTCCCTCTCAACCTCTCTCTCCATCCATATGTCTCTCCTTCCCTCCATATTTATCTCTCTACCTCTCCCTCTTTGTCTCATTACCCACCTCTCTCTCCCCTCTATCTCTCCACCCTAGGTCTCTCACCTCTCTCTTCATAGGCTCTAGATCTCTCACCTCTATATCTCTCTCCTCTCTAATTCTTTCCTCTCTGCCTCCTTGCCCCTCTTTCTCTCTTTCCATCACCTTTATATCTATCCCCTCTCTAGGTCTCCCAATCACTCCATGTCTACCTCTCCCTCCCTCCCTCCTTATCCCTCACTTTATCTTTGTTCTCATCTCTCTCATTTTCTCTCTCCCTCTCCTCTCTCAATCATCACCTCCCCCTCCCTTGTATAGGGTGTAGGTAATAGAGAGTATGATATATAGTTTAGGTATAGAGTTGAGGATAAATATTTTAGGGTTGAGGGTATTGGTAAAGAGTTTGGTGTACAATATTGATGGTACAAGGTTTAATGTACATAAGGTTGAGGGAATTTCCCATATTTATACTTTCCTCTATCATTCTCTCTCTATGTCTCTCCCTCCCTCTGTATCTCCCCCTTCCTTACTACCCTCATATATATCTCCCTCTCCTACTTTCTCTTATTCTTTCTCCCTCTTTATGCCCTCTCTCTCTCCCTCTCTCACCTTTATATACTTCTCCCTCCTTCCCTCTCCATCCATGTCTCAATAGGATTCTCTCTCTATGCCCCTCTATCTATCTCTCCCCTCTCTCTCCCATCTAGGTATCGATCCTCTCTCTCACCCTCTATGCGAGTCACCTCTCTATCTATCCCCTCTCTAGTTCTCTCCCTCCCTCTCCACCACTCCCTTTCCATCACCCCTTACAAATATACCTTTATGAACTCTCTCCTTCGCTTCTCTCTCCTCACCTCTTTATCTCCCATAAACTATAAACCTATTACTTTCCCTCTTATTTCTCTTTATCCTCTCTCTCCTCTCTCTAGGTCTCTTCTATACTCTCTCTCTCGCCTTCCCTGCCTCCATCTCTCTTCTACTCTTATTGTTTCTCTCCACTCTCTCAATTCTCATGATCACTACTTCTCCCTAGCAAACACTCTCTCTCTCTCTCTCTCTCTCTCTCTCTCTCTCTCTCTCTTTATCTCATTACCCACCTCTCTCCCCCCTCTGTCTCTTCACCCTATGTCTCTCACCTATCTCTTCCTAGGATCTATATCTCTCTCCTCTCCACCTCCTTACCCCTCTTTCTCTCTTTGTGAACTTATATCTTTATTTCCTTATCAATCCCTCCCCTATCTACCTCTTCCCTCTCTAGGTCTCTCAATCGCTCCCTACCCATCTCTCCCTCTCTCCTTAACTCTCTATTTCTCTTTATTCTTCCCTCTCTCCTCTTCTCTCTCCCTCTCCTCTCCCTCCCTTGTATATGATTTAGATAATATGTTGTAGGATATAAGGTTTAGGGTATAGGGTACAAGATTGATGGTACATATGATTGATGGTATTGGTCATATTGATACTTCCCCCTATCTATCCATCTTCATCTCTCTCTCTCTCTCCCCCCTCTCTAGGTCTCTCCCTCCCTTCCTTTATCATTGTCCATCCCCCCTCCCTCTTTACCATCAGTCTATCTCCCTTTCCCACTCTCTTTTATTATGTCTCCCTCATATTCTCTCTCCCCATTGTCTAGGTCATCACCTCTCCCTCCCAACCTCTTTCTCTCTCTACTCTTTAGGTTTCTACCTTCCTCCCTCTCGACCTCTCTAGTTCTTCATCCTTGTATCATTACCCACCTCTATTTATCCCCCTCTATCTATCTCACTTCTCTCTCTCTCTCTCTCTCTCTCTCTCTCTCTCTCTCTCTCTCTCTCTCCTCCTTCCCTAGGTCCATTACTCATTCCATGTCTTCATCTCCCTTCATCCATTATATCTCTCTATATATCTATTTGATATAGGGTTTAGGGTATATAAATTATTTAGGGTATAGGTTTTATGGAATAGGGTCAAGGAAATGATAGACCTAGGGAAGGAGATAGATAGGGGAGGAAAGAGAGAGAAGACAATAAGAGAGTATATAAAGGGAGAGTGGTAAGGGGAGATGAAGATAACTAGAGCTCGGGTACATATAGAGAGATGAGAGACCTAGAGGGGGAGAGCGATATTAGAGACCTAGATGGGAAGAGATGGTGAGATAGATAAATTGGTATAGAAGAGGAGAGTTAATAACTTAGGAGAATGAGAGAGAAGAGGGGGGAGAAAGAGAGGGGTAAAAAGGGAGGGAGGGAGAGATATACATGGAGTGAGAGACCTAGAGAGGAGAGAGGTAGATAGGTGGGAGAAAGACAAGAAAATAATAGAGAAGTTCAAGAAGAGAGAGAGGGGTAAGAAGGTAGGGAGAGAGGTGGAGATGGAGTGAAATAACTAGAGAGGGGAGAGATATAGAGGTTAGAGACCTAGATCTTGGAGAGAGAGAGGTGGGTAAGTAGATAGGGATTGAGAGGTAGAGAGAGAGAGAGAGAGAAGAAGAGATATGGAGGGATGGAAGGATAAAGATGGGGATGAGGAGGAAAGGAAAGGTATAGAGGAGAGAGAGAGAGAGAGAGAGAGAGAGAGAGAGAGAGAGAGAGAGAGAGAGAGAGAGAGAGAGAGAGAGAGATAGAGAGAGAGAGGGTTAAGATAGATGGAGGATATAGGTTAGTAATGAGATATGGATGGAAACGTAAAGAGGTGGAGAGGGAAAGAGGGAAAGAGGGAGAAACCTAGAGAAGGGGAGAGAGGGTGTGATGGAAAGATAATAAGAATTGGTAGGGAAGGGAGAGAGATATGAAAGTAAGGAGGGCAAGGGGGATAGAAAGAGAGAAGAAAAGAAAGGAATGGAGATACCTAGAAATGGAAGGAAAGAATAAGAGGAGAGATGAAATAATAAAGAGAGAGAGTAAGAGGGGATTGAGAGAGAGGTACACATAGAGGGGGTGAAAAACCGAAGGAATGAGGAGGTATAGAGGTGAGAGAAGAGAGAGAAGAAAAGGAAAGAGTTCAAAAATAGGTAGGGGTAAAGGGGGAGGGGGGCAGAGGGGGAGAGTGAGGGGACATATAAATAGCAGAGAGAACTAGATTGGGAATGAGAGATGAGAGACCTATATGGTGAGAGAGAGGATTGAGATAGATAGATAGAGGGGGATAGAGAGAGGTGGGTAATGAGACGTGGATGTTAAGTTAGATAGGTGGAGAGGAAGGGAGTGAGAAACATAGAGATGGGAGAGAGAGGCGATGACCTAGGCAATAGAGAGAGAGAGAGAGAGAGAGAGAGAGAGAAAGAGAATAATAGAGAGTGGGGTAGATATGAGGGTTGTTGGATTTGTGTAAATAATGTTGTCATTGATGTCAAACCATTCTTCCATTTATATACCAGACAATTCTTGCAGGCCCAGATATCAGTTTGAATATTATGAATGATATAGATATTGTAGCGTCGTAAATTGTACGCACTCGCTAGGGTGGTACAATTTCGCACCTAGTTTAGCACCCGCCTTAGTGCATTTTGCATTATGCATTGCATTTCTCCTTAAGCACTTAATTAATCAAATTAATTAGGTCTAAGGCCCTATTTCATCATTCTCTACATCATAAAGTTGGGCCCTTTCACTAAAGCGTGCCCTTCGCATTTTATTCTTCCAATACACCACTTAATCAAAAACCCTAATTAAGTCCTATTTCGAACTTGGGGGCTTGGTTTCGGGGTCTAAACATCTCGAAATCACCTGTAACTTCGGGATTCTCTCTAAAATCATCATATCCGACGGCCCTGAAAATTTGGTGAAAAGTTGTCGGGACCATGGCGCCCGTGCAACATGGTCCCGGACATTTTTCCCGAAATTTTGGGAGCACAATCCAATCATAAAATAAAGCTTAACCCCAAGAAATTGGCGGGATATTCAATCTCTAGGTCGGCCAAAATATGAATTTACGACCTAGGGTTTCATACATAAAAGCTCTCTTTCCTCATTTGAAGGGGATCGGATTTTTGTTTTCAGGAACTTCATATGCAGTGAAAGAGCAGATCTTTGAGGACTTCAACAACACTCAACATCATTTTATCAAGCATCTATCAAATTCATTCATCCACTTAGGGCTTGGAAGACATTGAAGAACAATAGGAGATTACCGACTGAAGATTGGCTTGTACTCCTCCCTTGAGGGTTGGGTATGATTTCGTATTGTTTTCATGTCTTTGCATAAGCTTTGATACATCATTTATTCATGCTTTAGATCACATTGCATCTTGATTTAGAGCATTTACATTATCATTTACAAGCAATTAGGGTTTACTTTCTAGGTTGCTCTAGTTTGCTTTCTTGCATTTTGGACCTTGCACACACACTAGGTCTGCACACACAATACATTTTACAAAACAACTTGGCTATTCGTGGAGGTGGAAATCACCGAAGCGGGGGTTTGACTAAGGCAAAACCCTATATAGCCGCCCCTCCCCCTTTTCAGATATTACTGCAGGCTTCGGGATTTAGACGATGCCGCGGGACACAGATCCGGAGAGAGAAGGCTGAGACAGAACCCTGTGTGAAATTGTAGCTCAGAAGACCGGGACAGGGGCGCTGGGCGCCCTGGTCCTGCCAGGACAGGGGCGCTGGGCGCCCTGGTCCCTGGGACAGAGGCGCTAGGTGCCCTGGTCCTCCAGACAGACAGCTTTCCGACAACTTTCTGACAATGTTTCAGGGTGCAGAACAGTGGTTTCCGGTGCAATTTTCAGGACAGTGGCGCCCGCGCCCCCGTCCCAAACATTTTCAGTCTGATTTCGACTCTGGGTACATATCTGCATTCTTATTTTATCCTTACATTTACAACTGTTCATTGCTTAATCTCAATTCTGCAAACTTGTTACTAGTTCATACTTACATTTTGAGGTTAGGGTTTGAACTTGTATCATTTTAGCTTTCAATTTCAACAAGGGAATAGAAATCCTAATAGATATCCCGTGGCTCTCTCTTTCACCAAAAGAAGTAGCCAATTGTGCGATATCTCTAGGCTCTTTCGTATTCCGCAATGTGTGTCAAAAGGTGTTATTAGGGCATGATTAACCTAGTCTCGCTTTTTCCCCTACACATTTTGGTGAACCCGACGTGAACCTATCATTGCTTCCTCTTGCATTGCATTTATTAGATCTAGATTTAGATTTAGTGTGTTTTCATTTCATTTTATTAAGAAAAAAAAAAAAAAAAGAAGAGGAGGGTGTTTCTTTGCATTGTGTGTTTAAATTTTATGCGATCTTTTCAAAATGTCAGATTTTTATTTGCAAAATGTTCATGCATTTGATGATTATTATGAGTATAGCCAAGATGAATTAGATGAAGCTTTAGATGAGTTTTTAAATCCTAAAGATGCTAAACCTTCATTTTACCAAAAACTCATAAACCTTGTTACTATGCCATTTAGGTGTGATGAGAAAGATAAGTCGAATGATTCCTCTCAAGGATACATTCCTATCCACTCTTCCCCTGAATCTAGTAACATGGTTGTTTTCAATAATCCCCTCTATGAGGAGATGTCTCCTTTTGAATCAAAAGACAAACCTTTTAACCGATATGACCATGCTTTGTTGGATGATGCTCTTGATGACTTTGTGGCTTTGTCGAAACCTTTAAACAAAAACAAGACCTCTAAATTGGTTAACATGATAAATTTGAATGAATATAACAAGCCTCTCTTTGAAGTCCAAGGTGCTTATCCTTCTCCCACCTTTCAAATTCCTAAGACTCCTCCCCTTACTGTCCAAGGGAGGTATGATCATGATTCCTTTTGTACTCCGAATAAACCAATCATCACCGTACAAGGAAGAAAATCTATAAGTCCTTACAATTATGCTAAGCAAATAACTAGAGAGAGTTATCATGCGGTTGCCCATACCTATCATACCAGAAATAATAGGCAACCTAATCCTCCTCCTGTTATTCCAGTCTCTCTTCCTAATCCTCAACCAGTTCTTCCTCAAGCTCCCCGTATTTCGCAAGTTATGGGTAAGGAATATGATCTCATAGAACAACTCAAAGCTACCCCTGCTAAGATATCCCTTTGGGATTTGATTCAAACTTCTTTCGCTTATCATGGAATGTTACAAGATGCCTTGAAAGATTTGAATGTTCCTCCACCGAATACATCTAGTAATATAACATCTTTTGTTAACTCTGTGATGAATCCTAAACCTCAAATTGTGTTTACGCAAGATGAGTTGCCTACTAGTGAAGTCCAACAACAATATGATCCCTTGATGATTGTGGTTGTCATGAAAGACACTGCTATAAGACGAACACTAGTAGATAATGGCTCAGGCCTTAATGTGTGTACCATCAATCTATTGCATAAGATGAATGTGGATACATCTCTTATGGAGCCTGACTCTCGTTCCATTCGTGGCTTTGGTAATGTGGCTAAGACTTCATTAGGTATCATCACCTTACCTCTCACAGTGGGACCTGTTACTTTGCCTACTCCTATCCATGTTATGCCAGGAAATTTAACATACAACTTGTTATTAGGGAGGCCATGGATTCACAGCATGCAAGCTGTCCCCTCTACATTGCATAGACAAGTTAAATTCATTTATAACAATAAGACATATACTTTGATGGGAGATACTAATTTTCAAGCTTGTCTACAAACATCTAATTCCAAAGGAGATTCTTCTAAGCCATCCTCGTCTAGTGATGACTCTTTAAACAAGAAACCTATCGATGAGTCCTCGCTTTCCGATGATCAAAATCCTTTGGATGAATTCGGAACTCCTGAAGAAAATCCTTCTCGACTTGAAACTACACATAAAAAGGATTTTGATCCTGAGAAGGTTCTCGCAGAAGATGATTGGGGATCTCTTGATTTTAATCCTACCTTTGTGGGTGAATATAAGATTCCTTCTAGAGAACTTAAAGTTTAAAAGAAGGAAGAAGCTGAAAATCACAAAGTTGAAAAGAAAGAAGAAACTAAAAGACAATCAACCCTGCCTGAAGCTATGAGTAATAATTTTGTGGCCGCTTCTCAAACTTCCTCTTCTCACATCTATAACTATGAAGAGTTTGATTCTTTGTCTTATGAAAAACCACCTTCTTTTCCTGAAATGGCTGATCGCTGTGGTCGTGGTTTTCGCATTTTTGCTAAGCATGGGTATCATGGAAAAGGTTGTGGTGCTAATGAACAAGGGATTAGAGTTCCTCTAGAGACTAATTTTCACAATTATGCCTTTGGACTTGGTTATAATCCCTGCAGACGTACTAAAGCCTCTAAAAGACCATGCATTAGTGTTAATGCTATTTCTACATCTCTATCAATACAACACCCTGAGTATATTGACAAGGATTCTTTGGGTGATTGTGCTTTGGATATCTTCCCTACCGACGATGCTTTAGCTGAGTTCTTGGGAGCCTATGACACTCTTCCTCGTTATCATCACAATAGGGGACTCCCTTATTGTTTGAACACTGAAGCCTATTTCGGAAAAGAGATTGATAATGATAAGATCGTGAAAGAATTCCCTCAGTTAAAGGATACTCCTCAACAAAGTAATCTCCTCATAAGTGATACCCTTGATGTTAAGATGGATCCTTGCAACAAAGAAAAAATCATTAAAATTGGGAAATGTTTGGATAAAGAGGAACAGAAACAATATGAAGAACTATTGCATGAATTCCCTGAGATATTTGCTTGGACATATTCTGACATGCCTGGTATAGATCCTAAGATTGTTACTCATAATATTGTCTTAGTTCCTGATGCTAAGCCCGTGAAACAAAAGATTCGAAAAATGAATCCTAAGATAGCTCTGCTTGTTAAAGCTGAGATTGAAAAATTATTGGAGGCTGGATTTATCCGCCCTATTGACTATTCCCCCTGGATTTCAAACATTGTCGCTATGGCTAAACCAGATAACAAAATAAGAATGTGTACCGACTTTCGGGATCTAAATAAGGCTTCTTTAAAAGATGATTTCCCTCTTCCAAACATTGACATGATAGTTGATTCTACGGCAGGACATGCCCTCTTATCCTTCATGGATGGTTTTTCAGGCTACAATCAAATTTTCATTAACCCTCAAGCTCAATTCAAAACCGCTTTCACCACTCCCTGGGGTACGTTTTGTTGGATAATGATGCCTTTTGGACTAAAAAACGCCGGTGCAACTTATCAACGAGCGATGACCCTTATCTTTCATGATTATATGCATAAGATTTTAGAGGATTACGTTGATGATATTTTGGCTAAATCCTTTCTTCGCATGGATCATGTTAAAGTCCTTCGTCAAATCTTTGAAAGAATTCGTAAATATCACATGTGCTTGAATCCCCGAAAATGTGTTTTTGGTGTGGATAGTGGAAAGCTATTATGATTTATAGTTTCGCATCATGGGATTGAGGTGGACACTAAGAAAATAGATGCTATTGTTAGCATGCCACCTCCTCGAAATGTCTCTCAACTTAAAAGCTTACAAGGAAAGATTCAAGCTATTCGTAGGTTTGTGTCTCAACTTGCGGATCGTACCTTTCCTTTTACTCAACTTCTTAAAAAGGATATCACTTTTCAGTGGAATGAGGATTGTCAGCAAGCATTTGAAGATTTAAAAGTGTATTTGGCTAGTCCTCCTATTCTTCAACCTGCCGAACCTTCTAAACCCTTTATCCTGTATACAGCTGCTTCTTCTCATGCTCTCGCAGCATTGTTAGCACAACATGATAAAGATGGTAGGGAGTGTCCGGTGTATTACATAAGTCGTACTTTACTTGATTATGAGACCCGATATTCTGCGATAGAAAGACAATGCTTGGCCGTGGTGTTTGCGACTCAGAAATTGAGACATTATCTTTTAAATTCAGAAGTCCATGTCATGGTTAAGTTTGATCCGTTGAAGCATCTTTTCTCTAAAACTGATTTATCAGGACGTCTCGCTAAGTGGGTTATGATGTTAACTAAATTTGACCTTAAATTTGTTTCACAAAGAGCAATTAAAGGACAAGCGTTGACCGATCACTTAGTTGAGGCCCCTTCACCTTTTTCATTCCCTAACCCTGAGTCCTTTCCTGATGACTTTATTCTTTCTATAGAGAAATATGAAACTTGGGAGTTATACTTTGATGGCTCTAAGTGTTGTACGGGATCGGGGGCAGGTGTTGTTCTGGTTTCTCCTACAAAGAAACCTATTCCCTTGTCATATCGTCTAAATTTCCTGTGTACCAATAACATTGTTGAGTATGAGGCTCTTATAGCAGGAATAAAAGCAGCCTTAGCTCTTAATATAAAACACGTACATATCTATGGAGATTCGCAATTGATTATAAGACAAGTAACAGGAATATATCAAGCAAAACAGGACAAATTATCACAATATAAAGACCTGGCTATCTCTTTATTACAAAATTTCGATTCTTATACCATGGAACCTGTCCCTCTAAAAGATAACCGACATGCGGATGCGATGGCATGTGTGGCTTCGTTAGTATCTTTAGAGGACCCTATGGTCGATCTTAACTTTGTTATTCACAATCTTACTTCTCCAGCTATTGAAGATGATTCTACCTTGGTAACATGTTGTGACTTTGATGAATGGTTCTCGCATATTGTAAGATATTTGACCGATGGTACCTTCCCTGATTCTGCTAATAGGAACACTAGGGCTAGAATCCGCAAGTTGTCTGCTAGATATATCATCCTTTCTAATGTCCTTTATCGAAGGGGTTATGATGGTCTTCTCCTTCGTTGTCTTAACAAGTCGGAAATCCCTATTGCCCTTGAAGAGGCACATTCGGGTGCCTGTGGGGGGCACTTTGGGGGCAAATCCCTGGTTCATAGGCTGCTTCGTATGGGATACTATTGGCAAACTATGCAGAAGGATTCCTTTTCATTTGTTAAGAAATGTCATCAATGTCAACAACACAATAACCTGATTCATGCTCCTGCCCAAGAACTTCGCTCTCAAGTAGCTTCTTGGCCCTTCTCCGCATGGGGTTCGGATCTTATTGGAAAAATCTCTCCTCCTTCATCTCAAGGACACACCTTCATTATAACCGCAACGGATTACTTTACGAAGTGGGTAGAAGCTATTCCTCTTCGCTCTACTACTGCTGAAGTGATTTGTCAATTTCTTCTAGAAAACATTATTTCTCGATTTGGGATACCTTCTACTATTATCTCAGACAATGGAACATCATTTAAGAACAAGGACGTGAAGAAATTCCTCGAGAAGTATCATATCAAACATCAATTTTCTACACCGTATTACCCTCAGTCAAATGGTCAAGCCGAATCATCCAATAAGATAATTGAGCAAATTCTTCGTAAAACCGTAAATAAGCATGGTAAGGATTGGAGTAACCAGCTAATCTACGCTCTTTGGGCCTACCGAACGAGTGTACGAATTGCTACGGGAACTACTCCTTATAATCTTGTTTATGGTGCTGACGCTATTATGCCCTTAGAGTTAGAAATTCCATCACTTAGGGTTTCTCTTAAAGGTATAGTAGATGATGACTCTTATAGAGAACAACGACTTCAACAGCTTGAGATGCTTGATGAACAGCGTATAAACGCTCTTGAGCATATCCAAGCGTATCACAAAACTCTATAGCGAAGCTATAATGATAAGGTTATTCAACGTTCCTTCTCAGTAGGTGATTTAGTCCTTTATGAGAATCAGCGCAATGTGAATGCCTTGCCGGCCGAAAAGGGAAAATTTAGTCCTAATTGGCTTGGACCATATATCGTCATTGAGGATTATGGATCAGGTGCTTACAAAATAGCGGATGTAGATGGTACGCCTCTTAAAGAACCTATTAATGCTATGCACTTGCGTAGATATTATGTTTAATTCTTCATTTTTCATCTATCTTCTTTTTCAAATCTTCAACATTGGATAATATGTTAGTGTTTCTTAATTAAAGCAAAATAGAATTAAATGTTATATTGTTTAATCTATATTGCTTCGTTCCTGACAAGCGTGCCTTCTTACTTTATAGTTTGTCTTGAATTCATTTATGTAAATTGTGAAAGATTTACATTTCCATTATGCTAGCATATTATACAGTGTCTTTATGTGTGTTAAGTAGAATCGTATCATGTTGTGTTTAAGTTCAAAATTAAATCACATTAGTTATATGATTCTTAGACTTAATGCATATTTCTTCCTTATCATCTATGTTGTACTTGATTAAATATTTTAATTAAGTCACACATGTATCAATTTAATCATGGAGCATTGAGAAATCAATCACATAGAAATTAAATCCTGAACATACATGTACATTTACCAAATGTATTAGATTTAATCAAAACAAAATATACATTGTTTTAGGCATTACAGATAACACATTTGAGACAAAATGAGAAGCATGTATATATACATATATATGTGTGGATCGTGTACAAACATGGGTCACTGTATATCCAAAATGTGATCTCTCTCTTACATCATACAATCATCTCCTATCCCTAGGGCTAGTGGCTGGAGAGTGTCGACTGGATGCTCCCTCCTGATCTGGCCGTGGAGGTGGACCCATGGGTGTGTAGCGCGATACAGATCGTGAGTGACTCCGAGAGGAACTCCTACGATCCCTATCCATGAGGATCGCACGATAGGTGGTAGCCTCGGTCTGGGCCGCTACTAGATCTCGTCGCACCTGCTGGAGGTCCTCTGATAGGACACTCTCTCTGTGCCGTGCCTGATGGAGATCCTCTGATAGGACTCTCTCTCTCTGCCGCGCCTGATGGAGATCCTCTGATAGGACTCTCTCTCTCTGTTGTGCCTGCTGGAGGTCCTCTGATAGGACTCTCTCTCTCTCCCTCCATATGTCTACCTATAATCGGAATGGGAAAAACAAATCCTCATGCCGACCCGCGTTCCCCTGAGGCCTGTGGGCAATCTGTGAGGAACTAGGGATCTATGCTATCATGGAGATGTCTGTCATTGCCTGCTGAATCAAGGAACGCCATTCCTGCACATTAGTTGTGGCAGTAGAACAGATTTTTGTTAGTACCATTCTATATCATCAAAGCATTAACTAATCAATATAAACCTACTATACCTGGATCTCCCTCGTGCCAGTAGGGATCATGATATGGTAGCATCTGTGACTGGGAACCGCTAGGCTCCCCTCACTCAAATACTCTATCCACGATGGGTGTAGGCTGGACGGTACTGGTGACAGGTCTCCGTATCGCCTCCTGTTCCCCCTGTTGGGGAATAAGAGGTGGATCCAGAGCTATGGTATCGTCTCCTGAATGGTGGGGAGCTGCATCTGACTCCTCATCATCATCTCTATCATCCTCCTCATCGTCCTCCTCGTCATCCTCATCCTCATCCGCATCATCACCTGCATCCTCCTCCTCCTCCTCGTCACTGGGCTGATCGCCTGTAGGTGGATCAGGGTCTCCCACCTCCTCATGACCCTCTCCCTCCTCTGGCTCCTCTGACCTGGATCCCTCATCCTCGTCTCGGTCTCCATGTCTCCATGGGCCTGGATAGCCTGTTGGATGATCTAGTGGAAAGATAGGACCCGGATATGATCTCATGAACCATGAAACATATATGCGCTGTGCTCCAGGCTCTGCAGAATAGTCAGTGACTACATCCTGATCTGATCCCTCTAAGTCTGTCGTCTCGACATCATCCACCATCGGTCTCGCTACTGCTCTAGGTCTGGGAAGGACCCGTGAGTGTCAAGCATAGATGGGCACATCAGCTGGAACACACTGCTCTAGTCTGAACTGCCTCTGTACTCGATCAAAGTAGAAAGGGACTATGATGTGTGCATATCGTCCTCGCAGTAGGCAGTTCCTCTGTAGACATGCTAACTGTCTCTCCATACCATCCCATCTGTGCATCCGTAGGTAAGGTCTCCACACTGTCACCTCGGCTGTCAGTCGGTCAACAATCACTCTCCAATACAACAAATCTCCAAATCTCCACTCGCTGGTCAGTGGATAAGCGAACACCCTAGGTCACTCGCTTGCTATACTCAGTGGAAAGCCGACAGGCCTGGTGCATGTGAAGTGCTCTAAGATCCACACCTGCAAAAGTGTGCATGTCATCAAGCTACAACCCTGTCCGAATACATACTCCTCCAGGTCGTGATAGAGATGTGCAAGCATACTCCGACCCCATGCATACACTCTCCTATGTCTCTCCATCGCTCTGATACACCATGTGAGGCCCCCGTGCATGTTTGTCCCTCGCCCATTAGGGCAGACAGCTAGTGCTATGATGGCTATCATGAGGCGTCTCAGAAGTGGTATCTCCCCTGTAGGATGTAAGAGTCAGCTGACCATGATACGGCCTCTCGTCTCGCTCGGCATGACTCTCCCTATGCAATACATCTGCTCCCTCTGATGATCCTCCGCTACCCGATCAGTCGTGTATGTGACTGTCGCTCCTCTGATAGGAAGACGCAGTATACGGTACACATCCTCGAGTGTGACCGTCAGCTCTCCTACCGGAAGGTGAAAGGTAGAGGTGTCAGGATCCCATCTCTCCATCAGTGCCATCAGCATCGCAGGATGAAATCGAATGGCCGGCATAAGAATCACGTACCACAATCCTACTATCGATAGGGTGTCTCTCTCTAACTGAGTCAGCCGTGGAATCTGATCTCGCAAAGTGCGAAGAATGTGTCCCGCTGTATGCTCTCTCATGTACGGGAGACCCTGCAAAATGAAAACATGACCATAATCAGTACTCAATCATCAAAATCGCAAATGCAAACTATCACACACTATATGCTCGCCTTGTAACCCCTCGCTAGGCCCTGATTGGGGGCCATGGCGGCCTGATGGGGACCATGGTGCCCTGTCAGGGACCATGGCGCCCTGCAGGGACCATGGCGCCCTGACAGGGACCATGGCGCCCTACAGGGACCATGGCGCCCCTGTCAGGGACCATGGCGCCCTGGGGGGACCAAGGCACCCCTCAGGGACCAGGGCGCCCTAGGTGGGCCCCCGGTCGACGTTCAAGATCCGCATTCGATCACAAAAAAGTCAAACATGCGAGAAATCAAAAGTCAAACGTTTAGTCAACTCACCTCGTCCAGTGGCTCGTCGTCGATCACGGCCTAGCACAGGATCTCGATCCTCGTGGGATGCTCCGGTCGTCGTGAAGGCATGGTGATGGCTAGGTGGGCTCCGCTGCACTGAATAGTATCCTGAAATCGACAAAGTGACGAATACAAGTGTCACTTTCGAAGTATATACTCTCGTTTGCTTATTCTTACTTCTTGAAACCCTAATTTTTCTCCTATCCTTCATTTTATCATAACTTGAGTTTGGGAGATGCGATTTTCGAGCCGTTTGTTGCGTTGGAATCGTATTTTCCTTCTCCTACTCTCGGGATGTTCCAAAAAGTGCTCTGATGAAGCCTATTTAGTGAACACCCCTCATCAATACTCTATTACATAATTTGTCGCAAGTAAACATGCTACCCTGTTTCACCTCCCTAAATAAGCAAGTCGAAATAGGGGGGGGCATATAGCTACTCACAAATTTCATCACTTTCCCTAGTAAGCATTAGGTGATTTTGTGATCTAACGTTTGTTTTGTAGGGTATGGTTCCTAACTGTGTACTGTAGATACCGCTGGGGGCTTCGTCCGACGACTTATGGATATATCCTTTTTCAAATAATGTTTACTTTTCTGTACTTTAGCTTGCATATGCACGTAGTACTCATATGACCGCTAAAGTGGGGGCTAAATTTAGCGTCGTAAATTGTACGCACTCGCTAGGGTGGTACAATTTCGCACCTAGTTTAGCACCCGCCTTAGTGCATTTTGCATTCTGCATTGCATTTCTCCTTAAGCACTTAATTAATCAAATTAATTAGGTCTAAGGCCCTATTTCATCATTCTCTACATCATAAAGTTGGGCCCTTTCACTAAAGCGTGCCCTTCGCATTTTATTCTTCCAATACACCACTTAATCAAAAACCCTAATTAAGTCCTATTTTGAACTTGGGGGCTTGGTTTCGGGGTCTAAACATCTCGAAATCACCTGTAACTTCGGGATTCTCTCTAAAATCATCATATCCGACGGCCCTGAAAATTTGGTGAAAAGTTGTCGGGACCATGGCGCCCGTGCAACATGGTCCCGGACATTTTTCCCGAAATTTTGGGAGCACGATCCAATCATAAAATAAAGCTTAACCCCAAGAAATTGGTGGGATATTCAATCTCTAGGTCGGCCAAAATACGAATTTACGACCTAGGGTTTCATACATAAAAGCTCTCTTTCCTCATTTGAAGGGGATCGGATTTTTGTTTTCAGGAACTTCATATGCAGCGAAAGAGAAGATCTTTGAGGACTTCAACAACACTCAACATCATTTTATCAAGCATCTATCAAATTCATTCATCCACTTAGGGCTTGGAAGACATTGAAGAACAATAGGAGATTACCGACTGAAGATTGGCTTGTACTCCTCCCTTGAGGGTTGGGTATGATTTCGTATTGTTTTCATGTCTTTGCATAAGCTTTGATACATCATTTATTCATGCTTTAGATCACATTGCATCTTGATTTAGAGAATTTACATTATCATTTACAAGCAATTAGGGTTTACTTTCTAGGTTGCTCTAGTTTGCTTTCTTGCATTTTGGACCTTGCACACACACTAGGTCTGCACACACAATACATTTTACAAAACAACTTGGCTATTCGTGGAGGTGGAAATCACCGAAGCGGGGGTTTGACTAAGGCCAAACCCTATATAGCCGCCCCTCCCCCTTTTCAGATATTACTGCAGGTTTCGGGATTCAGACGACGCCGCGGGACACAGATCCGGAGAGAGAAGGCTGAGACAGAACCCTGTGTGAAATTGCAGCTCAGAAGACCGGGACAGGGGCGCTGGGCGCCCTGGTCCTGCCAGGATAGGGGCGCTGGGTGCCCTGGTCCCTGGGACAGAGGCGCTGGGCGCCCTGGTCCTCCGGACAGACAGCTTTCCGACAACTTTCTGACAGTGTTTCAGGGTGCAGAACAGTGGTTTCCAGTGCAATTTTCAGGACAGTGGCGCCCGCGCCCCCGTCCCGAACATTTTCAGTCTGATTTCGACTCCGGGTACATATCTGCATTCTTATTTTATCCTTACATTTACAACTGTTCATTGCTTAATCTCAATTCTGCAAACTTGTTACTAGTTCATACTTACATTTTGAGGTTAGGGTTTGAACTTGTATCATTTTAGCTTTCAATTTCAACAAGGGAATAGAAATCCTAGTAGATATCCCGTGGCTCTCTCTTTCACCAAAAGAAGTAGCCAATTGTGCGATATCTCTAGGCTCTTTCATATTCCGCAATGTGTGTCAAAAGGTGTGATTAGGGCATGATTAACCTAGTCTCGCTTTTTCCCCTACACAGATATATGCAAAGGTGTTACAGTTATGTATGAGGAATTCAGATATTGCAGTTTTTGGTTGGAAGTTACTATGCAGCATGGACAGGTTTGTTTGATGATCTTTCTGAGGTTCTATCAAGTTCTCATTGACCTTGGTATTCTGGAGTTAGGAATTATGGTTGATCCTGGTATCAATCATGTGTTCTAGTGTCAATAATTTGCAGCATTAGTATCTATCAGAAGTATCTTTTCATTTTTTTTGAATACGGTTTCCTTAGTACGTAAGAAGTTTACATTTTGGAGATATTGAGTGTGATCTTGTGGCGATAGGTCTGCTCTCTTGGGTCTGGATGTCCCTTTCCCTTTTCCCATTAATCACAGCATATACATTGATAATTGGAAGTATGTAAAGGAATTGTGTAGAGGTAT
Source organism: Cryptomeria japonica (assembly GCF_030272615.1). Classification (NCBI taxonomy): domain Eukaryota; kingdom Viridiplantae; phylum Streptophyta; class Pinopsida; order Cupressales; family Cupressaceae; genus Cryptomeria; species Cryptomeria japonica. Next base: position 84,097,088 of record NC_081413.1, read on the forward strand.
TGTGGAGGCCAATATAAGCTTATTAGTAATGTGTTAGGCTTGGTTGACACACTGTTATATATTTGTGCCCTTCATTATATATACATGTTCATATCTGATGGAAGTGTGGTAACGAGATGAGACATAGATGAGAATATCGATCAAGTGTTATATGTGGAAGATAGTTGAAAGCAAAAGAAGTAGTGTATCCAAGTATTGCAGACAATGAAGGAAGATAGTAGTGCAGTAGTCCTTTACCAAATCTATTGTGGACTAGTAGTGTAGAGATCTCTAACTGCATCCTCTATAAAGTTTGAGTTTTGAATTTGAGCTTAAACTTGGAATTGATCTCATGCATTTGTAGATGCAAACTTTATCATTTCAACCCTTTCTATTGCAGTGAGCATTCTGGCAGTTAGCCATTTCGATCTTTTTGTATCTGCAGTGAGCAATCCGACAGTGAACCATTTTGTGATCTGGTAGTGATCCACCTATTTGTAAAATAAACTATAACTAGTTATATTTTCCCGAGAGCTAACACTCTTTGTGGTATTTCCCATTTTGGGTTTTCCATGTACACAATTTTGGTGTTCATCTTGTTGTTGTGTTATTTTTTTTTATTTGCATTAGCTATTTTGCTTTAGTCAAGTTAGTGTGGTGTTTTGAGGATAGAATCAATTTGTAAAAATTTTATTGCTTTTATCTTAAGTAGGAATATTGATTCCCCTCCCCACCTCTCTTAGTATTTGGGTGCTTTCAACCTAATCAAAAATTGGTATCAGAGCTTTGGTCCCTTGCTTGGAAAGCCTAACAGCTTGAGGGACATTTGTGTTGATTGAGCTATGGCACCCATGTACTTGGATGAAGAGTTTCATGTGGATGAATAATTGAAGGCAACTCTTGAAGATTTGGAAAGTGTTGAATCAAAGAATGAAGAATTGAAGGAGAATGTGAACATAGCAAATGAATGTGTACAAAAGATGAGAGAGAAAATTCAGAAATTCAAATTGAGATATAAGGAGGTCAACAATCAGTTGAATCAAGTGGATGAGACCATCAAAAACCTGTTGCAAAAGATAGAAGAAAAACACAAGACACGACAGTTCTTGAAAGAGACGTTGAAGCTGAAATATGAAGAATGTTAGAAGCTTAAACAAGATGTGAGAAAACTGAAGGCAGAAAACAAGATCCTTGACAACAACAAGGTCTTGGAAAACTTGATCAACATGTAGTGAGTTAAGACATACAATGCCAAACTTGATTACCAAATTGGTATGTGCCCAGATCAGAATGTCAAAGACGAAGTCAAAGTTGATACAAAGAAGAAGACAAAAGATGAGAAGAAATCCCAGAACCAAAAATCAAATACAAGAAGACCACCAATCCGACAGCCCAATGCACAAAGGTACCCATCTTTTAATGGCTATTATTTTAAATGCAGTAAATTTGGACACAAAGCAATGAATTGTAGAAGCATTCAATGTTATAGTTGCAAGATGTTTAGACATAAGGCCAATCTTTGTAGAAATCATGTTGTGAATCAAAATCATAACCTGATTATTGCAAACAAGAAGAGTCATAACTTTCATGGACACTATTGCAATTGCAATATCTATGGACACAAGGCTAGTCAATGCAGATATAGATCTCATTTGGCAAGATTTCAAAACAAAATTGCTAGTTGTTTCAAGTGCATCGGCCCGGACATTATGCTAATCAATGTAGGAAATGAAATGAAGAAAAATCAATTGAAAAGAGTGCAAAGAAGTATAATGAATCAAAGAAGAAGGAAAACTTGGTCTAGAGAAAGAAGAATGAGAACAAAGGAAGTGAGCCTAAAGTACCAAAATTTGGTGTAGGCACCTCTTCATCCAAAAATTATGTTCAGAGCCTCGAGGCAGGGGAAGTTTTGATCTGAAAGAGAAATATTCCAACACCTCCATTTGAGTAGATCATGTCACTAATCTAGCATGACAGTTCTTGTATGGTATCCAGTAATTAGAAGAATCATGATGACATCATTGAAAAGATAATTCTTGGTGATAAAACCCTAATGGAGCATTTCTAGTGGGACAAGTATTAGTTTTTGAGTTTTTTTTCTTTCATATCAGTTAAATTTTCTTGAGATCATTGCAAATAGTAGAGCAAGAGTAAAGTGAGCAATGAAGACCAATCATGGAGGGAGAAATGGTCATCGAAGGTTCTAGCAACAAAGAGTTTAAGATCATGGACAAAGTGCTCGTAGATGAATTCAGCCCAGAGAAAATCAAAATTGTTCAGGCAGGCCTGAAAGATGATGAATTGTGAAGAGTCAAAGAGTTAGAAGGAAAAGGTCTGAATATATGGGTTGAATTCCCTTGGTTTGACAATGTAGAGATAATCAGGATAATCCTTAGTCATGTGTGAGACAACTACATCATGTTGGATAAACCCTACCTAATCATGAAGGAAATCATTTTTGTGATCATCGGCTTGAGCGATAGTGGAGGTGTTCCAGCAAAGAAATTAATTTTGAATAGGGAAGTGGAAGCCCTAACCGACGTGAAGGGTGATCAACAAGCCCTTATCATCAATACAATCATCAATCCTATGGTGAGGTGTGTTGCATATGGAATCTTTTATAAAGTCTATTTTAGAAATAGGGAAGGATTCACCTCGATAATTGTAGCATTCATGGAATACATGTTTGTGATGGAGAACAGATCATTTGACTTGTGTGAATTGCCAAGAGAATTGTTTTTAAAAAACATCAGAATGAAAAATAGAAGAATTATCCTTTCTGGTATGGGTCATTGCTTGTGAGCTTAGTCATGTATTGTTTAGAATCCCTTCCAGCAAAAGATAATGTCATTTGGGAATTTGGTGTGCTGATTGGAAGACAAAATTTTAGATACCTAAATAGTTTGGATAACAAAGAAAAAATTTGCAATATTTACTTCAGATGATTTGTGGATATGTGGAGAATTGGTCTAGTTTTCGTTTCTTTCTCTTTCGGTTCTGGAGAATCATCTTTCGAAAAGAATAAAAGGAGATAGTTGTTCTTGTTGAAGCTTCATATTCAAAGAAAAGAAAGATTGAAGATGATGTTGTAATTGATGATCCAGAATCTCCTACAGCCAGAGGAGTTTTGGAAAAAGATAAGTAGAAAGCTAGAGACTTAGATGATGAGTCTAATTTGTCAAATTTGATTATCAATGCAGACAAAATTCAGAAGATTGGTGTAAAAAGGTTGATCTTGGTCGAATCAAATAGAATTGAGAGTATTTTGATGAAGCACCTGATCCAGAATAATATCAGTCTAGTAGATGTCATCAATCTACTTCCGAAATCATTGACAAAAATCCTAAAAGAAAGAATGATTGAGAAATAATAAGGTTCAGATATGCAGAGTATACTAAATGAATACACTATTGCCAAAAGGAACTTGTTGATATGCATAGAGGAATTGAGAGATTGCATCCACAGTGCCAGTAGAATCTATAGATATTGTATCTCTTGGCTGACAGTAGTTGTGAAGCACAAAAGTAAAATCGATGTTATTGAAGCCAAACTGGCAAATCTAGGAAAATCCTTTGATTTTCTAAATGATAAAGATGGTGAGAAACTGAAAAAGAGTTAACTCTCTTCAGTCTAAGCTTCTTCTATTGAAAATATAGAAAGAAGACTTTGTGAGAACATTTTGGAAAGTTGAGGAGATTGTGGAAGACAAGTTAGAACACTTTTTAGGTTTTCTTGAGGATGCAGAAGAATATGAGCAGAATCTAACTACTCTAGATAGTTTTTCAAATTTAGTTTATGTGTTGGTTGAATGTAGAAGCATTTCTGTAAGTATCAAGTTGGCTACACATTCTTGGGAAGTCATTCTTCCAAAACTGAAGGAAAAGTACAAGCTAATAATTCCAAAGAGAGTAGTTGAAGTTTCCGTGTGCAAGAATCACATTTTTTGTTGTATATATATGCCCTTTATTTTTGTTTCCTTTTTTTTCTCTTATCAAAGACATCCTTTGTCCTTGATGTCAAAAAGGGGGGGAAAAGTAAAGGAACATGAGTTCAAGGTTTTGAGAAATTGCTTGAGTAAGAGCGAGTCGGCGTCATCATGTTTTGAATATGTTTTTCCATCAATGACAAAGGGGGAGATTGTTGGATTTGTGTGAATAATGTTGTCATTGATGTCAAACCAGTCTTCTAGTTCTATACAGGATAGTGCTTGCAAGCCCAGATATCAGTCCAGACATTGTGGACATTATGGACATTATGGGCATTATGGATATTATGGATGATATATATATGTAAAGGCATTATGGTTATGTACGATCAGTTTAATTGTTACGGTTTTTGGTTAGAAGATACTATGCATCATGGACAGGTTTGTTTGATGATCTTTTTGAGGTCCTATTGAGTTCTTATTGACCTCGGTACCTCAAAGTTAGGAATTATGGTCGAGATCAGTATCAGTCATGTGTCTCTATGTCAACAGTTTGTAGCATTGGTATCTATTAGAAGTATCCATTCGAGTTTTATGATTGTGGTTTCCTTAGTATGTAAGAAGTCTACATTTTGGAGATATTGATTGTGATCTTGTGGCGATAGGTCCGGTATCTTGGGTCTGGATGTCCCTTGCCATTTTTTTGGTAATCATGACATATACATTGGTAATTGGAAATATGTAAAGGATAGAGGTATTGCAGAGGCTGACATAAGCTTATTGGTAATGTGTTGAGCCTGGCCGACACATTTTTTGTATTTGTGCCCTATCGTGTGTATCTATATATATATACATACATATAGATATAGATATAGATATATATATGTATACATATATATTCATGTATACATATATACATATATACATATATATATGTTTATATACATATAAATATACATATATACATATATATGTATACATATATGTATATGTGTATATGTATACATATATACAAATATACATATGCATATACATATACATATACATATACATATGTACATATATGTATATATGTAGATATGTATATGCATATATATGTATACATATATACATACATGTATACATATAAACATATATACATATATGTACATATGTACATATGTACATATGTATATAGATATACATATATATGTATACATATGTACATATACATATATGTACATATGTATATGTATATGTATATGTATATGTATATGTATATATATATACATATGTATATATGTATATATGTATATATATGTATATACATATATGTATATGTATATATATGTATATATATATACATACATGTATATGTATATGTATGTATGTGTATGTATGTATATATACATACACACACATACACACATAAATAAACACATGTGTATGTATATATACATACACACACATACACACATACATAAACACATGTGTATGTATATATACATACATACACATACATGTATGTATATATGTATATGTATATATATGTATACATATGTATACATATATGTATACACACACACACACAGGTGTGTGTGTGTGTGTGTGTGTGTCTGTGTGTGTCTGTGTGTGTGTGTGTGTGTGTTTGAGTATATATATGTTCATATGTAATGGAAGTGTGGTAGAGAGATGAGACATAGATGAGAAGGTCGATCAAGTGTGATATGCAGAGGATAGTTGGCAGCAAAAGAAGCAATGTATCAAAGTATTGCAAATAGTGTAGGAAGATATTAGTGCAATAGTCTTTTACTGAATCTAATGTGGAACAGTAGTGCCGAGATCTGTAACTGGATCTTTTGTAAAGTCTGATTTATGAATTTGAGTTTAAAAATCGAACTGATCTTGTGCATTTGTAGATGCAAAATTTCTCAGTTCAACACTTTCTATTGTAGTGAGCATTTTGGTTGTTAGTCATTTTTGTCTTTTTGTATCTGCAATGAGCCATTTTATAATTTGGCAGTGAGCCATCCAAGGGCGAGCCACTTGTTTGTAAACTCAACTACAACTAGTTATATTTTCCGGAGAGCTAACACTCTTTGTAGTTTTTCCCATTTTGGGTTTTCCATGTACAAAATTCTAGTGTTCATCTTATGGTTGTGTTGTTCTTTTTTCATCTGCATTAACTGTTTTTCTTCAGTCAAGTCAATGTGATGTTTTGAGGATAGATTCAATTTGTATAAAAAGTTTATTGCTTTTATCTTATGTAGGAATATTGATTCACCTCCCCCCTCTCAGTATTTTGGTGCTTTCAAACTGATTAGCAGGGGTATGGATGGATAGGGAGATAGAGAGGGAGAGGGGAAGAAAGAGAGGGAGATACATAGAGAGGAGAGGGAGGTAGAAGAGAAGATCTACAAAATAAATAAGAAAGGAATAAGAGGGGACAGATGGAGACGTAGACATGGAGCAAATAAGAAACCTATGAAAGGAGGAGATAAAGAGGTTAATGGAGAGAGAGAAGAGAAGGGAGTTCATAAATGGATAAGGTTAAGGGGGAGGGAGAGAGAGGTAGAGAGGTAGGGAGAGAACTATAGAGGGGACATATAGATAGGTGAGAGACCTATAGAGGTAAAGAGAGGTGAGAGACCTAGATAGTGAGAGAGGAGTGAGATAGATAGAGGAAGATAGAGAGAGGTTGGTAATGAGAACTATATGTATAGGTAGATAGGTGGAGAGGAAGGCAGGGAGAAACCTAGAGAAGGGAGAGAGAGGGTGGGATGGATAGGTGATGACCTAGACAAAGGAGATAAAGAGTAAGAGAGGAAGAGAGAATAAGAGAGAGTGGGGGAGAGAGATAGAGAGGGAGAGGGAGAGAAAGGAAGGGAGAGACCTAGAAAGGGGAGGAATGGAGAAGAGAAGAGATAGAATAACGAAGAGAGGAGTAAGAGAGGATTGAGAGGTAGACATGGAGGGAGTGAGAGACGTAGGGAATGGAGAGATAGATAGGTTTGGAGAGAGAGAGAGATAGAGAGAGAGGAGAGTTCATAAATGGATGGGGGTGAGGTGAGAGGGAGAGAAAGGTGGAGAGGGAGGGGGAGAGAGAACTAGATACTAGGCAAATAGATAGGTGAGAAACCAAGAGGGGGAGAGAGAGAGAGGTGGGTAATGATGTAGGGAGGGAAAGGTAGTGAGGAAAAGAGGGAGGAAGAGATAGACTTAGATATGGGGAGAGAGAGGATGGAAGGGATAGGTAGTTATCAAGAGAGAGTGAGAGAGAAGAAGAGAGAGGGAGGGAATCAAGGATAGGAATGGGGGTAAGGAGGTAATGAAAGGTCCCATAATGTATAAAGGAAAGGAAAATACTTGACCCATAATATTAATTAATTACTCTTCTTCTTCTTCGTTCTTCCTTCTCTATCTCTCCTTCCCTCCCTCCTTACGCCATCTCTCTCTCCATCCCTCTAACTCTCTTCATCTCTTTCTAAATTATTCATAGTTTAGGGTTTAGTGTTTAGTTTTTAGGTTTTAAGGCGTAGGGTTTATGATTGACGATGGAGGGTTGAGAGTCTACCTCTCCTTGTTTCCCTCCCTTTGTCTATCCCTCTCTTCTTCTCTCTCCTCTCTCTTGGTTGTTTCCTCTCCCTTACACTCTATCTCCCCTCTCTTAGTCTCTAAATTTCTCCTTTCCTCTCTTCCTCTATATCCATCCATCCCTTCTGACTCGCTCTCTCTAAGGCATACAAGCTAGGGTTTAGGGATTACAATTTATTATGGAGATTTAAGGATCTACATTTCTCTTCATCTCTCCCTACATCTCTCTCTATGATTTAGGTTTTTGTCTATGTTTATAATTGGGTTTTAGATTAAAACCTAAGGATTAGGGTTTATTGTATTTTATTTAGGGCTTAGGGCCTAAGTTTAGGGTTTAGGGTTTATAGTTTATGATTGATAATGGAGGATAGAGGGTATACCTATCCCTCTTCCCTTCTTACCCCCTCTCTCCATCCCTCCCTCCCACTCCCTCTCTTCCTCCCTCCCTTTATCTCCCTCCCTCCTTCCCTCCCTCCCTCCCTCGCTTCCTCCCTATCTGCCTCTCCCTCTCTTCTCTAACTCTCTCTACAATTCAAGTTTTTTTTATTTTTATAGTTAAGAGGCCATTACACAGATGTGCTAGAATATGTGTGTTATGGTCCCAATTGATCATAATATAAGAACAATGTAGCATACTTGTGTTATGTTCTAAGAGGGCCAATTTTGAGGTTGGATCAACCTAAACCATAATGCAACTGTGTTATGGTCTTTACAGAGCCAAAAAGTGGAGTGGCCACTTTTTTGTCCCCCGTCTTTATATACTTACCTAGTGGTCCCAAATAATTACCTAGTGTGGCTAAACATATATCCTAGATGCACCTTAACTAAATGATCCCTTAATTTACAACATTATTGATGCCCTCCTAAATGGCACAACAGGTTAGTCTATGATCAAAGAACACAAAACGCACAAAAACATTAGTGTTAGTCAATCAAAAACTAATCTATGAAGGCATACCAAGAGAGACACAAAGAGACATGCTAATATATCTAATAAGTAGAACAAAGATCATGAGACATCTCCAACTGCCTCTTAGCATGGCCTTAGCTTCTTCTCCCTTGTTCCTCTCCTCTCCAAGTTCCAAAATAGTGTAGCTCTCAGCAGCTTTTTGCACTATGGATGCTTATGGAGGATTGAGATTGTAGTATAGCTCTAAATGTGAAATAAAAAGCTAATACTAATGCTAAAATGATGTATTTTAACCAAAAAGACAAGATGTTAGATTGCTTATGCTAAAATGCTCTATAAAATGTCTATAGCTTAGATGCATACAAGTTTTCAGGATCTGGATTATGAAGGAATGGGCTCTATTTATAGGAAAAATGGAGCAATGGATGGCCAAGATTGAAGGGTTTAATCAAGGGTCAAGCTTGAAAGTTGGGGATCCATGTGCTCAATTGACACCAATGAAATGGTGACAAATGTCAACATAGGGTTGGGTTGAAAAAAGAGGTTAGATGCATTAAAGGCCTGAGAAGACCTCATAGTTATCTAAAGGCTAAGGGTCAAGCCTAAATTAGGATTACCCACTGGATTAGGAGTTAATCCAAGGATAAACCTTTGTGCAAATGTTTAAGAGATAATCATGGTCAAAGCATTAAAGGCTTGATGAGACCCTTGGGTTGGGTAGAGGTTGAGTCAAAACAAATGTTTTAACCATGTGGAAGGGTTTGGGTTAACCATTAATGGTTTTTGGAGACTTTGGGGATTAAGTGGTTGAAAGTTGGAAGCCTTCAATGGTTATCAAAGACTTTGAGCCATTTAGTGGTTGAAGGTTGAAAGCCTTTAATGGTTATCAAAGACTTTTAGACTTTGAGAAGTGACTCTATTTTGCTTAGGAATGTGACAATAATTAGGGGATGGATTAGGCTAATTAGGAAGGGGTTAGAAGAATCTAGAAGGGGATTAGATTTTTGCAAGTGGATTTGGTGGGTGAGGGAAAATAGGATTTTATTAAAATAAAAATTCATTTATTTCAATAAATGTGTGCAAGTTGCATTTGTAGAAAAATGCAAGTGGGGTGGGGATAATGATTTAAATAAATATTTTATTTAATTTATTTAAAAGAGGAAAAGGGGGATTTTAATTAAATAAATTGATTTTATTTATTTAATTGATTGAAATTTGTTTTAATGAATTAATTAAAATAAATTGAATAATTTATTTAATTAATAGAAGAATGTTTGGGGATGAATTAATTAAATATTAATTTAATTAATTGATGGCTAGTGGATTTTTGATTAAATAAATACGAAATATTCATTTAATTAAAATGGACAGATTTATGTGACTACATTTGCCCCTCTTTGAGACGGTGCGGTTTATTGCGTCGTTTCAAAGAAAGAAAAATAGGTGTGAAGAAATGCCCCATAAAATGTAAATTTAATGGGTGGTATGCCCCCTCGAGAGATGGGCCGAAAAATTTCAAAAAATCGGGCGATCTCTCGAAAAAGAATGAAAATTGGCAGGGTGATAGAAGAGAAGAAGTTAGGTATACTGGTGAAAAATAGAAGAAATCAGGGGAAACATGGAGAAATGGGGGGCTCGGGAAGTTCACGGGGACCACGACGATGAGCAGGGCGAAGTTACGGTGATGGCGGGGGTATAAATGGGGTGAAATGGGTGAAAATAGGATCATTTGTAACCACGACCAGTTGAAAACGAGAGCTCTGATAGTGACATTTGGAGGAGCAAGGAGGAGGTACTATGCCGATTCCGATCACCGAGCACAGATTCGAGCGAGTCCGACGGTTCCAGCGCCCAGATGACTACGGACCAGCGGTATGCAAATTCGAAAACTTACTTTTCAGGCATTTTTGATAGGTTTTTAGCTGAGTCCAAGTCAAGTCAGAGAAAGAGCGCTGGAACTTTAGTTTTAGCGCTTTTGCTCCATGAATTAGCGCTATTGTGCCGCAATAGCGCTATTGTGCTCTGGTTTGAGCGTTTTTGTATTCATTAGCACTAATGTATGCAAGTTTTAGCGCACTTGACAAAGTAGCGCTATGGTAGGGTTAATTGAGCGCTATTGATGTGTAATAGCGCTATTGTATAGCGGGTTTTAGCACTTTTGTTTTTGTAACGTTTTTGTAGAGCTTTTTGAGCGCTTTTGATAGGGTTGTAGCGCTATTGTGGAAAACTAGCGCTTTTTTAGATAAAATAGAGCTTTTGCCTTAGGATAACGAGATGCCCCAGTTGTGGACAAAATAAATCTCCTGATGCCTAATGATTGATGGATGGCGAGGTGAAGTGGGAGTTGTTTTGAACCATAGCAGCCCGATGAGACTTAGGTCATTTGTTAGGATAAATGTCTGTTGAAGTCTAGGTGGCCATGATTGCTTACCTGTTGAGACCCAAAAATACTTGATCAAAGTATCTGATGATAGTCTAGGTTTAAACTTAAGAAAGTTTGAAAACAAAACAACTAATAGTGATTAATGAATGTCTATGTGCAGGAGGATCTGCGCGTGTTGCAGTTACGCGAGCGCCAGCCTGCGACACAGGGGTTGCGGGACCGGTTGACGCAGATAGACAAAATGTAAAGTATAAATGTTTATATGATGTTGTGTTAAATGAATGCATATGTAAAATGGATGTATGAAATGGTATGAACCAATGTTTTGTAACTAAAGTGACTTATGAATCTAAATGCTGAAATATGAAAGTGGGATGATACTATAACTAATATTTGTAATAATTGTACCTTAATACAATTAAAAAGAGGATAATGAATGCGATGTGAAATGAATGCCTAAATGAATGCAGATGGATAAACAAAATGTAAAGTATAAATGTTTATATGATGTTGTGTTAAATGAATGCATATGTAAAATGGATGTATGAAATGGTATGAACCAATGTTTTGTAACTAAAGTGACTTATGAATCTAAATGCTGAAATATGAAAGTGGGATGATACTATAACTAATATTTGTAATAACTGTACCTTAATACAATTAAAAAGAGGATAATGAATGCGATGTGAAATGATGCCTAAATGAATGCAGATGGATAAACAAAATGTAAAGTATAAATGTTTATATGATGTTGTGTTAAATGAATGCATATGTAAAATGGATGTATGAAATGGTATGAACCAATGTTTTGTAACTAAAGTGACTTATGAATCTAAATGCTGAAATATGAAAGTGGGATGATACTATAACTAATATTTGTAATAACTGTACCTTAATACAATTAAAAAGAGGATAATGAATGCGATGTGAAATGAATCCTAAAATGAGCATAAGAAAATATTTTAATAACTGGACAAATGAATGCAATGTTTTAATTACGAATGTATGCAATGATAAATGATGATGAATAATTGACACTATATGAATGCTTAGCAAAGGGCTAAATATAATCAAAGACCTTTTTAATCCTATGAATAAAGCGACCTATTTATGATGATGCAAAATGATTAATGAAAACTTAATGTCCAAAATGAACGATAGTTTAAAAATGACATTGATTGTTTAATGTAAGATGCAACTTTGAAAAATTTAATGCAAGATGCAACTAAATGTTTAATGCAATATGCAACTAAATGTGAGGATGATATGATCATGAGGCATGCAAGGTTTGTAAGACTTTGCGTGATGCATTGATGATGTATCAGAGTACTCGATCATGATTGTATCCAAGACCAGCTTTTTATTAGTCATTTTTGCATGTAAATCCTACATATGAATGAATGAATGGATGGGTGATATGCAACGGAATGCAAGATATAAACAGATGAGGTGAAATGACGATCCATAGTGCTCTATTTTCATCATTGAGCTTTAAAATGTGGGAAGAGAATACAAGCATCTTGACATAATGATTCAAGATGACCTGAGTATTCCTTTCATGGATTTTAATATAGCAAGTTAATACAAACGACTTGATATATAAGAGTCAAGTCGACCAGAGTATTGCTTGCGGAACAGACAAGGATCATCTCCTTTCATGCATGACTTGGATCGTCCTCCTTGATCTTAGGCTGATCAGATCCTGAGACAAGTGCATACCGTACTAAGAAAATAAAACCTTTATCCAGATTGGATGAGGAGGAACCAAAGGATGAGCATCGTACCTGTAACCAAACAGTATATATACATAAAGAATAAAGAATAAGGATCCTTGGTAATGGTTCATGCTCATATGGTCGAGGTATACGCTGTAGTCAACAAGCCGTAATGATCTATGACTGAATTTTTGCCTATGATCATGTAGCTTGGTGAACTTCCCACGTAGACACCATTAGTACATGCCCCAGTACTTCATCGGAAATAATGCGCAAACGATACAAAACAATGCTGAAAGATTTTGATACAGATAAACAAATGATTGTACTCACAAATCAACCAAGTATTTGATAGCCTAACAGAATTTTCTTGTCAAAGAAAATGTCATCTTGTCTTTGTTTTGGTAAGGAAGGATGCATCCTTATTTTTAAAGACAGTTTGGATTGTTGATGTTGATTGTTTTGGTTGATTGGTAAATGGTCATCATTTGAGTATTTTGTCAATGTTTGGTTTGGTATCTGCATGGAATGAATATGTACAAGGTGTTGCCATGTTTTTGTGTGATTTTTGATGGGTTTTCCGATGTTTTTTGGATTTTGTGAAACAATTTTGAATGTTTTTGGTATTTTGAGAGTCATTTTTGAATGTTTTTGGATTATTTTCTGATGATTGCCTGAATGAAAAGCGTAATGATATATAAGACAATGTAGAATCCACTTCCATCACTAGGATAAGGGTATTGCCCCCAGTTTGTAGACCTGACTATGAAAAGGTGGGATGCTAGACGCATGGAGTACTTTCTTAATTGCAGATCAAATAACAAGCCATGGTTGGGATGGATGGATGTGTGTGTGCATGAATGTGATCGCAACGAGCCTAAAAGATACTGGAGCCATTGCCTTTACGAGTGGCGCCTGTTTGCCAGGTTTTCACCATCGTACTTACCCAAGGTGCCACCGGAGTGGTTGTTCACCGTTTGGATGTATGATTTTTCTTGACTTTTTTGAATGTTTTTGTATTTTCTTCAGGACATTTTTCTGAATGTTTTTGGTATTTTCTGATATGTAGGGGAGCCTAATGCCTTGTACACCTTAGGTGTAAAACCATTTGAGGTGCATGCTATTGATTGGATCTGCGAGCGGTTCTCCTTCTGAAGTAGCCAATTGATATGCCCCGGACCCAAATACAGCAGTGATAACATATGGGCCCAGCCAGTTTGATTCAAACTTGCCCTGATGTTCTCGGTTTGGTTGGGTGCGAGGATTTTCTCGAAGAACAAGATCACCTACCTCAAATGTACGAGATCGAACTCGGTGATTGTAGCTTCTACTCATGCGTTGCTGATAGGCTTTGAGGTGATTGTATGCAGCTTGTCGCTTCTCATCTAGTAACTCTAAGTCCTGCAGACGTGATACTCTATAGGCTTCATCATCGATGAGATTGTGCAATGAAACCCGTAGTGATGGTATCTCAACCTCAATAGGTAAGATAGCTTTGGCACCATAGACCAATGAATAAGGAGTTGCACCTGTAGGGGTCCGAATGCTAGTTCGATATGCCCATAGTGCTGGATTTAGTTGAACATGCCAATCACGGCCGGCATCATTGACTGTCTTTTTTAGGATTCTCAATATGTTTTTATTGGATGCTTCGGCCTGACCATTGCCTTGTGGGTAATAGGGAGTGGAAAAGCGGTGTTGGATATGAAATTTCTCACAAAGTTCACGGACATCCTGATTTTTGAAAGGAAGACCGTTATCTGTGACAATGGACATGGGCACACCATACCGGCAGATGATGTAGTTGAGGATGAATGAGGCGATCTGCTTGTCGGTGACTTGGGTAAGTGGAACAGCTTCGATCCACTTTGTGAAATATTCAGTAGCGGTAATAATGAATTTATGGCCATTGGATGAAGACGAATGAATCTTACCCACAAGGTCAAGACCCCATTGACAAAAAGGCCATGGTGTTGTGATTGGTTGCAGTTCCTGGGCTGGTGCATGTATCAAGTCACCATGAACTTGACATTTCTTGCATTTTCTGACAAAGTAGTAGGAATCCTTTTCCATAGATGGCCAATAGTATCTAGCTCGCATGAGTTTCTTGGCTAGTGACGGACCACTTGAGTGAGTCCCGCAAATTCCTTCATGTACCTCTTCCAAAGCCTTTGTTATCTCACCTTGTTCCAGACATCGAAGGAGAGTACCATCAAGACCGCGTCGGTATAGGGTTTCGGCAATAATGGTATATCGAGCAGTTTGGCGAATGAAGGTTTTACATTGGTTATTTGATTGGTTGGGAGGAAGGGTGTGATCACGGAGATAGGTGTAGAATTCACCATACCATGGGGATTCAGAACTGACAAGGCGACATATCATTTCCGATTCGGGGATATCATAAGCGGGGATCCAAAGCTGTTCTACCAAGAACTCGTAGTGTGTTGAATTCTATGGAAGATCTAAGAGAGATGTGATGGTAGCCATGGCGTCAGCAGCTCGATTTTGATCTCTTGGTATCTGCTCAAAAGTGATAGTAGTAAATGATGTCTTTAGATTGTCCACCATTTGCTTGTATGGCATGAGTTTATCATCTTTGGTCTGATACTCATCTGTTGCTTGTCGAATGACTAGTTGGGAATCGCCATATACTTGTAGTTCTTGTAATTTCCATTGTACGGCTAACCTGAGTCCTGTGATCAAGGCCTCATACTCTGCTATGTTGTTGGTGCATGGAAATGTGAGCCTGTAAGACTTCGGAATGCTATCACCCTGAGGTGTGATAAATAGAATGCCTGCCCCCGAGCCGTGCCTAGTGTAGGAACCATCAAAGTATAATTTCCATGGTTGTGCTGTTGTGATCATGAATATCTCTTCATCTGGAAAATTGGAAATGAGAGGATGATCGCCTATGAGGGGCGCATCGGCCAACTGATCTGCAATGACTTGACCTTTGATAGCCTTACGGTCTACATACTCGATGTCAAATTCACTTAGAATCATCACCCATTTGGCCAAGCGACCTGTCAATGCTGCTTTGCTGAGTAAATACTTGAGTGGATCAATCTTTGCAATGAGTTGTACCTTGTGTGTCAAGAGATAGTGCCGCAATTTAGTGGCTGCTAGGATTACTGCTAGGCAAGCTCTCTCAATAGGTGTGTAATTGAGTTCATAGCCAACCAGTGTACGAGAGATGTAGTATACAGCACACTCTTTGCCTTCTGCATTATGTTGTGCCAGTAATACACCTAATGCTGAACTTGTCGCTGAGATATAAAGTAACAACGGTCTACTTGGATCTGGTGGCATCAACAATGGTGGATTCATGAGATAGTCTTTAAGTGCCTGAAATGCTTGCTGGCATTTGTCATCCCACTGAAAGTGGATGTTCTTGTGTAGTAGGTGTGTGAATGGGTGACACTTATCAGCCAATTGTGCAATGAATCTGCGGATGGATTGAAGTCGTCCTTGTAGTGTTCTTAGCTGACTGATATTCCTTGGAGGTGGCATGTCCATGATTGCTTTAACCTTTGCTGGGTCAATCTCAATGCCTTTGCTTGAGATAATGTATCCTAGAAGCTTCCCAGAGGTCACTCCGAAGACACATTTCTTTGGGTTGAGTCGAACATGGTATTGTTCCAGTCTATCAAAGATTTGATCTAAGATGTGGAGATGCCCATCTCTAGTGAGTGATTTTTCTAGTAAGTCATCCACATAATCTTCCATCATAGTATGCATCATGTCATGGAAGATGGTGGTCATTGCTCGTTGATAGGTTGCTCCTGCATTCTTTAGACCGAAAGGCATTACATTCCAGCAGTATGTGCCCCATGGACATGTGAAGGCTATCTTATGTTGGTCCTCTGGTGCGATCTTTATTTGATTGTATCCTGAAAAGCCATCCATGAGTGAAAGCATGGCATGTCTTGCTGTCAAATCTACTATGATGTCGATATTTGGTAGAGGGAAGCCATCCTTAGGACATGCCTTATTCAGATCTCTGAAGTTAGTACAAATGCAGATGCCCCCTTTTGGTTTGCCAACTGGCACAATGTTGGAGATCCATTCTGCATAATCAATTGGTCGAATAAAACCAACATCCGGGAGTTTCTTGAGTTCTGTTTTGATTAGCACGGCAATCTGAGGATGCATCTTATGAAGCTTCTGCTTGACAGGTTTGGCTCCTTTTGCTACTGTGAGATGATGCATAACTAAATCAGGATCAAGCCCAGGCATGTCTGCATATGACCATGCAAAGTTGATCTCACGTTTCTGGAAGAACTCTATAAATTGAGGTTGTTCCTCTGGAGTGAGAAGAGATGCCAGATGTATGATATGAGGGTTTTCAGGAGTCCCCACATTGTATTCTTTGGTTTCCTCGATAAGAATCGTTGATCGTTCCTGTTGTGTACTAGCAGGGAGAATGTCAAACTCTTCATCCTCAGGCACCTCAGAGAGGTTTTCACCATTGGATACGCTCTTTCTTTTTACTTTTGTCAGATCAAATAGTGCCACAGTGTGGTTTTCACTGGAAGATCCATGTTTTATTGTTATATTTTTGCAGCTGAAAGGTTTGGCATTCGCCCCGAAGTATGCTGCGCTATTAAGTTCAATGGCGAATCCAGCTTTGTGATCCCCGCTTGGTAGATTATCCCTTAATTCCAAAAAGTCAATGATAGCTTCATCGTTTTGGAAGAGGTCAAGACATGGAGGATTTGGTTGGTTCCATTTGATGAGTTCAGGGTGGATAATGGGCATTACTTCATTGATTAGGTTAAGTGCGGGAGATGTATCAGTGAGGGTTAAGACAGTGTGGCGAAGGTCATTGATGGTACTCTCCTTGTCAGAATCAGGCGTAGGATGAGACGTAGGGTCTGTGGAAGATGTTTCCAGCTCAGGTACCCAAGTGGTCTTTATCTGTGCTTCTCTGTAAACAGGGATGTCTTTGCGTGGCGGAGGTGGTGATGTGTCTTCCTCATCTGAAGTGTTAAGTTGTACAGAATCAAATTCCCACTCATGTGAGTCGGTCTCTGAATCACTCTCTAGCATCCGATTGCTATACCATACTGAGATGTCCCTAGAGTTGAATATTGCAGGCGTGATTGGTTTATGTACCTTTGTAATGATCGGTGTTGCAGGAATTTTGATGGGGATTAAAGGATTTGTTACTGGAAGTATCGGCAGTGTTGATTTAGTGGCTTCTGTTGGAATGGCTGGTGCCATAGATGCTGTTGCGGGTTCTGATACAGTTGTTGCTACAAATGGTGTTGCTGATGGGATTACTGGCTCGATTGGTGGGATGTTTGGCATTGGTGATGGTTGCGGTGGAGTTGTGAGCCTTGATGGGGCAGTGGGGATAGTGCTTGATGGTGCTTTGATTATGAAAGGTGTCCTCTTTGCAGTAGGTGGGAAAAATGGTTTGCTAGTTTTTCCTTTGAATCTGAGTTTAGGAAGGATCTCTTTTTCAAAGCCTAGGCCTGTATTACCTTTGGGCTTGAATTCTGGTAACAAAGGTTCATGTCGTCCTTGTTTGCAGTATCCCAAAGCACTCTGACCATCATATCCCATTCTTTGCATAATGAGGAGGCCTTTACCATACTGTTCCGTAGGAAGTGTAACTCGCGGTTTATCAGTGGTGATGGGATCCTTATAGATCCAGTCCGCTAGGTCCTCATCTTGTGTCTCTTCCTCTTGACTCTTTCCAAGGACGAAAGGCGTCAAAGCACATGCGGGCGTGACTATGGGTTTTTGGAGTAACTGTTGTGGTTTACCATGTGTTCTAGGAGAAGTGGGCATTTGTCCCACACAAAAGAGCTGAGTCAAGTTATATTCCCCGAGACCTTCCTCTGCGACTTTCATCTTAAGCTTTTCTTGCTTGGGTATAGGGGTGTTCGAACTAGCAAGAGAGGCGGGATTTACATATGATGTGGAAGAAATAGCTTCCCTATTATTAGGAACAGTAATCTCCGGTTGATGGCTGATATTATGGCAAAAAGAAAAGGGATTTGCATTGCCCAGGATTGTGATCTCTGCACCATTATGTGGGAACTTGATACATTGATGGTAGGTAGATGGAACAGCTTGCATGGCATGTATCCAAGGTCTTCCTAATAATAGATTATATGGCAGAGGAAGGTCCAGAACCTGACAAATTATGTGCTTTACCACAGGGCCAACCCGGATTGGTAGTACCACAGCTCCTTTGGATGAACATTTTGCATCATCATAGGCCTTGATGGTGATCTTCTTGTGAGGATCCACTGATTCTATTGCATATCCCAATGCTGTGACCAATTGTAGTGTACAAATGTTTAGGCCTACTCCATTATCTATCAAGACTTGCTTGATCCTGTGTTGGTTGATAAAGCCTTCAATGTGTAGCGAAGCATTATGAGGTTGTTGGAAAGAAGAGTTGTCACTTTCGGAAAAAGTGAGACAAGGTGATGACTTGAGACTTCCAACCATGGCTTGAAACTGGTCTGTATTCAGGTTTGCAGGGACTGACACCTCTTGGAGTGCTTGATCCAAGATTGTTTTATGAGACGGCGATAGACGTAATAGTTCTAAAATGGATATGAGCACAGGCGTTTTATCTAATTGTTCCACAAGATTGTATTGCTTTGGGACGGAGGTGGTGCCCTGTGGAGCTGCCTTGATGGTGACCTTGCCACGACGTGTAACAACATTGCAATTTGAGGTGGGATTTTTGAAGGTTATAGTTGCAATTTGTTCACTGGCATCATACAGGTGATTTGCAGTGTAGTTATACGCAGCCTGCGTATAATCAGTGGTATCAGTGCCTCGCTGGGAAGTGAAAGGACCCCTTAGATCTTGTGATGGAAGTGGATTCTTGAACATCAGATGATCATTATTTGTTGTTTTTGGGTCATGTCCTTCAATCTCAATTTCTCCTCGATCAATAAGATCTTGAATGAGATCTTTCAATCGGTGACAATTACTTGTCTTGTGTCCTCTTCCTTGATGGAACTCACAGTGTTCAGTATCTCTCCACCATGCTGGTTTGACCTGAGGCTCATAGTTGGATAGTTTAGGTAGAGTGATCAAATTCTGAGAAATGAGTTGTCGCATCATTGTTTCAATGGGTTCCCCTAAGGGAGTGTATGTGCGTTTTTGTTTTTGTGGACGAGGTCTTGGTTCATCATGAGATGTGATGCGACCTTGATTGGAAGGAACATTTGTGTTATTTTGTGGTGGAGGATTTTGTCCTGCAAATCGAACCACAGGTTGTGCATTTTGGATAGTTCGAGCATCCACAACCCCATCGTTGACGATATTCTTATTCTTGTTCCAGAAGTTTGGTTTATCACTATTGAAGCGCGGGCGAGGACCATCTTTTGGTTCATTAAAGATTTTGATGAGTCCTTTTTTGATGAGTGCCCTTTCACATTTTATACCCTTGGTGATCATATCGTTAAAAGAGTCTGTGTCTTTGACATCCAGGTGAAATTCCATTTCTTCGTTTAAGTTGGAAATGAAAATTTCCACTAGTTCTCGTTCAGGTAACTGAAGAGAACATCTGCTAGACATTTGGTGCCATCGTTGTAGGAATACTGAGAATAATTCACCTAGTTTTTGTTTGGTGTTGCATAGATCAGCCATGGTGATGTCGCGTTCAATATTATAAGAGTAATGAGATAGGAACTTCTAGATGAGTTCCTCAAATGTTCTAATGCCACCTGGTAGTCGGGAAAACCATGATGTGGTTGTTCCTCCCAAGCTTTGGGGAAAGAGGCGCATTAGGTATGTGTCTTCATATGCCACTTCAAGACAAGCGGAATGAAATTCTCTGACATGATCACGGGGATCTCCCTTTCCTCTATATTTTTTGAATTTTGGTGTTTCGAACCCGCGTGGAAAGGGTGGCATATAAAGATTCCTATCAAAAGGATAGGGACAGATGTCATTAAGTGAGAATTGATTGGTCTTAACACCACTATGAAGTTGTTGGGCGAGATTCTCGACTTGTTGCCGCAACATCTCCATTTCATTTGGAGGAGGAGGTGGTGGATTACCTCGAGGAATGTTATATCTGATGTGATTTCTATCTCTTTCCTCCTCATGGCGACTTTGTCTTTCTGATGCTTGTCTTAATTGGGCAAGATCAAAGTCAGAGGGGAGTTTGGCTCCTTCTTGAGCGAGTTTTAAGAAGTGAGCATCCGCATTGCTCCTAAGTATTTCATCAAACAATCTGTTAAAGTGAGGGTTATGCTGAACCCTTTTGATTGTTGAAGGAGTGGGAATACTTGGGTTTTCATCATTTACATTTCCTCCAAGTGCTTCTTGAAATTCATTGAGGTTGTCCTCTTCTTCCTCAATTTCTATTTCTCATTGCCTTGATCGTGATCGGGTTTGAGCCATTTTGTTTACAAGTTTTGTTTGAAGTTGATTGAAGATGATGATGAGTTGTTGATGAGAGATTGATGATTAGTGGATTGTGTGGTATGTAGATCTCTAGCACTCTAAAGTAGATGTAGCCGAAATTCCTTCTTTGAATTGCTTGTTTGCTTGATAAGTTTGGATGTGATAAGGTGTAGAAAAATCTGAGATGTGTTACAGATTTTGACTACCTAGCAATGAGAGGTTTCACTCATGAACTAGTTTTAACCTGCGTAGATGTGTCTCTTAGGATGAGCTTATCCTAGATGTAGAAACAATCTAAAAAGTGATGTGTTGTGTTTGATTCAAGCAATATCTAAAAAGGAATCTTGGGACAAGAACCTCTTAATGTTTTAAGAGTTTTGGGATGAATTGATGATGGAATAATGATGTATGAATGAGATGATGGATGTTTTGTTTTCAACTTTCAATAAAAACTTTTTGTTACAAATGGAACAAATTCTACCTCTTCCCTTTCAGGCGTTGGTGGTATTTCTCGAGTTGTGTTGTAGGTGATACAAATGTTTGGGAAGAAATTGGGATTAATCTTTCCTCCTTGATTTTTGTGATAACTCAGAGCCCTATATTGCATAAAAGCTCTATGGTTCAATGATTCTGAATCAAACTCATTTGTTTTACCTTGAAGGTATAGACGCATGCGATGTAGAAAGACTCTATGGGAGACAAAGATTTGTCGATTGATATAGAAGAATTTCCTCCTCTTGATCAAAGCCTTTGAGCTTAATGGTCTCCTTTTCAAGTTGATATTCTGATGACACTTCTTCTTTTGCAAGATGTGAAGAATGGTCATAAAATTTGTCTCTTTGTTGTTTGCACTTTGTTTTTGGTATTTTTGTTTGTTTTTGAGAAATGTTGGATGAATACTTTGTTTTTGGGATTGATCTTCTGACTTTTCTTTGACAAGAAAACAAAGCAAGCACACAAACACAAGAATGTTGCCAAAAAGGCACAAATGAGTATGGGTCTAGATCAACCCAATCTTTGGACTTGTTTTTGACCCTTCCTTTAGATTTATTTTAAGGTGTATTTCCAAAGCCTGAAGTCAGCTCAATTTGCACTAGGTCTGTAAAATGAACACACTTAAAACACTTTTTATCCCTATGGTCCAATGGCCAGTTGTGATAAATTTAGCCCACATCTTGATATTTCTTTGACTTTGGTACTACATACCTTATGAATCCCGTCGTGGCAGGTAAGGATGTGATATACTAAGTCTTGCACGAGCATAACAAATAGATGATCCCTATGATGGGGGAGTCACCACTTTTATCAAGCCACAAGTGACTTTTCAAAAAGCTATGTTTCTACTCAAGGAAATATGTATGGTGAGTATCTTGGGAGCAAAACCTTCTATGCTCTTGCACTAAATTATACCTCAAATATCCTCAATCAATAGAACAGGTGGGCTACTATTTAAAGGTTTTTAGTCATGTTCGATGGCTTTGGACATAAGTTCATTCTGCAGTGACTCACTTAAGAGCCTTGTAACTGGTGGTGGGGCCCATTTGTCCTTTCGACCAGTTACACTGTAGGAACAGCTATACCCAAGGCTACAGCTTTCGCTCTCACCTGATTTCTATAGCGGCTCGAAGGATTTACCGCTCGAGGTCGTTCCCAAGAGTATCGATCCCTTGGCAGGCCTCTCTTAAAAAGATAAAATGTGAGTGTTACTAACACTTTTCTCTTGCACCTAGGACCACGAAAGCCAAGGGAGAGGATAGTGTGTGTTAGAAGTAGGTCCACTCGACTGACTTTTTGCACAAGCGTGCCAAATACGTAAAACACTTGTTCTTTTTAATCCAGCATTTGCAAAGATGATTTAACTATTTGGAGATGTTGCTCCAACAGTCATGGTGTTCGTTTTAACTTCAACGGCAAAATGTGTTGTAATCTAAAAATTTGGAAATCCTAGTCAACTTAATGAAAAACATGTTTTTGCTTGAAGTAAAATTTGTTTGCAAAAAGATCAAAAACAAGTGGATTGTGTATTTTATTTGCACCAAATTTTTGAAGTGTGGATTGTAAATTTTAGGTCCAAATTGATGCAAGGAAATCAGATTTGTGTTGTTGATTTTAAGCACCAAAAGAAAATGAGTCCTAACTAGAAAACAATGAATTTTTATTTTTATTTTTTTGTGTTTTTCAAGTTCTTTTTAAGCACTAAATGAAAATTTTGTGATTTTTATGTTGGGTTGTTAACCTGCATGAACAAAAAAACAAGTTAGTAAAATCAATGTTCAAGGGGGGGCTTCCACAAGCCTAAGATACTCAATTTTTTGGTTACAAAGCGACTTGGACAACACTCTGTCGCAATAGCGCTAGTCTGTGTTTTGGACAGACGCGCTAATTAATACAATAGCGCTAGTCTGCGCTTACAGAAGCGCTAATGTACACCATAGCGCTGAAAGAATAGAAAAATCTGAGAGGTCAAAAGCGCCAGAAGTGTTTCAATAGCGCCAGAATTGTGACAAAAGCGCCAGAATAGAGTCAATAGCGCTAAAATGTTTTCAATAGCGCTATTTTAGGGTCAATAGCGCTAAAAGAAACTGTTTCGATAGCGCTAAAATGTGTTCATTAGCGCCGAAACGCGACCTGTGTGGCACTTTCAACAAGCAAAATATGTTAGTTGTCAAAAAAAAATTGTTTGTTGAAGTGTTCGATTCACGTCGGGTTCACCAAATGATGCCCTCCTAAATGGCACAACAGGTTAGTCTATGATCAAAGAACACAAAACACACAAAAACATTAGTGTTAGTCAATCAAAAACTAATCTATGAAGGCATACCAAGAGATACACAAAGAGACATGCTAATATATCTAATAAGTAGAACAAAGATCATGAGACATCTCCAACTGCCTCTTAGCATGGCCTTAGCTTCTTCTCCCTTGTTCATCTCCTCTCCAAGTTCCAAAATAGTGTAGCTCTCAGCAGCTTTTTGCACTATGGATGCTTATGGAGGATTGAGATTGTAGTATAGCTCTAAATGTGAAATAAAAAGCTAATACTAATGCTAAAATGATGTATTTTAACCAAAAAGACAAGATGTTAGATTGCTTATGCTAAAATGCTCTCTAAAATGTCTATAGCTTAGATGCATACAAGTTTTCAGGATCTGGATTATGAAGGAATGGGCTCTATTTATAGGAAAAATGGAGCAATGGATGGTCAGGATTGAAGGGTTTAATCAAGGGTCAAGCTTGAAAGTTGGGGATCCATGTGCTCAATTGACACCAATGAAATGGTGACAAATGTCAACATAGGGTTGGGTTGAAAGAAGAGGTTGGAGGCATTAAAGGCCTGAGAAGACCTCATAGTTATCTAAAGGCTAAGGGTCAAGCCTAAATTAGGATTACCCACTGGATTAGGAGTTAATCCAAGGATAAACCTTTGTGCAAATGTTTAAGAGATAATCATGGTCAAAGCATTAAAGGCTTGATGAGACCCTTGGGTTGGGTAGAGGTTGAGTCAAAACAAATGTTTTAACCATGTGGAAGGGTTTGGGTTAACCATTAATGGTTTTTGGAGACTTTGGAGATTAAGTGGTTGAAAGTTGGAAGCCTTCAATGGTTATCAAAGACTTTGAGCCATTTAGTGGTTGAAGGTTGAAAGCCTTTAATGGTTATCAAAGACTTTTAGACTTTGAGAAGTGACTCCATTTTGCTTAGGAATGTGACAATAATTAGGGGATGGATTAGGCTAATTAGGAAGGGGTTAGAAGAATCTAGAAGGGGATTAGATTTTTGCAAGTGGATTTGGTGGGTGAGGGAAAATAGGATTTTATTAAAATAAAAATTCATTTATTTCAATAAATGTGTGCAAGTTGCATTTGTAGGAAAATGCAAGTGGGGTGGGGATAATGATTTAAATAAATGTTTTATTTAATTTATTTAAAAGAGGAAAAGGGGGATTTTAATTAAATAAATTGATTTTATTTATTTAATTGATTGAAATTTGTTTTAATGAATTAATTAAAATAAATTGAATAATTTATTTAATTAATAGAAGAATGTTTGGGGATGAATTAATTAAATATTAATTTAATTAATTGATGGCTAGTGGATTTTTGATTAAATAAATACGAAATATTCATTTAATTAAAATGGACAGATTTATGTGACTACAATTATAATAGATCATTTTATACAACATGTACAGTTTTTTTTTTAAGCAAAAGGCATAAGCATGTAATATATTAAATATAAGATAAAGTGATTACATAATGTGTACAAAAACTAGAAAAGGATCCTTCCCAATCGTCTAAACAACCTTCACTTTTAGAAATGCAAGAATACTTGTTGATGAAGGGATACAAAAAAGGAGAGGATATCCAAATGTCCCAGAAGATCGACTAGAACAGGGAAGTGCCATGTTTGTGCACTTTCAAACTTGTAAGCACTCAGTCGTTAAAAAATCCTTCTATCTGCACTACCATCCATCTTTGTACTACACAAGTTTTGCCTTAATCGGTGCCTGAGAGAAGGTGTATTGAACTGAACCAAAAAAGTATGGTCTAATAATTATACTGCATTCCCTAATTCTTGAGATGGAGTAATAGCAGATGGAAGTAGAAAAGAAGATACAAAGCCATGTGAATCTACCAGAGCATGTGCATAGAGCTCCCATAGAGCATTGAATTTTGCTACCACAATCAAAACTAGAGGCTCTTTAATTTGGTTGGCATGAAGAAAAATCCATTGTAAGAAGGGTTGAGGAGACGTGTATGCCATACCATTGACGAAGGAGAGAAAAAATGACCTTGGCACTGTATCAAACAAGAAATAATGTTTGTTTAAAAAGCCTCCCCACCACGTATCTCCTACAAAAAGATCATAGGTAGATAGTTGATTGTTCAACTATCCCAAGTAAATAGAGAAGAATGTACAAAGACTCCAACTATCAATTTTGTGAAATCCATTGATTGTGTCAAATCCATTAGCATCGAAATTAGGAGGAGCCACTGGGTTAGCTGCAATCCATTCTTCTCCCAAAATTGCCCTCGTTGCCCATTCAATGTTTGTACACGGCACTGTCATCACCTCAATCAGTCGAAAAGGGCAAACAATTATATTCGGTCAAGTAGCATTAAGTCCTTGCAGTTGGATGTGAAGAGCCATGGGACTTGCAAATAAGAAACCCTGCCCATTGCGAAGGAGAAGAGAGCCCGAGCCAAAAGTGTGAGAAATCCATTTCTGAAACTGCCTATTTAATGTCTTCAAACTCATGTGAGAAAATTGCAATTCCAATTACTCATGCAAAGCATCAGTGTTTAAATACTTTTCTTATCCTTTGATTGCCACGATAGTCACCTACGAATGCCCTTAATCAAGATCCTTTGCAACTTGATTGATTTTCCGTAATAGTGAATGAGGGATGAACTCAATGCGGAATGTATTCTCAGAGAATAAGGTGCCTAGAAAGAGTGAGACATCAGTGTTGGGTGAACTCACAATACTAGTTCCCACTTTCTGACCAACTTTGACACTTATATGAATATTTTGAAAAAAACTTTCACTTTCGGACATCTATAACTTTTAAATCGTTAAGAATTTGAAGATGATATAAACTAGTGATTTTTAACATCTTGTTTGTAGATTCTAAATATATTTTTTTCAAATTTGTTTGAATAAAATTTTATTGATTTTTCCATCTCCCTCAAAAAGTAATTTTTTACTGCAAACAACATTTTTTAAGAGTGATGTGTATCCTGAAATGCATAATTTTTTTTCTATAAATGATAAAAAGTTAATTCTTTTGAATTTTGGTTTGTAACATCAATACCTAGGGCATGCAGTTGGTTTGATTGTGATATGTTGAATATTTTTCATTTTATTAAGTTTTGAAGTTCGACTAATTATAATTTTGATATAGGTGTACGTTTGAACACATAGCTTGTTCTATATCTATCAAAATTCAATTTTCTTTTTTTTCTTAGAAAGAAAACATCAATACCTAGTGCATAGATATTTTTCAAAAAAAAATTGAATTAGTTTACTATTTTTCCCAATGCATTGAACAAAGAAGTTCACATTCGGTGAAAAACCTACATTCATAATAAATAAAATAAAAATATATTAATGAAATTAAATATATTAAAAGTTATACTATTTGGAAAGCTTATAATAAGGACTAAATATTTTTAAAAAATAAAAATTAAATGAATTAATTTGACCCCCCAAAAGCTAATGTAAAATTGTTTTTTTGTTAGCATTTGATAGATGCAAAGGAGACTCCATTGCAAGTATGATTTAGAAGTAGAGAGGTTCTATTCAAGAAATTTTGATCTAAGAGCCTTTGATTTAACTCTCTTCAATTAATTACTTAAAATGGGACCTCTTAAAGCTTAAATCATTATATTTTTTTAAAAATGTATGATTTCAGCAAAAATCAGGACATACCAAAAAGTGGGAACCAGCTTTGTGAGTTCACCCTGTTTGGAGGAAAAAATTGTTGTGTGTCATCCTATCACAGTTCCTAGAGCTGCTAAAGCTTCAAATTTTCTTGGCAAGATGAACACACCCTCCCACCTTGTGGGAAGTGTGCGATATGCCATTAGACTCGTACAGGAATTCATGTTTGAGGAGGCCGAACACATCCCGAGCATGCGAGCATCTCTTGTCTACGTACCAACACTTATCTATGACGTTGTCCGCACACTGCATTTCATAAAATACAATATTTATTTCCCCATGCTCTCTGATGTGAAATGCACCAATCAGATCGACTCACTGTCATGGATGTAATCCGGTTCTCAATCTAGGAAGGAACCCATTTCCAATTCTTGATAGCATCCAAAACAGCTTGTCTGAAGCCCTCCACAGAGGCAAACCACTGTTCATGTATATATTTGCATGTTATGTGCCTTCGTTGTTTCATGGACAACATGTACATTACTTTATCCCAATAGTATAATACCATGAATTATAATAGAATTAGATTGTTTTCTTTAGTGCAATGTGTTGTCAATCAGGAGCTTGGATTCTTTGAATCCAATTCCTGAAATTTATCGATAGTTGTGGCATTAATTCCATCCCACACCTCCACCCTATGCTATAGTTTTAATTTTTTTCTCTTGGTCCAATTTTGAGTTAGAAACAAGATTGGTCACATAGTTGGCCTATCTATAAATGTGTCTTATTGAGTACTCTCCGATTTGGTTCAAATATAATTTTATTTTTTCAAGTTACTTTGAGATTTTCTAGTTGACCAACTTATTGGATATCCCTTGTCACTACTTATGAGTCACCTTCAATCTGTATAGATGTTATCTTCTATGTCCAATTCTTTAGACCTTGGAAGTGCAACAAATTCTACATCATTATTTGTATCATCACCCAATTTGATAGAGCCAACCTAGTAGGGCATCAAATAATCATCCCATGAATGGGGTTTTGAGACGCTTCCACTCTTTTCTCATTTTATCATCCCATGACGATAAATTTCACTCCCTTCCCATATTAACTTTCATATTATATTTTTTTCTTATGCCCCATTCAATCTTATTCATAATAGTGTCAATATTGAAAAATTTCTCCTTTGAATATCATGAATATTTCCATAGTTGCCATATGATTATGGTAGGTGATTCAAATCCAAAGGCCAACAACCCATAATGATCTTTCTTACAATCTCAACCAACATTGAAAGGTATCTATTGTAGACACCTAAAATTGTCATAGCTTAATTAAATAATTTTTTTATTTATTAAATTAATTCATTTATCATTTTCTCGCATTTCCCTATTTAAATAAAAAAATTAAATTTATTTAAATTATCTTTTTCTTAAATTAAATAAATATTTAATTTAATTTAATCGGTCTCATTTCCTCTATTAATTAAATAAATCTTTATTTATTTAATTAATTCATTAGTTTTTTCTCTTCATGACACGTGTCATTTATCTCTTAATTTTCCTCTACCTACCCCTATTTTATCATTTCTTCTACCTACCCTTTAATCCAAGCAGACCATTGATTTCTTTCACCTCTTAATCTTATCCCTCCATTTTCTAAAGTGCCTTCTATATAAGAGGATACTCTCATTCTTTCATGAGTCCCCTAACACTTTTTATGCAATCAAGCTTTATTCTGATCAAGCGACTTCACAACCACAATCCATTCTTTATTGAACTCTTGTGCACATAAAAAATTCAAGAGCAAATATATCAAACAAGATCAATGGAGATAGGAGACAATGGATATAAAACCCTACTTGGCATGTGAATGGTATTATTGCTTCAATTTGTTAATTTGCATGTTCTTAAGTATCTTCATTGGTGTATGGTGAATGCTTTATTATAGAACTAGGATTGTTTGTGGTTGGATCTTTGTAGTTTTGCAATAGTTTGTCATCATCATTTTTCACCTCACACATATATTAATTTGGACGAAAACAAACCAAACCAGTTAAGCCTATGACACATTCTTCTCCAACACTCTTGTGCCATTGGAAATCGCAAGAGAAAATTATAAACTATCTCTTCATGTTTCTTGCATAAGATGCATTTAAAGGGACCAAGGAATTTGATATTTGACAATCAATTACTCGTGGGAATGTTCATTGGTGTAGAGAGGACAACTCAAAGGTCTATGCTTTAGGTAGGACATTAGGGCTCCAACAAATATCCTTGTCAATTGACAAATAGTTTTAAGTGTCAAAAAACTCAAGAAGTACTCTATCAAGCTATAACCAACTACATTGGTTATGGTCACTTTTGGCCCCCCAAAATTCCTCTAAGGCCTTCAAAAATGACTTTGTAACTTTCAAAAATGAAAAACTTATAAATCTTCAAATCTAGATGTTGGTATTACAATAAGAAAGATTGTTGGCATTTCAATATCAGGAGATTGTTGATATTCAATAAGGATATTGAGAAGGTTGTTGAAGATTATTGATATAACTAAAGAAGGATGATAACTATCTTTATAACATTATTTTGTCATTGATTTCAAGAAATTGATTATCTAATTTAGTATGATGTTGCCATATCTTGAGAAGATTGATTAGAAGAGAATTAAGATGTCGGTAAAAGACACAGAAAGAATGTGATGAATAAAGAGGAGGAATAAGTTATTCAATGGGCAACTATTATCGAGTTAGACAATGATGAGATCATGATGTTTAGATTGTTTTGATATCCTACATATGTTGTTGATTGTAAGGATAATACTATACTATGTCACCGAGGAAAGAACCTAGTTGGTAAACCCTAAGGTTATTGATATCGGCTAATGAAGGCAAAATGTCTACCGAGTAAAGTTTAGTATTTACTGAGTTACAACCGAGTTATGATAGTGCGTATTGGATGGATAAAAGCATTATTTAATGAAGGACAATGATTAGCTGGAAATGTATAAATGATTGGTATGCCGTGCATAAAGTTTGTTAAGGATCTATGGCAAAGGAAAATTGGCAGGAAGATCTACAGTGCAGATTGAACCGCAATAACCTTATGTAAGTTCCAAGATAAGAATGCAAGTCCTGAGGTAAGGTAAAACATTTTTCAAATCGGAAGGATACATTGAACCTGGTCAAGTTTGAAGATCTGATGGCTGAGATTGATCATGGGAAATGTGATCAAGGAGATTTAGTGGTTAGCAATTGTTTATAAATAAGGAATTGTTAATAAATAATATATGTGGGCAAGTGTATGCACAGGGATGCTACAGAGTGATTACCGAGCACAGAAGCTTGAAGGCCTGTTTGAATAATAGAGTAGAGAGCCCAGCAAAGGGACAAGATAAGTCCTATGACTAGATTGTTTTGAAAAAATAAGAATCTGCTTTAGCATTTTAGATGTGAAGTTGCAGACAGATTTTTATTACTGTTCTTTTGTAAGTGACAGAAAATCTCTTAACCGAGTGGACTTAACAGTCTTATTTGTAAACCCTCCAGCAAGGTAACATTCTAAGTGAGTGTTTGAAATCCTTTGACAAGGTCACTTCTAACAAAGTGAAGATCCTAACAGATCTGAGGGAAATCCCTTAACCGGGTCACATCTAGCAATGTATTTGTAATCTTTAACATGATTTATTTTTAACCAAGCATACTCTAGAAGAGTATATTTCTTAGTGGGTTTGAAATCCCACAGTGGTTTTTCCCTATTTGAGTTTCCACGTTAAATCTGGTGTTATGAGTGTTATTATGATTATGTGTTCATAAGTTTGCATGTTTAGCAATTTTTGGTTAAGTTGTTGAAGTATAAGTTACCGAGGTTGAATTTGTTGATTTTATGGAAGTTTAAGTTTGTATGATTCACCCCCCCCCCCTCTCATCTTGTTAGCTATTGGCATCAGCTCTTTACATTGAGTACCAGAACTAACAATTGGTATCAGAACTAAGGACTCCGGAAGAAAAAGTTTAAAGGTACTTGAGGCAAAGATCCGAAGATGTATAAAAGGGATGCACCGAAGCTGAACAAGTCAAGTTTCTCCACATGGCAGAAAAGGATGAAGCTGCATTTATCAGGAATTGGAGAATATGCAACATATTATCTGGAGAATGATTACATTGCACCGAGCACCAACCCTATGACCTTGGAAGAGATTAAGGCAAAGCAAGAACATATTCAAGCTATGATTGAAATAACATCAGCATTGACTGACTCAAAGTTTAATGATCTAGAAGGCTGTAATGATGCAAAAGCAATGTGGACTAAGCTCATATCTGTGTATGGAGGTGATGAACATGTTCAAAGAGAAAAATTAGATAGTCTAAGAGGACAACTTGAATCCATTAGGATGAATGAAGGTGAGAACATAACCCAATAAAGTACAAGACTAAAGGAGATTGTCAATCAAATTAAAGGAGTAGGTGGAACTATTGAAGAAAAGGATATAACAAGTAAGTTGTTGAGAACCCTTCTACCAGCTTATGTTATTCGAGTCTCTACAATCAATGAATTGAGGTATGTACCTAACATGCCAGTTTCTTTGGATGCTACTATTGGTAAGCTACATGCATTTGAGTTAAGTAATTTTGATAACGGTGGATCTTCGGTAAATAAAGTAGAATCTGCATTTAGTTCTTTTCATATTGGTGAATGTGATGATTACAATGATAGAATGAGTAAGTACTCTGAAGGGGATCACAGTGGAGCAAGTGAAAGATTTTGCAAGAACATGGAAAAAGTGCACAAACTATATGAGGAGATCAAGAAGCAAGAAGAATTTGAAGCATTATTAGCCAGAAGGTTACCGAGAGGAAAAGGTAAGTATAAAGGAAAGCTACCTTTAAAATGTTTCAATTGTGATAAAATAAGACATACGGCTTCTAACTTCCCTAACAAAGAATCTAGTGAAAAGAGAGAATACCGAGATAACAGGCAGAAAGATAACCAATACAAAGGACACCGAGACTTCAGAAGGAGAGATAGAAAGACATGTCTAGTAGTAGATGAGGAATCCAACGATGACAAATCTGATGAATCTGATGCTGAGGAAGTTGTTTATGTGGCTATTAAAGATGGATCTAATGAAGAAAGGTATGAAGAAAAAGCCCTAATATCTCACATAAATAATAATGATTCTTGGATCATAGACAGTGGATGTTCACATCATATGACAGGTGATAAACACAATTTTGTTAAATTAGAAGACTATGATGGAGGCTATGTAAGATTTGGTAATGATGCACCATGTCCGGTAAAAGGTAAAGGATCTATAACACTTCTTGACAATGCTAAATGTGATGATGTATACTGGGTTGAAGGTTTGAAATACAATTTGTTGAGTGTAGCACAGCTAAACAATACAGGATACCAAATAGAATTTCAGAAAGGAATTGTCAAAGTTCGTGACAAACATGGAAAGTTAGTTGCTACCGAGACACAAACAAAAGGTAATACATTTCATCTTGACTCAACTCGGAACAAGTGTCTTTATGCAAAGATTGAAGATACCTGGTTATGGCATAAAAGGTTTTGTCATGTAAATTTTGATAATTTGATCAAAATAAGTAAGAAGCATCGAGTAAGAGGTCTACCGACCGAGTCTTGAAAAACCTGAGAATGCTATGTGTCAAGGATGCCAGATGGGTAAGATGACAAGATCAAGCTTTACAAGTAAGTCCTACACTTCTAAAGGAATTTTAGATCTATTACACACTGATCTTTGTGGTCCTATGAAAGTTCAAAGTTATTATGGTGATAAATATTTCATATTATTTGTGGATGATTACTCAAGGATGATGTCAGTTATGTTTTTAAAAGAAAAATCAGAAGCTTTTCAAATGTTTAAATGGTACAAGGCAAGAGTTGAAAATGAAATAGGAAGATGACTGAAATGTCTCAGATCTGATAGAGGAGGAGAATTCACTTATGATGAATTTAACTTATTCTACAATGATCATGGTATAAAGAGCCAAGTATCTGCACCAAGAACACCTCAGCAAAATGGGATAGCCGAGAGAAGAAATAGATCAATTGTGGATTGTGCAAGAACCCTGACGATAGAAAAGAGGGTACCTCAAACATTTTGGAGAGAAGCAATCAGCACTGCAGTTTACACCGTGAACCAAGTTCAACTGAAGAAAGGAACTATGAAGACACCATATGAGATCTGGTATGACAAGAAACCTAATGTAAGTTACTTTAAAATCTTTGGAAGTAGATGCTATGTTCACAAACATGACAGAAATGGAAAGTTTGATCAGAAAAGTGAAGAAGGAACATTTCTTGGTTATTCTTCTAGAAGTAAAGCATTTAAATGTCTGATCAAATCATCTAACAAAATAGTGGAAAGTGCAAATGTGAAAATTGATGAATTTGCAGAAAGAAATGATGAAGGAAATTCCAAAGAACCAGAAGATTATGAAGAATTTGTTTATGTTCAACCGAGAAGTCCTATCGAGAAAGCTGTTGAAGAAAGTGAAGATGATGTCCAGTTACCGAGTGATGAAGAAGATCATACAGAACCTACCAAGCCTATATTAGCCAAATATGTCAGAAGACATCATGCATCAAGTCAGATTATACGAGATAAAGATGATCCAATGATGACAAGAAACAAACTGAGATAGAACACATGTCTGATTTCTGAATTTGAACCGAGAATAGTAAAAGAGGCATTTAACAGTGAAGATTGGGTAAATGCTATGACAAAAGAGATTGATCAAATCAAGAAGAATGACACATGGACACTAATCCCAAGACCAAAGGATAAAAATGTAATCGGTACTAAGTGGATTTTCAAAAACAAGCTAAATGAAAAAGGTGAGGTCATTCGCAACAAAGCAAGACTAGTTTGCAAAGGTTATGCTCAAGAAGAAGGAATAGATTATGGTGAGACTTTTGCACCTGTGGCTAGACTTGAGGGAGTAAGAACATTGTTGGCATATGCTGCTTTCAAAAATTTCAATGTATATCAAATGGATGTTAAATCTGCATTTTTGAATGGTATACTAGAAGAAGAAGTTTTCATTGAACAACCTGAAGGATTTATTGAAGATAGGAGTAAAGATCAGGTATGCAAATTGAACAAAGCCTTATATGGTCTGAAACAAGCACCTAGAGCATGGTATGAGAGACTGCACTCTTATTTAATCAAGATTAGTTTTATAAGGACAAGTGAAACAGCTATATGTACATGAAGAAAGATGAGGACAATGGAATACTGATCTCAGCCATATTTGTTGATGATATTATATTTTGTGGTAATGACTCCTTATGCAAGAACTTTGGAAATGAAATGAGCAAAGAATTTGGGATGTCATTAATCGATGAGATAAAGTATTTTATAGGTTTACAGATATTGCAAATGAAAGATGAGATTTTCATTACTCAATCCAAGTACATAAAGAAAATCTTGAAGAAATTTGGAATGGAGGATTCTAAACCAGTAAGTATTCCTATGACTACTAACTGTAAATTATCAAAGAATGATGAATCTGCATCTGTTGATGAGACACTTTACCGATCTCTAATTGGAAAATTGCAATATGTTGTGCATAGTAGACCGGATATAGCACATGCAGTAGGTATTGTAGCAAGATTCTCTACAGATCCCAAGGAAACCCATATGACAGCAATCAAGAGAATTTTCAGATACGTGAGAGGCACTGAAGATTATGGCTTAGCATATGAAAAGAGGAATAATTTTGATTTAAAAGTTTATACTGATGCTGATTGGGCAGGCAACATAGATGACAGGAAAAGCACAAGTGGTGGAGCTTTCTTTTTGGGAGAAAGACTAGTAAGTTGGCTTAGCAAGAAACAAGGATGTATTTCTTAGTCTACATCAGAAGTTGAATTTGTTGCTGCAGCATTGAATTGTACCAATATAGCATGGATCAAACAACTATTGGAATGTATAAATGAGAAAGTTACCGAGCCAGTAACTATATTCTATGATAATACTAGTGCCATTAACATTTCAAATAATCCAGTAATGCACTCTAAGACAAAGCATATATCTATAAAGTATCACTATCTCAGAGAAGAAGTTCAAGAGAAGAAAGTTGTGCTAGAATATATGAGTTCAAAGGAGCAATTTGCAGACATCTTCACAAAGCCACTACCAAGGGACACTTTTGAGTATCTCAGAAGCAAGTTAGGGGTCCTACCCCTATCTTCTACTCACTAATCGAGTTCGGTGAAAGAATCAATTCAATGAATCTACAAAATATTATGTGTGGATTGATATTGATTTATGCACTTTAGGAGGTCACCTAAAGTTGTGCAGAAAATAGTGAATAGAGACAAGTTGATCTGACCGAGACTGAGATGTTACACAGCAAGGCAAATCACTTCACAGAGGAAGAAATCATGATCTAATTCTTTTACTTTTTGGCATTCTTGTCAAAGGGGGAGAAGACTAAATGGTTGAAAGACTAAATGATTGATTGAATGGTAAAGCCCTGAATGATGGAAATAACAGAAGACTAATGATAGGGGGAGTAGGTTGCAAAAATGGAGAAGACTTCACAAGACAACAGATCAAGGATAACAGGAGGAGTTCAACAACAATTTGAATCTGGATCAATTTGAATATCTTGTTGGTATTACCATTTAATTATTGGTTTTGCCATCAATACCAAAGGGGGAGATTGTTGGAATTACAGTAAGAAAGATTGTTGGCATTTCAATATCAGGAGACTGTTGATATTCAATAAGGATATTGAGAAGGTTGTTGAAGATTATTGATATAACTGAAGAAGGATGATAACTATCTTTATAACATTATTTTGTCATTGATGTCAAGAAATTGATTATCTAATTCAGTATGATGTTGCCATATCTTTAGAAGATTGATTAGAAGAGAATTAAGATGTCAGTAAAAGACACAGAAAGAATGTGATGAATAAAGAGGAGGAATAAGTTATTCAATGGGCAACTATTATCGAGTTAGACAATGATGAGATCATGATGTTTAGATTGTTTTGATATCCTACATATATTGTTGATTGTAAGGTTAATACTATACTATGTCACCGAGCAAAGAACCTAGTCGGTAAACCCTAAGGTTATCGATATCGGTTAATGAAGGTGAAATGTCTACCGAGTAAAGTTTAGTATTTACCGAGTTACAATCGAGTTATGACCATGCGCATTGGGTGGGTAAAAGCATTATTTAATGAAGGACAATGATTAGCTGGAAATGTATAAATGATTGGTATGTCATGCATAAAGTTTGTTAAGGATCTATGGCAAAGGAAAATCGGCAAGAAGATCTACAGCGTAGATTGAACTGCAATAACCTTATGCAAGTTCCAAGATAGGAATGCAAGTCCCAAGGTAAGGTAAAACATTTTTCAGATCGGAAGGATACATTGAACCTGGTCAAGTTTGAACATCTGATGGCTAAGATTGATCATGGGAAATGTGATCAAGGAGATTTAGCGGTTAGCAATTATTTATAAATAAGGAATTGTTAATAAACAATGTATGCAGACAAGTGTATGCACAGGGATGCTACAGAGTGATTACCGAGCACAGAAGCTTGAAGACCTGTTTGAATAACAGAGTAGAGAGCCCAACAGAGGGACAAGATAAGTCCTATGACTAGATTGTTTTGAGCAAATAAGAATCTGCTTTAGCATTTTAGATGTGAAGTTGCAGATAGATTTTTATTACTGTTATTTTGTAAGTGACAGAAAATCTCTTAACCGAGTGGACTTAACAGTCTTATTTGTAAACCCTCTAGCAAGGTAACATTCTAAGTGAATGTTTGAAATCCTTTGACAAGGTCACTTCTAACAAAGTGAAGATCCTAACAGATCCGAGGGAAATCCCTTAACCGGGTCACATCTAGCAATGTGTTTGTAATCTTTAACAGGATTTGCTTTTAACCGAGCATACTCTAGAAGAGTATATTTCTTAGTGGGTCCGAAATCCCACATTGGTTTTTCCCTATTTGGGTTTCCACGTTAAATCTGGTGTTATGAGTGTTATTATGATTATGTGTTTATAAGTTTGCATGTTTAGCAATTTTTGGTTAAGTTGTTGAAGTATAAGTTACCGAGGTTGAATCTGTTGATTTTACGGAAGTTTAAGTTTGTATGATTCACCCCCCCCCTCTCATCTTGTTAGCTATTGGCATCAGCTCTTTACATTGAGTATCAGAACTAGCACTAGACATGGTCTTGCAACAAAAATTTATTGGCATGCTTATATCGCCAATTCCTAGCTTTGGAGAAGATTTTGGACCAATTCATGCTCAAATGTAAACTTCCTGTAAATAATAACCTCATGTAAATGCAAGGTTGAGACACCATTTTCCTAACAATCTCCCACTTTTTGAACACCTTGCAAGAGCAAAGGGATTATGTACACCATAATTTACTCACTAGAGGCCATGAGGCTAGTAGACTATTAACACCATCTGAACTTCTCTATTCTCACAACCTTAGTTAAATAATTTGCAACATTCATCAAATTATCTACCTTATCAAACTTTTCCTTGCCATCCTTGACCATATCTCTAACAAATTGATACTAAACATCAAAGTACACTTGGTTCTAGCATGAAAAGTTAGGTTCTTAGCTAGACAAATTGTACTCTGACTATCGCAATAAAGTCCCTTGGTCATTGCACCTTATTTTATTCCAATATCCAAATAGAGTCCCTTAAGCCAAATGGCTTCTTTACAAGCATGAGTAGATGTCATGTACTCAACCTCAATAGTGGATAAAGAAACCACAACCTGTCTTATACTCATCCAACTGATTCCACTACCATATAAAAGAAACACAATCACAAGGGGATCTTCTACTATCAATATCACCTACCTAGTATGAATCCACATATCCATGAATATCAAAGAAAATCTCATCTCTTATCAAATTACCATGATAACACAAAGGTACTCTTCAAATATTTGAAGGCACTTTTAACTGCATCCCAATGGAATCTACCAGGATTAGACATATATCTGCAAAAAACTCCCACTACTTGTGTAATTTTTGGTCTAATGAAGACCATATCATACACCAAACTTTTCACTGCACTCCGGTAAGCACCTATGCTCATTTATTTCATCTCTGATGGGGGTATAGGATAATTTGAAGCAAATAACTTCGTTCTAACTATAAAGGGAACACATAATAGTCTATAATAATATTACATGTTAAACCCTTGTAAAAATTCATTTATATTATTACTCTTGCCTATGCATATCTTTTTGTTCCCTTTGCCTCTTCTAATTCCCATACCAATAATGTCTTTAGTTGCACCAAGATCTTTCATTTCAAATTTAGCCTCAAGCTAAGAATTTAGCTATGTAATCATCTGTTTTCATTTACTAATGAATAAGATATTAAACACTGTGATATAATTTAAGATGCTCAACTCCCAAACTCAACACATATGTATCGAATTTATAGTACATCGCATCTTTGTCTAAATCCATACAAATATTTCATCAATTCACAAACTATATCACTTTTATCTTTTACCACATAGTGCTCTAGTTGCGTCATATAAATATCCTCCTCCAAATCACCATGAAGGAAAGCGGTTTTCACATCCATTTGCTCAACCTCCAAATCATAAGCAGCAACAATAGAAAGGAAATATCTAATGCATGTCATTTTTGCATCAAGAAAAAATATCTCACCATAATTAACAACCTAAACCTGAGAGTGGTGTTTCACAACAGATCTTGTTTTATGTTTATCAATACCTCCATTTGACCCAATATTTTTCTTAAGCACCCATTTGCAACCAATACATTTTTGTCTTTCAAGTAATCATACAAGATCCCATGTATCATTCTTTTTCAAAGTTGTCATTTCTTCATCTATAACATTTTTTTAGTGTTCTACACCATTCATGCTTGATGCCTCTACTACAAATTGAGGTTCATCTATGTTAGTATTTAAAACAAAAATTCATCTACAATCATCAGATGTATACCTTTCAGATGGTTGTCTATGCCTTGTATACATTCGAATAAGATGTGTTAGATATTTTTCCTCCTCTTCTAAATATTTGGAGGTATATTAGTGTTGGCCTCCAAAGATCTCACTTATTATGAGGGAAATTTAGAAGTTTCACAAGTGTGGAACTTCAAGCAACTTGTAAAGCAACCTTCAAGATTTTAGAAGCTGGCTCTTCGAATTTTAGATGTGATGGAAAGGGAGAGGAAACTAGATATAAAAACAACTAAACTAAGATGAAGCACTGGTGCAAAGATTTTACAACACTTTAAACCTTCCCTCGTGAAAATACAAGGAACTATCATTTCTTGGGATTGAGAACATCACACCACAAACCCTTCATTGTTGGGAGGAGAATAAGATACACAAATTTACACATACATAGGGTTTAATATTTGGATCCTCGCTATGTGAAGCATTTGTCAAGGCTTAGTAAAATGTGTAAATCCTTGGGGATTTTCAAAATAATTACCATTCATCAAAAACATAGTCTAATTTCCTAATCTAAGGAAAATAGAAGAGTAAAAGATCCCTACATGATCCATAATTCACAGATTGACTACAAATTATAAAAGCTAGATTGTGCATATAGTAATTTCATTCATGCCTAAATGACATCGAGCATTTCTATAAAATAAAGAGTAAAAGGCAACATAGGCACAATTCAAATGTTTTATTTAAGAAAAAACATGCTAAGGTCTGATCATGGCTACAATTTCCAAGCTATTGAAAAATGACATATTCTCCTTAAGAATGTTAAAAGTGTTAAACCCCTATTACAAAATGCCTACGAACTTAAATAGAAATGCTTCTCCAGACTGGAAATTGATTTTTACAACTGGATCCATGTCTACATATCTGTCGTGTGCCACTTTGATCATAGTGACCATTATAAATGCCTCTGCATGAGATATTTTTACATTATTATCCTTCCTCGGGTGTGAGACATGAGTGCCATGTGGATTTTCCAAGATTTTTGTTAAAATGTTTTGAGCATGAATCACTTTCTCTACTTTCAAAACTTGCCTCTTTCTTTGGTCATACGATGCGTGTAGGTTCATCTTCATTTTCATTGGCTAATAGTGTGCTTGCATTCACACTTCAACTATGGAGGTTGAACCCAGGATCTTTGGTTCATAGATGGGCACTCAAAAGGTGCTACCTTGCCAGTTCATTTTGAATTTTCCAAATTAGATCTCAATGATGAATATAGCCAAGGGATAGCTCGTGACTCAATTCCATTGGGATGAAGCTATTCTAGCTACCTTTTGTACAGTGTGTTAGTGACAGGTTAGTCAATCGCAACCGTTAATTGCAAAATCGATGGTGTAAAATGCACAACTAACACGCGTGTTAGTCACTCTTACTGTCTTTTTGGAACCAGAATAGACGTGTCCATTCCATTGCACAGGTGCATTTTACTTCATTATTTTCCC
This sequence comes from Cryptomeria japonica, assembly GCF_030272615.1. Lineage (NCBI taxonomy): Eukaryota > Viridiplantae > Streptophyta > Pinopsida > Cupressales > Cupressaceae > Cryptomeria > Cryptomeria japonica. The sequence continues at coordinate 84,137,798 of NC_081413.1, forward strand.
CTGATCTGTTGTATACAAAACTTAAAATATTGTTTTATTGGCATTAGCCTCCTTAACTCCTGCACATTTCAAACAATGTGATCATCACAAAAATAAGGACAACAAAGCATTGGAGCTTGATCTTTGCCCAAATAGGACATGTGGCATGACTAAAGGATTTCTTCTGAAGCGCAACTTGTAGGCCTACTTAAAGATGTACATAGGAAATACAGGTGACCAGCACAAAGGTACAACTGGATTGGAAGAGACAACTACAACATGATCCGCCATAGCACAAAATGGGTATATTGGTGGCAGATTAAATGAGCTCGACGAATAACGCAATTGTGTCCCAATTCTAGCATTATTAATATGGAACTCTTTACGAAAAACATAATGAGTCACTTACCTGAGAAGAGGAAGAGGAAGAGGAAAATTGTGCATTTATTATTAAAGATCTTGTGGCAGAAGAAATTTAGAAACCTGCTAAAATAAGGTTTTCCTTGTTGAGAATCCACATATGGAAGAAGGTCTACCACAAGATGTGGATCTCTAGTCATTCTGGTCTGTGCACTGTGTTTTATCCCTTCTTTCCATGAATTGAAATGAAATAGAAGGCATGTTTTTGCAAAGCTATGTAGTTGGGTTCGTCCCTCAAAGATAACTAGATAGAGCCTTGCTACTAGAAAGGCATCTATGGCCCCGAGAAGGATATCGCTTTGGTTCCCTTCTGATTTTTATATTTAAACTTTAATGACGATGAAGCTAGTTTGTTAGGTTGGAAACTAAAGTGGTAGTAAGGGAAAACTTAAGATTTTTCACTTTAAACGAGAATTGAGACTTTCATCGTACCTCCTCTTAAGAAAGCATTAAATTCTAGTGTTATTGTTGAATTTCAAAGAGGCTGCCACATAGCATATGACAAGAAATTCTTCCATGTGGGAATTCTTGAAAAGAATACCAAAATCTTGCTAATTTTAAGTCAAATCTTATGTCATAAATAGGAATAGTAAATGCACTAATTTCCCTTAATCTTGGAAGGCAAACCTTGTTTTTGTATAATCTTTGTTGTCATCAAAAGGACAATCGAATTAATGTGCACTGAGTACGAAACATACACATGCCAACCTAGCACTTTGAACTTGATTCCAAAGGTATGATTACTTGCCTAAATTATAGGTGAATGACTACTCACTCATGCGAGGGGAGCAAAAATTGTGTATAAAATGGATCCATCCTATTGGATAATGCATTCCAAATTTAGAATTTTAAGCTTAGTTTCATAGAGAGAATTTTTTTTGTTTATGTGGATGATATTACTTTTGGAGGTAGTATTGAAGCATTGTGTAACGAGTTTCGAGATGCTATTCAAAAATAATTTGACATGTCAATGGTTGGTGAATTATCTTTCTTTCTTGGTTTAAAAATCTCTCAGTCATAAAAAGACATTTGTATCTCAAACCAAGTATATAAAAGAAATCTTAAGTAAGTTTAAGATGGAAGATTGTAAAATAGTAAGTAGACATATGATTACTAGGTGCAATTTCATTAGGTATTGATCCTGTTAGTATCATTTTGATTTCTATTTTTCATTCTAGCAGGTATCTAATTAAATTTTTGGATAGGTTGTAGAGTGTTTGTCAGTAGTTGAATACTAATAATACCATGCGAAGTTTACCACCCCTCACTACTGATGCAATTGCACTTACTGAAAAGAAAATGGACATGATACTTGGTAGGTTGAAAGGTGTTGTTTTTACAAGATTTCTACAAACTGTTTGATATTCACTGTAAATGCAATCAATTGATGTGTTTGTATGTTTAAATATGTAATTCTCTTTTTTTTAAAGTTTTAGATTACTCAATACACATTCATTTTGTATATGAAAAAAAATGGTATGTTTCTAAGATTCCTTTCCTTAACACATCTTTCCCAAATTTTCAAATTCAGAGAGGAAGAATGTAAACTCAAGCTTTTCTATGTTGGTTAATGCAACATGACTTGTAAGAATCAATGAGACCAAACTTGAATGTGTTTCCTATGACACCGTTTCACTTCCGTGACTCCCTTTTTGCTTATAAGAGTGAGGAATTTCTTCCAAATATGGTAGACGTTTAGATTCAAGGAAGAAAAAAAAGTGGCAAAAATTGCAAAGCTTCTTGTATTTTTTTTCCAAAACCAACTCTCGTGAATAATGTATCTCTCCTTTTCAAAACTGAATGCCTATATCCTTCATGATACGGATTCACCTCTCTCTTCATCCTAGAAATCAAGTGGAAAACATGCAGTATTCCTTCACGAGAAAGATAGAAGAGTGACACAAATTTCCTACCTTTGTTTCTTCCTAGTGAAGATAATAGTCACACTAAAGATGTTTTCTACATCCTTGGAAACTTTTGGAAGAATCGCCCAAATCCTATTGGCTTTTTCATACCATTTCAATGAATTTATAATAAAAATGACATACATTGTTGCAGACTATTGTAAGTATGCTACAAATATGTGCTTAAGTAATATTTGAGAGATGTGTTGTCATTGATGTCGACATATTTCTCTGTCTGTGATAGTGATGCAGTGAATTTCAGTGAGTTGGTTTCTTCAACGTAATCAATATGATGAAGATCAGAGTTTGCAGATTAAAGATTTTGTAGAGGGTTGTATGTAGATGATTCGGTTCAGGTTTCAGAGGTCTGCATGAAGACTCAAGTGAGTTATGGATATTTGTGTCATGGCTAGTTTTTTAGCTATTTAGTAGTGATAGAGTGTTAGTATTTTGATCTGCATTGCTCCGTATTATAATATCTTGATTTGTGGATTTGGAGGAATGTTTGGGATGTTGATGTGTATGTTCAATTCAAGTGGTTCTTGGTTTGGAGCTCTAAAAGTGATTTTTAAAGGTTGACAATCATTATAGTTAGTGTTCTTAAAGTTTGATATGATGATGCTGATGATTCTAGTAATTTGTGTTGGTGCAGATGTTGCGGTGGAAGTTCATGATGATTGTGGATGATTCTAGATCATGTGCCTTTTGTGTTGGTAGTCCACACTTATTTTTGAGCACGTAGTTAATGTTTTCCTCTAGTGTGTTAGTGTTCTTCATGTTTTTGGCCGACCGGATGCTTGTAACATGTTGTGGATGTTCGATGCATAATTTTTGGAGGTGTAGCATGTTTGAGGCAATCAATTTGGGTCTATGCTACATCTTAGCCAACATTTCTTGGTCCACATGTGATATTGTATCATGTGTGGTTATATTTTTGTAATTAGGTGATGAGTGTTGAGCTGACCTTGGAAAGATAGATTGATGTCATGTATAAAAAAATGTAATATCTTTGTATTTGAATAGTGTTGTGGATGAGAGTGTTGGATATTGTTGGTCATTCTTCTACTAGGATATGTTTTTTCCATTGATGTCAACATATCCCTGTGATGTGCTCCGGTGTGTTTGGGAAGATCTTATGATCTGGTTTGTAGTGTTGTTTTGCTGATCACTATTTTACAGAGTTCAGTATTTCCTTTAGTATATTTCAGTGCGATCATATCTTGTGCTGAGACTTTGGGAAATTGTTTGGGATGGTCTTGTGTATCTTCATTTCAGATGGATCGTGATTTGGTGCACTACAAGTTATCTTTCTTCGTGATAGTTGTCGATCGGTTGTGTTCTTGAGCTTTCAGATGCTGACCAATGAATATTTAAAAAGTGATGTTGGTGCAGCTGTCCTTGATGATTCTAACATGCTTTCTAGTGTTTCCTAGTATTTTCCTATTTATTTTGGTGATCTGCATTGATCATTGTGTGAGTTTTTGATGGTTTTTATCAATCAGTGATGATTTTCATGTTATGCGGTATTTTTGGTGGTATAGTGTGTTGTGGTTGATCTTGGCATGATTTCCGGTGTAAATTAAGAAAAAAATTATGAGTCTAATATGACAAATCAAACCTTTTATAGATTTATGGTTGGTATATTTTTGTATGTAAATGCTTATAAACTAGATATAATGCAAGTAATAGTCATAGTGGCTAGGTTTTAGAAAACACCTAAGGAAACCCATGTCAAGACAATAAAAAAAAATTCAAATATCTAAAGTAAACAATGGACGTGGGTTATAATATCCCAAGAGTAAAAATGTGATAAGTCAAAATAATAATACAAGCCTCCTTAATGGGCACCTAGTTCTGAAATGAAAAATATGTATCACATTGTAAAATTGAAGGAATGTCAATTTTAATAATATCTCACCCTCATTTTTATCTAAGAAAATATGAGGAAGTGAAGAGTGATGGTGGAAAGAAAGAAGGTGTAGATTGTGAGGGTAGCTAAGGTTATCCCTACTGCAAGCTCAATGAGGACAACAAATGGTGAGATCATATTCTGTAGTGGATAATGAGGATGAAGAATATCACAATTTAGGAGATAGGGTGCAATAAGTGGGAGATAGGGGGATCAATTCAACAATTTTTGCACTTTCTTTTGGTGCTACAGTTGTTGTAGAGGTTTTTGGTGACCCTTTTAGTGTTGATTCTTATGATTGGTTGGGAGTAGAAGGAGATTATCCTTCTCCTTTTCATGGGGTTTTCTCTCCTTTAAAAGGAGATGGAGTTGTGGATTTATAGGATTATCTAAATGATGAGGATGAACTCCTCTTGTATATCCTTTTGGAAGTTTGTTTGAAGAAAAAAAAACTTGTTTGAGAGGCTAAGGTTAGTGTTGGTGTTCCTTTTTAGGTCTTAAAAAGAGTGTTTTAGTCTTCCAAATTAGAAAAAACTATGTGAATCTTTCTTTTTCTACTCTAGTGGAATTGGGGTTGTAGATTAACACTATTAAGGATGATGTTTTATCTCTTTTTGTGTGGGTCATAGGGTTCCAAAGGTAGATGTTGCTTCTCCTCTACAGATTGTGCAAGTTTCAGAGGTGGATGCTACTTCTTCTCTAGAGATTGCATGGGTGGGTCATAAGTATGATACTATGTTTTCTCCCCAAGTTGTTACCCTAAGAGATTCAAAGGCTCTCTAATAGTTGGTTGATTGTGGTTTGGATATTGTTTCTTCTTTGGATAATGCTAAGGATAGTAGTTTTGTTATTCTTGTTATTTTTTCTTCTTCACCTAATAGCATTTAGAGTTCTAGCATGGATGGGGCAATTTTTGAGGAAGCGTAAATCCAAATAAATGTTCTTGATTCTCTTCTAGATAAATTGAGTGCTTGGTTAAGTTGATTTTTTTTTGCAATCACCCCAATATAAATGTTGATGGAAAATGGATCCTTCATGATTGTAAACTTAGAGGCAAGCTTAAATTTTCTCTTATGTTGAATGTATTTTTCCTTTATTCCTTTTCTTTCGAGGAGGATTTCTCTAGGATCCTTCTTGATGGCCCTTGGTTTATTGGATTGAATGGTTGTAGTCTTCAAACTTAGTGTCCTAGTTTCAACGAGTGGAAAAGAAATATTGTCCTTTCTTGTTAGAGTTCATTTTCTTGGGTTGCCCTTAGAATTATAGAAAAAACATTTTCATGATTATTACCAATTCGTTTGGATAATTAGTGCTATCGATAAGGTTACAAAATTCATGAATTGTTTGTTATTGCTAGATTTTGTGTGTTTGTGGAGAAAAATTAGGTTCTCCCTTGGCATATTACCATATCCTCTAAATTTGGGGATTCGATGTAGTAAATTTAATTGTTATTCTTAATAATAAAATATATAAAGAGATGAATTTAGATTTAAATAAAAAGGTATATTTCAATATTTCACAAAGATTTTCGATTAACACAAATTTAATTTGTATATTATAAATACATATTTGATTCTAGAATTATCTTGATTTTATTTAAATATTATAGTGCAATACTAATATATTAGCTCACATTTATATTATATTAACTTTTACACTATATTATACTAAACATTTATTAATTTTAAATATATGTTTTAATAAGTATTAGTTATTATTTAATTATATTATATTTAAATTATTAATCAATAATTAATATTCTTTACATTTTATTTAATATTAGATAATAGTTTATAAATTATATTAACATTATCTTATAATTAAATATACAATAATTATATATTGCATATACATGTATATAATTATTTATATTTAAGTTATTAATTAGTAATAAATAATATTTAAATTTAATTTAATATTACATAATAAATAATAATTTTATTTAATATTATTTTTTAATTGTAAAAATAATATTTATATTCATTTTAGAATGTGATTATCAACAAAGAAAATGTCATCACACTAGAACCCTATGAGGTTATATTGGCCTTAGGAGAACTTGACCTCGTAGTTTTTCAATATTCAAAAACATTAATAAAACACTATCTTCATAGTCATAAGGTTGTATGCAAAACTAAAACAAAGAAAATATGGATTTAATGAAAATAATTGCATTGTGTAATTTATGACTCTTAAAGACGAAAAACAAGTACAACAAGAGAAATGAGAAAGACAATACAATAGATCAATTCCAATAGAGTCAAACCAACAAATATTTTGTAATTCCATATATATTCAATGAAAAATGACATATCCTCTTAGAAGTTTCTCCGTCTCTTGACAATTTATCTACAAAATCCAACTTACCGATTGATACAAATATAAAGATTGTTGCAAATAGATCCTTCAAATGTCTTGTATCTTATTGGATCTTTCAATAAGATTACAGTCTAAAAATTATTCAATAAAGAAGACCCACTATTCAATCATCAGTACATACCTTAGATGCCATACTTTTATAACCTAGTCACATTTTGTATGGATAATAGCTGTTGTCGATCTGTAATAACTAGTGACTAGTGACTAGTGACTAGTGACCAGACATTGTCCTTGCCTATCCTATATTTGGGCAATGGCTACACAGCGGACAAAACGGCCTGCCCATGCCATGCCTTCCCATCCCCATCCCCCATGCCATCACCGTCCACTCAAACGGTCCGATCAAAATGTTTTTAATTTTGTTTTCTCGGGAATGGAGATGTCTCGCTTGTTGTGTGGACTGCTCCATGCATTGAAAAGGAAGGAGGATTTTTTATGCTAGTTTTATTTGTTCATTTTTATTTGAAGTTTTTTATATGTTTATATTATTATTTTATTTGTTTTTTTATACGAATTTTTAAATGTGTATATAATATTTTTTATTGTTAAGTAATTTAAACATTATAATCTCTCACATCCAGTCCTGCTCACTCCAGCTTTTACTTTTGTTTTTTTCAATTATTATGTTTTTATTTTTTTAAAGTTATAATGAGTAAAATAATAAATATTATAAATAATGAATTATGAGTTATTATTTTACTCATTATAACTTTTAAAAAATAAAAACATAATAATTGAAAAAAACAAAAGTAAAAGCTGGAGTGAGCAGGACTGGATGTGACAGATTATAATGTTTAAATTACTTAACAATAAAAAATATTATATACACATTTAAAAATTCGTATAAAAAAACAAATAAAATAATAATATAAGCATATAATAAACTTCATATAAAAACGAACAAATAAAACAAACATAAAAAAAACCTCCTTCCTTTTCAAGGCATGGAGTAGTCTCCATTGTTGTGCGGACTAGTCCATGCCTTGAAAAGGAAGGAGGTTTTTTTTATGTTTGTTTTATTTGTTCGTTTTTATATGAAGTTTATTATATGCTTATATTATTATTTTATTTGTTTTTTTATACGAATTTTTAAATGTGTATATAATATTTTTTATTGTTAAGTAATTTAAACATTATAATCTCTCACATCCAATCCTGCTCACTCTGGCAAAATATTATATACACATTTAAAAATTTGTATAAAAAAACAAATAAAATAATAATATAAGCATATAATAAACTTCATATAAAAACGAACAAATAAAACAAACATAAAAAAACCCTCCTTCCTTTTCAAGGCATGGAGTAGTCTCCATTGTTGTGCGGACTACTCCATGCCTTGAAAAGGAAGGAGGTTTTTTTTATGTTTGTTTTATTTGTTCGTTTTTATATGAAGTTTATTATATGCTTATATTATTATTTTATTCATTTTTTTATACGAATTTTTAAATGTGTATATAATATTTTTTATTGTTAAGTAATTTAAACATTATAATCTGTCACATCCAGTCCTCCTCACTCCGGCTTTTACTTTTGTTTTTTTCAATTATTATGTTTTTATTTTTTAAAAGTTATAATGAGTAAAATAATAAATATTATAAATAATGAATTATGAGTTATTATTTTACTCATTATAACTTTTAAAAAATAAAAACATAATAATTGAAAAAAACAAAAGTAAAAGCCGGATTGAGCTGGATGTGACAGATTATAATGTTTAAATTACTTAACAATAAAAAATATTATATACACATTTAAAAATTCGTATAAAAAAACAAATAAAATAATAATATAAGCATATAATAAACTTCATATAAAACCGAACAAATAAAACAAACATAAAAAAAACCTCCTTCCTTTTCAAGGCATGGAGTAGTCTCCATTGTTGGGCAATGGCTATGCAGCGGACAGAATGGCCCGCCCCATGCCATGCATCCCACCATCACCCGTACGATGTCTTCTGCGAAAAGGACGGATCCCCGTGCGTCGTGCGTTATTTCTTTCAATCCTACGGGAACTGTGCCCTTCCCCACTCGTGACATTTTTCTTTTTTTTACTCTCTTTTTTTTACTAAGTCTTTTTTTGACCAAGTCCGTGGGGGTGGATGAAAGTTTTTTTTTAAGTGTATGAATATATTTTTAAATTGAAATAATTTATTTTAATATTTATTTATTATTTATTTGTTTTTAAAAATATTTATTTATTATTTATTTGTTTTTTTTATATTTGTAAAATAATAAATATAATAAATTTATATTTAATTATATATTTATTTATTAATGCATTCTACTTTTATTACTTAATTAGTAAATTTGAACAAAAATGTATGTGTTTTCTTTTATGTTTGATTTTATTTAAAATCTTTAAATACATTATTAATTATTAATTTATTATACGTTATTATTTCAAACAAATTAATAAATAAAAAATTATTTTAATTTTAAAAAACTAGATATATAATTAACTATTAATTTATTATATTTATTATTTTACAAATATAACTTAAAAAATAGATAAAATATAATAAATAAAAACTCTAAATACATTATTAATTTATTATAACTTATTATTTAAAACAAATTTAAACATATAGCTTATTATTTAAAAAAAATAGATATATAATTAACTATTAATTTATTATATTTATTATTATTATTCTACTTTTATTACTTATTTAGCAAATTTGAACAAAAATGTTATAATTTGAATTTAAGTTTTTATGTGTTTTCTTTTATGTTTGATTTTATTTAGAAACTTTAAATACATTATTAATTATTAATTTATTATAACTTATTATTTCAAACAAATTTAAACATATAGTTTATTTTAAAAAAAAATTAGATATATAATTAACTATTAAATTATTATATTTATTATTATTCTACTTTTATTATTTATTTAGCAAATTTGAACAAAAATGCTATAGTTTGAATTTAAGTTTTTATGTATTTTCTTTTATGTTTGATTTTATTTAAAAAATTTAAATACATTATTAATTATTAATTTAATTATAACATTATTTCAAACAAATTAATAAATAAAAAATAGAAAAAAATAAAAATAAATATAGATTAAATATTAAAATAATAGATTTTATTTAAAAACTTTAAATACATTATTAATTATTAATTTATTATAACTTATTATTTCAAACAAATTAATAAATTAAAATAGAAAAAATATTAAAACAATATAACTTAAATATTAAAATAATAAGTTATTAAATATAAATTTATTATATTTATTATCTTACAAATATAACTTTAAAAATAGAAAAAATATAATAAATAAAAAACTTTAAATACATTATTAATTATTAATTTATTATTTTACAAATAAAAAAAAAACAAATAAATAATAAATAAATATTAAAATAAATTATTTCAATTTAAAAATATATTCATACACTTTAAAAAAAAAACTTTCATCCACCCCCACGGACTTGGTCAAAAAAAGACTTAGTAAAAAAAAGAGAGTCAAAAAAATGAAAAATGTCACGAGAGTGGGGAAGGGCATAGTTCCCGTAAGATTGAAAGAAATAACGCACGATGCACGGGGATCCGTCATTTTCGCAGAAGTCACCGTACGAGTGATGGTGGGATGCATGGCATGGGGCGGGCCATTCTGTCCGCTGCATTGCCGAGCCTTGCTACTAGAAAGGCATCTATGGCCCCGAGAAGGATATCGCTTTGGTTCCCTTCTGATTTTTATATTTAAACTTTAATGACGATGAAGCTAGTTTGTTAGGTTGGAAACTAAAGTGGTAGTAAGGGAAAACTTAAGATTTTTCACTTTAAACAAAAATTGAGACTTCCATTGTACCTCCTCTTAAGAAAGCATTAAATTCTAGTGTTATTGTTGAATTTCAAAGAGGCTGCCACATAGCATATGACAAGAAATTCTTCCATGTGGGAATTCTTGAAAAGAATACCAAAATCTTGCTAATTTTAAGTCAAATCTTATGTCATAAATAGGAATAGTAAATGCACTAATTTCCCTTAATCTTGGAAGGCAAACCTTGTTTTTGTATAATCTTTGTTGTCATCAAAAGGACAATCGAATTAATGTGTACTGAGTACGAAACATACACATGCCAACCTAGCACTTTGAACTTGATTCCAAAGGTATGATTACTTGCCTAAATTATAGGTGAATGACTACTCACTCATGCGAGGGGAGCAAAAATTGTGTATAAAATGGATCCATCCTATTGGATAATGCATTCCAAATTTAGAATTTTAAGCTTAGTTTCATAGAGAGTATTAGCGTAATTGTGTAAGCTTAGGAATAGATGGATACTCCAGTTTGTCTCACTGCCAAAAAAGCTCAATGAGCATTCTTGGGGTTAGTTATAGACCTATGATTAGAACATATACTTATTATAGATAATGACCTAGTAATTGTTGTTGTGAAATGGGTTTTGGGAGAAGATTTATTGGTCATCTAGGATTGCTACCAGGTAAACACTAACATTATTGCTTTGTGGGCTCCCTGCTGGATTCAAGTGAGATGAAACCTAAAATTGTGAAGTTGACCAGGGTCTTGTTCAGGAACAACTATACTAACAGTTTGGAAGAGGTTTTGGCCATGTCTAATACAAAATTGTCATTCTTACTGCCATGACCTGAAGGCATATGTTGAGAGGGAAGCAGTAGTGCCATGACTACCTTTCATTTCAAATTTTAGGACCACCTCCATTGGGGAACATAGAGACTGCTACAATCCTACCTGTACATTTTTTAAGAAGGCAATCAAAGAAGAACCCGATTTTAAGTCATTCTAGTTGGAGGAGTTCCAGGTCGTGGTGTATGATTGTGAGCTAGACTCTGGTGATAGTGTGCCAAAAAAGAGAGTCATCCTGGAGACTGATGAGGAGGATGAAGATGATAGCCCTTCAAAGTGATAGACATTCCTTTTTCTTTTTGTTGCTCAAAGTTTTCTCCCTTTTTGACAATGTTGTGACCATTTTTTGCAAAATATAGTGAGACCCATTTTGAAAAATTGTAATTACTATACGAAGGGTTAGAAAATATACTTATACTTGTAAAAAAAATTGTATTTATGACAATATATTTTAAATACAAAATATGTTTATGGTGTTCCTATTTTATGTGTCTTTATTCTACAGAAGGTTTTCTTTATATCACATTAAAATGCACAAACTGAATAAATGAATTTAATTGTTGGTTTTATGAAAGGAAATAAATAACCATACTGCTTGAAAGATCACCAAATTTAGCTAAAATGGAAAAATAATATCTATTTTGCGGTACATTATTTTAGCTAGGGCCTCCATATATCTCATACAACAATTGATGTCAAGTACAAAATACCTATAACCGAGTGAGTAATGACAAATCAATACAACCACGCTAGAACTGTAGCATTCTATGTTCTTAAGAAAAGTTGATTGTAGAAGGAATGAGGGTCCGACTAATCTTTTATGTCATTGTCATTTGATAAATGATGTGTCATTTTTTTGTGAAACATAGTTGATTAATAATTCCCAATCTCTTGCATGTGGAAATTTTGAAAACCTCTTAAAGGCTTGCAAGACATTATAGAGTCGATAGCTTAGTTAGCTACATGTGTACACCCCTAAGGAGCCAAAAAACATGTGCACAATTGCACCTGGAGGTAAACTAAGAAACTATACATACCTATCCTCTCAAAAAGGAAAGCAGTCGTGCGATAGCACATATTGAAAATGAAAAAGGCATCTACCTATACCTACTCTATTATAGCCTAAACCCTTAAAAAAATGAGGCTAAACAAAACCATTGACTAGTTTTTTGAAATAACTTTCCTTCCCACCTAATTTCTAGCATTTTGCATGGCTTTGAACAAGTGATTGGGAAAAAGAAAAATAACAGATAATTGATGGACTGCCTAAGCATTTCCCATGCATCGGAGGCAATGAAATCCACCCACCTGAAGATATTGTTCTTTGATGGCATTTGCATATGTGGCCTTTCTTCTTCTTGAAACTCATCATATGTTTATAAATAAACATCATTGGGGATGGTTGGTGGGATTCTTGCTAGGATAAATATCTAAATCCCCTCGTAAGCCTTAGATGAATAGTATTGAAGCTACAAATGTTTCACCTCTTCAATGCTTTGTCTAGCATTTGGTGTCAGGTTTGATGACTCTTCTGATGGTACAAGGACTTCATCCCTTTGTTATTTCTCATAACTTTTTGATTTATGAGATAATAAACTTTTATTGATGAGCAGAAAAGTTCTAATTCATCTCAAAATTGGACTTCATTTATCTCTTCTTTGGTTTTCTCCTACAGAGGATTTCCCTATGTTTCATGAAGAATTTTATGACCACTTGCAGGGACAAAAATTCCTTCCTCGCCTCTCTTGTAACCTTCTTTGGTTTCAAAGCTAGTGTTGCATCCTGGTTGTTTGTAGGGGTCTATTGTGTCACCTTGTTGTTTAGGTACCATTCTTGGGGTTGGTGTGGACTCGGTATTTTCTTCATCTTCAAACAAATAGGGGAGGTCATGGAAGAAAAGACATGACTCATTGGACTTTATCTTTTTTAGAAACAGGGCAATCATCTTGCTACTTGGGTTGCTCATCATCTCTTGCCTTTCTCTCCTCATGTGTGTAGGGGATCTCATGATCATCGCATTGTTCCACATTTTCCTTTTGTTCATGAGACCAATCTAATCTCTAGATGATTGATCTACCTTTGAATAACAAGATGGTGCTATTGTGGAATCTGATGGGGAAATTTTTTCTTAGATAAGACAGAGGAAATTAAATTTCTTGAGTAGTCATGAGCATTTGTGCAAGGATTTTCTACGAAATAATAAAATCGAGTTCCTGCAAATAGTTGTTTCGCTAGATGTGCTCCATTGTTCGAAAATTAGGAGTTGATTTTTCTTCACATATGTGCAACTCCATGTTTCTTATGGCTACATGTTGCATGGATTTTCATGTGTTCCCTTCTTTGATTTTCCATCTCCTCATGTTGTACTTGGGCTTGATAAACAAGTTGATTCAGACACCTCTATTTTTCTTTTTCAATTGATCTCAACCTATCTTGAAAGCTTGACATGATTCCTATTGCACATTTACCACCAATTGTTTTTGCATTTGGGTGTTGGGAGACATGGTGGCCTAATTGATATGGAGGCCATGGGTAGGTTCAAGGTCTACAGACCAAGGAAACTTGTTCATATCTTGTTATGGCAAGAAAAAATGAAGCATAACCCAAGGAATTTTTAACTTTATGTTAAAGGTATAGGGATTGGGGATCTTGGTTTTCATGGAAGGGAGAGAAAAATAATTGGCACTCATAATACCCTTCCATATTGAAGCATGAGGTGGGTTATGAGAGATTCTTGAATATTGTATCAAATAAAAGCAATTGATCTATTTAATACTAGGCATAAAACACTTACCAGTTGAGTCATGTTGAAAAGCTAGCTTGCAAAGTCATCGGGTGATGATAGAATTGTTGGCCATATGATGGAATTGATTATGTGTTGCATTGATGTTTTGTCATTAATGTCAACACTTGTTGTTATGGTTGTTTACCGGCTTCCGGTAGATGGATTGGATTGGGAAGACTTTCAGTTGATTGCCACCGATATGATCTGGATGATGGAATACGTTTGTATGGATGGTTCATATGATTTTGATGATCGGGTGCTATCTTATGTTCTAGTAAGCTTGCTTTATTGGTCTGGTAAGGGTTTCACCGGCAGAGCTTTATTGAAGATCTTTGATGTAATGCATAAGTGATGTTGGTGCAGCTTCTAGAAGGGATTCAGGATGTTGATGGTGATTGTGTTCGTGCCTCGACTAGTTGGTGTCATTACTTTGGCGTGTGTGGATCTAATTTACGTCTAGTGTTATCTAGGTTATGGACCAGTTTGCATGAAATGTGTTGGTCGATTCTCCGATGCGCTTCTGGGATGTTTTATTGATTGGATGATATTTGTTTGGCCTTAGGCCGACATGTGTTATGATTTTATTTCAAGATTATGTAATGGATCTATTGTATTATCATTTGTGTGGCCGACCTAATTGGTTAGGTCCCGGGTTGGTATAAATGTATGTAAGATCTCATTGTAGATCAAACATGAGAATAGGCAAGGAGCAAATAATGTAATAATCATTTGTGTAGAGGATTTGGTCGATCATAGGTGATCGAGTTGGGTTTATGTAAGAGGTTTTAGACCTCTGATATTGAGCTTAACTGGAACTGTAATCTGGCATGTTTGATGCTATCACCAATAGTTCTTCTCTCTGGATTGTAGTCCAAACATCTTGAGGTGGTTGACATCTTTGTAGTCAATGAGACTCCATTGTGATGAGCAGTGCACTCTAGGTAGTGTGTCTTCCTACATGTGCAGGCCCCTATTGTAATCATATACTTGTTGCAGAAGTATCATCTGACTGTGGGTAGGGTTTTTCACCGTGGTTTTTCCTCATTGAGGTTTTCCACGTACAAATCATGGTGTTATGTGTTATGGTTGCATGGTATTGATTCTCTAGTTTTCATTTATGCTTTAATGCTTAATCAGTTATATCGGTATAAGGTTTTAAGTTCTTTAATTCACATAATCTATTAACAACTGATTCGCCCCCACTCTCAGTTGTTCATCGGTTATCCTAACAAGAATGCCCCTTGAAGACCAAAAATACTAAATAATTCACTAATTGTTCTACAATTACACTCTGACAAAAGTCCCATCAAGCATGCTAGAAAAATTGTTCACCTTCAAAGCTTTCACTTATTATGAGGCCAGTCCAAAAGTTTCACAAGTATGGCACTTGATGCAACTTGTGAACCAACCTTCAAGATTTTAGAAGTCGGCTCTTAAGATTTTAGATGAGATGGAAAGGGAAAGGGGAATAGATATCAAAATAGCTAAACTAAGGTGAAGCACAAATGTAAATCTCTTACAACACTTTAAACCTTCTGTTACGAAAATACAAGGAACTATCATTTCTCGAGATTGAGCACATTAGACCACATACCCTTCATTGTTGGGAGGAGAACAAGATACACAAACTTACATAGACATAGGGTATAATATTTAATCCTCACCATGGGAAGCACCTCTCAAGGCTCGATAAAATATGTAAATCCTTAGGGATTTTCACAATAATTAACCATTCATCAAAAGCATAGTTTAATTTCCTAATATGAGGAAAATGGAAGAGTAAAAGATCCCTACATGGTCCATAATTCACAAATTGACTATAAATTATAAGAGTTAGATCAAGCATATAGTAATTACATTCATGCCTAAATGACACAAAGAATTTTTGTAAAATAAAATGAGTAAAAGGCAACATAGGCACAATATAAATATCTTATTTAAGAACAAGCATGCTAAGGTCTGATCATTGCTTCAATTTCTAAGATATTGAAAAATAGCATATTCTCCTTGAGAATGTTAAAAGTGTTGAACCCCTATTGAAAAATGTCTGTGAGTTTAAATAGAAATGCTTCTCCAAATAGGAAAATGAGTTTTAAAACTAGATACATGTTTGCATATCCATTTCATGTTGATTTGATCATAGTGGTCATTATAACTATCATTGCATGAGATATTTTTATATTATTACCCCTCCTCAAGCATGTGACATGAGTTCCACCTAGATTTTCCATGATTTTTGTCAAAACAATTTGGGCATGAGTCACTTTTTTTCTTCTAGCACTTGCCTCTTGCTTTGGTCATATGATTCGTCTAGGTTCATTTTTATTTTCATCAGCCAATGGTGTGCTTGATTCACCCTTCATGCCCAAGACCTTTTGGATCCCCTTCTTGTTTGACAAGTAGGACATTCTACTAGTGCTCAAGAGATCCTATACAAGTTTGTTGGGCCTACACACACACACTCTCTAGGCACGTGGTGTGCTAGTGGGGATTCATGTGGTCTCCTTTTGATCTTAATTTGAACCTCCATGGAGCCTCTGCATGTCATATTTTTTCACCACAAATGTCATTTGAATGACGAGGCCCTTCTAAAAACATACAGAGCCAACACATGGCATGTTTGCAGGTCTTTGGATTAATGAAATTTTGTGAACCCTTGAAAGAGAGTGTCATGCTTCGACAAGGCGATTCAAAAAGGGATGCTCATATCAAAGGCGTGATGAATTTGATATCTTGGGTCAAAGATTGATTGGGTGGTTGTGATTGAGATCTACAATGACATCTCCTTAGCTCATTATCTATTTAGGGGTATTTCTTCAACTTTCTCAAGTGTAAAGGAATTCAAATCACATCTTCCTATTTAGTTTGTTATGGCTACATTGTAATAGAAGGAGGTTTTGTTTCTCAAAAATCAACACTTCCACTATAAATTAACTTATGTGTAAGAGGATCCCAAAGCTTGTTCACACCATAACTTTACCCAATGAAAATACATTTTATAGCCTTGTTCTCCAAATTTGTTTGCTTTTCCTTTGGCACATGTCCATTTACCTCAGAACCAAAAACGCTAAGATGTCTCAATGAAGGCTTATAACCCAATCATGTCTCTATAGGAATTTTATCAACAAGCATTAATGTAGGAGACCTATTAATTAGGTGGCAAGCAGTGACAAAACCTTCAACTCAAAAAAAAAAATTGTAGACCAACACCACTCAACATACTCCTAGCCTTCTTCATCAGTGTCATGTTCATTCTTTCTAACACTCCATTCTGAAGTGGACAATGAAGATTTTTTTATTGTCTATGAATGCCACGGTCTTTACAAAATCTATCAAAATTATTAGATCAAAATTCATCACCATTACCAATCCTCAAAAAAAAAAAAATTCTAGTCTAGAACTTAACCATAGCTTCAAATTCTTTAAGTCAACTAAAAACTTTAGATTTACTCTTTAGAAAATGCACTCATGTCCTTCTATAATCATCAATAAATAAAACATAATATGTGGATTTTGCAATGGAAGGAACATCTATATGACCAAACACATCATAATGAATAAGATCCAACACACCACAAGATTTATGAGAACTTGAGTAAAATTGAATTGGGTTTTGTTTTCCATAAATGCAATGCTCACAAAACTAAAAATCAAGATTACAATCATTCAGAGCTTCAACAAGGTGTTTATTTTATGGTCCTTAGACCCTTTTTTGCAATGTGGCCATGTATTTGGTGCCATAACATAGTCTCATTTGCACATAACTTTGATTCAAAACAAAGAGCACCCTTAGGTACCTAAAATTCATGACCATATATTGAAGTAAAAACCTCACCTCTTCCAATGAAGAACTCACATTTTTTTTCATAGTACTATTACACTCAACAATGTACGCATCCACCTTATACAATGTGTCAATTTTGACACCTCTAGAAATTACCATAACACCTTTGACCAATTTACATCCTGCATCAAAAAAGACTACCTGCAATCCCGCATCTATTAGTTTTCTCACAGATAACAAATTTTGTGCTAGTCCAAGGATATACAATAGACCATTAATTATTTTTATTCTACCATCTAGAAATATGATTCTAACTTTACCATGACCAATAATATCTAAATGAGAATTATCACCCAAGTACACCTTATCTCCATCAGTTGTTTTATATTCAAAAAATCAATCTTCATTAGAGGTCATATGAAAAGATGCAGTTGAGTCAATAAACCACGCATCATTACCTACATGAGTTGCCAAATCAGCAATTAACACATCACCATCTTCCTTCTCAGAGTCAGAATTAGGATAAAAGTTCTTTTGTTTCTTCTTATTTTCTTCTTTGCACTCCTTACAAAAATATCCAAGCTTACTGCAATTCCAATAAAAAAACTTTGGACTTTCTAAGAGATTTGGATCTCCTCTTGGACTTAGATTTAATACATTTCTCATTCTTCTTGTCTTCTTCCTTAGATATTCCATGAACACTTAGCACCTCTATAGCATTGATTGATACCTTCCTCCTCATATCTTCAAAAAGAGAAGAACCCATAATATTTCAATCTTAAAATAAATAAAAGTATTGTGGATAGCCATAACAAGTGAATCCCTCAAATGAAGCAAAGAACAAAGCAAGACTTGACATTTTCCCCCCATCACTACATTGACACCAATAGATGCTAATTGAGTCATCAACATATCGAGTTCTTTTTGGTGGTCTATAATTCATCTACCCTCTTCTATTCTCAAGGAATACAATTTCTTCCTCAAGAAAATATTGGTCACCATTAATTTGGCTTAATACATATCACCAAGTTTCTTCCATAGCTTATTTGCAAAGAACTCTTCATGGACATTGACTAAAAAATAGTTTACCAAGCACAATCTTATTAGATCCTTGGCTTTGAGGTCCATAACATCATACTAAGAGGTTGCAATTGGACCGATAGGTCTAAAGATATTTTTATCAATAGCATCCCATATATCTCAATCTATTAATAGATAGTCCATTTTCAGCTTCTACATCGCAAAATTATTTCTTGAAAATTTCTCCACTTTTATTCTCCTTGATGAACTTGCCATTTGAAAATTCTTGCAACCAGATCACAAAGAATCTTCTACACAAGCTTCCACACAAATCTAGATTAGTTTAAAAAATCCAATAACCCATAATTGAAACCAAAGGTGATCAACCTCTAATACCACTTGAAAATAAGTTAAGGTAGTGAAACAAATTCCTACACTAACCTTGAGAGGATGGTTATACAAACCTTTTCGAATATTTATAACAGTTATAGAAACTGAATAAAAATAAACATAAATATCATGCAGACCACAACATAGTGGTTTACATGGGGAGAACCCTTTTGAGAGAAAACCTCATATTCCAAAAGACAACCAATATATTATTTAGAAATCAATACAAAATACAATATGCTTGTAGAGAAATGTTCTCACAGGAGTATCACCATCCAAAAATCCACAGGTAACTCAACAACTATAAGACTCATACAAACAACCTCTATCTCACGTATCTAATATACAAGACATACAATACATGAAATCGCCAAATGGTATTACAAAACTATGAGCTAAAACCACCTAAAAGTGGTGCCCAACTTATCACCAATCCAAGATGACCTATGATGTGTCAAAATACACACCAACATGTGTAACTCCATTTCGCAAAGCTCGTTTGTGTGTCTAACATGTCTTATGTTTCCCATTTCAAGAGACCCAACTTTTAGATGCCATAACTTTTGATTCAGATATTCAACTGGAACTATTTGAAGCACCAGAAAACTCATGAATTTCTCTATCAAGCTATAACCTACTATGCTAGTAATGACCACTTTCAAACCCAAAAAACACCTCTAAGGCCATCAAAATTGACTTTGAAACTTTCAAAAATGAAAACTTTAATATCTTCAAATCTAAGAACGACCTTGCAACAAAAATCTACCAACATGCTTATTTAGCCAATCTTAGCTCTGGGGTAAATTTCAAACCAAACTATGCTCGAATGTAAACTTACTATAAATAGTAACCTTATGCAAATGAAAGATTGGGAGACAATTTTCCTAATAGGAAAATCACATGAAATATCAAAAATAGGAGCTTTGTACTCTCAAGCATTATTAGCAATGGTACAAAACTAAATGTAATGATAGGTTAACCAAGATTATAAAAAAAAATATTGAAGTAGGAAAGTGAATTATTTTGAAGTTGAAACCATATTAAAAAATTCTCTAAATTAATAATAAAATAATAGTTAGCACTCTACTAAATATTGTCAAAAGATTTTTAGTGTAGCATAAAAACTTAAGTAGCCTCTAACAAAAAAATGGATATGATTATGCATGTCTCCTATTCAAAGAAGATCGTTAGACAACAAATGCTATGATATAAGTGTTACCAAATCTTGATGTAGAGGGGAAAGCCACCTTGTATCCTAAATTAATTTTTTATGCATGTAGAAAGAAGTTGAGGCATAAGAAAATTATATATAGTAACACATTATGTGGAAGAATTTTATTATCAAATATTTTACACATGAAGATGAATCTTTCACGCAAAAGCATCCAAATTTGATTGACATTGAGCATAACTCTTGGTTAAATGAGGCGTGTTATGCACTTAACTTATTGATTGTATTTGGATATGTAATAAATAACTATCACTCACATAATCCCTAATTGAGTTATTTATGAGTCCTTAAGTATAACTATTATAAGTTAGATTGGCCTTATTATAATTAGGGTACTAATATTTAATAATGTTGCTTATATAAGAAGAAGTGCGTAGTTACTAAACATCATATTAGAAATCATGTCCTTAGTGAAGACATTTAGATGTTTCTCATTATATTTTTATCTAATGTAAGCAACTTCATGACACATTCCACTATTAGAGTGGAATTAAGTGGATATATAGTACAAGGTTTCTTCTAAAAGGAAGATCCATTTGGTACCTACTTCGGAACTCATTATGAGAAACTATCTACTTCAACATTCTCATTCTTATTTGGAAGGGATTTTATTTACAATATTTCTTGGTAACTCAAGAGATTACTTCATTCAATTTTTACCTAGCTCTAGTTTCTCTCTTCTTGGGGGATTTTTTTTTCTCTCTTACAAGATTTTATCTTTCTTTGGGGGATCATTTTGTACATGGATCCTTCACATGATTACATATTTTTGGAACCCATCTTTTTTGGGCCCTAGCCCTCCTCCAAACCATTCCTAAGGATGGTGATGGTGCATGTGTACACTTATACACATAGTATGCATTTTTTTTGTATCAACTACACCATATATTAAGCTTACTTAAGGACAATTATCCTTGGGTGGAGTACTATTTCGTATGTGTTCACTTATTTAATATTTTGTTGCATCATTTAATAAGGATGGTCAAGTATACATTTTCCTCTGTTTGTTAGTGGGTTTCCATCCTTGTCCACATTGATAGTAAGTTTTCTCATCACTTAGTTGTATTGCAAATAAATTCAATCCTTTTTGTATATAAGTTACATATCAGTTGATGTATTGAGTATACTTTCATTACACATTATTTTACTATTGTGCTTTCGCACCATCATTGATATGGATTATTTATTGAGTTTATTTTTTAATCTTCTATTATTATGAACAATCTAGTTACATGGCTAGTTCTTTGATTCATATCTTGAGTAATTTCATATGCTTTTATGCAATAATTATAGTCTATCCTCAATATTACAATTCTCCTTTTTATTATATCTTTACAAGGAACTACAAGTAGTTTTGCCAATTGATGCATTTTTTATCTTTGCCTCACATAATGTTGCCAGATCTAAATATGATAACATTTATCATTTACCATTTGATGATCCCATGTACATTATTAATGCTTTATTATGCTATGCTAGATTAGGTCATAGTCTTTCTAACATGTATTATTAGAGAACCTATGATTGATGCTTTAAATAGTCATGAAGATGTAAATTTAAAAAGATTATTTTGTAAATTTGAAAAGATTATTTTATCTTTATTTATAAGTGATTATAGGATGATGTTTTGATCCAAATCCAAAGTAGTCTAGGAAAAAAGGTACTACTAGATGAATTATGGGATTGATAGATTATGCAAACAGAAAAAACAAACAAATAACCAATCACATGATCAAAGTGGGAGACTTTAGCAAGTATCTATTAATTCCATTTCCAAATTGAAATGAATAAAATGGTTGTTTACAAATATTGTATCTACGAGTCAAGATTCTTACAAGATGAAAATGGAAATACATCTAGCTATTTTCCCATAACTATACAATGTATGTCATTAAACCTTATCAATGTCACATGTGTGTGGATATAAAATAATATGTTATTTTATAGCAATCGTAGAAGCCACAAATGTTTTTTTCTTAACCATCAATACTCCATTTATCTTCTTAGTTGCACTTTCCAACAATTTGTGTTAAGTTGCATGGATAAAGTTGTCCACTTGTGTATTGTGCAATAATATGCAAAGTTATATGTAAGATAAAATGATGAATAATTCATATTGTCATGTATGATGTCACATGATGACGCATAGATTTATGTACTAGGAATAATTATAGTAGAGAAGAGAAAAGAAATGTCCACTATCAACACATGTGTAATATTCTCAAAATTTTATGTAGATATGCTCTCATAATTCACCCTTCATTGATGGACATCATCATGTCTTCAATGAGTTGTTTATAAGTAACTAAATACTGTACCATTTACTTCATCTACATCATATCCTACCCTAGACACTAATGTCAACCTTGGTGCATCCTTGTTTTGGTCATTTAATAATGTCATCTTGTGTGAAAATGTGCAATTTATCAAGAATTCAACCCTAAAGGATGTTGTGTTGATACCTACTCAATAAGAGGAGGAAAGTCTAGCTCAACGAGTTCTACATTGAAGATTGGATGCAAACCTAAGCGTTGCAAGAAATCAAGAAAAAAATTATTCTCACTAGTTACGTGCAAAATGGTGTATGGACTATAACACAAGGTTTTTATCTCTTGGTGTGGACCCTTCAAGTGTTCCTTTTAAAAATGCAACTATATTTTTTCACGTACTTAAAATTGATGTGTTGTATGGTCCAATTCATGGCATTGTTTATATTTTATGTTGATGTGATCAAATATATTGAACATGTTGTTAAAAACTTTGAATATGTTCGAAAAAATTGTTATTTATCTACTTCATGTTCATATGTGCAGGAATCCATGTCTGGTGGTATAATAGGATATGTCAATCAGTACTACACATTGAGCCCAAGAAATGTCTATAAAGGACTATACCCCATCAAACTATGTAAAATTTTAATGTAAGTTTTAGGAAAATGGTGGCTCAACCTTGCAATAATAAAAATTGTATTGGTGCATTTAGAGTGTCGAATAAGGAATGTTGTATGTTTCTTATTAATACATTATGTGTGTTGCGGAATTGCTTCTAGAATGCTTGACAGTTGATAAAGCCATGTTTTATGTATAAATTATCATAGTAAATCCTGACCATTTATCATTAGGTCATAGATCTAATGGTGGATATTTTGTATGCTTTGTTTTCCCTAGAAGACAACCCTATATTATAAGGGCATTATATTATGAGTATGTAGTGTGATGTATTCAAAGAGTCTGGTAGCTATCAAGTTACCTCTAGATCTCCATTGGTGATGCTCATGTGAGAAGCTTGCTCGTCGAATATATTGTAATTCATTGTTCATTTCTAAATAATATATTGCGCAACTTTTGGAGTGTGGGGTTTTTCTCCTGAAAGGGTTTTCCCCATGTAAGTCATAGTGGTATGGTATGCTTGTTATTGATGTTTAATTTATTAATTTTTATAATTGTTGTAAATATCTATAAAAAAATTTACATTACCCTCCTCTAAAGGTTAGTGTAGGAAATTGTTCCACTACTTAGCTTCCATGCAGTAAGAATGTTGGATGTATAGATATGATCATTATACATGTATAGGTGCATATAGTTGTAGGTGTGCAATTAGTGTAAATATGTGTGATCTTCATTAGCTCCATACAACCATCGATCAATGGTTGAAAGGTTTAGATCAATCCAACTAAATGTTTGGCATCTTATGGTTAGAATGGATTACTATCTTCTTACCTATAACATTTGTAGCATTGTCACTGCTTGACATCATCTACAATGACAAACAGTTGTTTCTTAAAAGTGGAGTAGTACAATGTCATATTGCTAAATGTCTCTAAATTCTAAAGCAAGATTCCTATATTGAGTGGGAGTTGCAATGGGTGCATAGTTAGATGCATAAATTTAAATATCAAAGGGGTATCCAATGTTAGGTAGTGCATAGAATTATTCCTTAAGCTCCTCAAAAATGTGATATTATGCAAGTTTCCAAATCAATGTTGTCTTAGTGCACATAATTTGACTTTGCAACCAAGCAATGTACACGAATCCAAATACAAACATGTGGAAGAAGTTCAAAATTTTATGAAATTCATACAATTTGGTGATGTTGCATAAAGTTCATGAATCTTGAGTCACCTCATTTGGTATAAATCTACATAGATTCTTGTGCAACAGTTGATGTATCCCAAATATTATATTTATATTATTCCAAAGGTATAGTTTGTAGTGTTGGCTTGCATTAGTGTTAAATGACTAGAACGTGTGAGACATGCTCCACATGTTCCTCTCAAGTCTTGTTGAATATGAGGACGTTGTCTAAGTAGACATCTACAAAAGATGGTGAAGGATCACAAGATATCATTTATCCTGCACATGAAATTTACTAGTGGATTGTTCAAGCCAAAAACATAATCATCAACTCATACAATTCATGCTTGGTTTTAAATGTAATTTTTATATATTTTAATGTTTCATTCTATCCTAATTTGATGTCAATCTTGTAAAAAAATTTGCACCATAAATCTATTTTGATATATCATCGATGCATAGAATAGTAATAAATTTTCACTATGATCTTGTTAAGCATGTGATAGTCAATGTAAAGGAACCATGTACCATGGGCACATGGGTTCTCTAGCGAGAACATGGAGAAGATCTAGGTTTTAACATTCTATGGAGTGGGGAACAAGTGGCAATGCCAGGAGGTGGTGATCCCACTCTGGCACAAGGAATTTTGTTGCACTTGTGAAAAAAAGACACACAAGCATTTATTGGCTCTTAGGCATCCTAATAACATTTCTTCTAGGGACAATCGTCCTTCTATTCAACAAGCTCTCCACTATACAAGTGCCAAACATTGAAGAAAATGCTCTTGAAGAAGACAAGTAGACTACTCCAACAACATTGAATCTTGCTTGAACCAATCAACCCATCTGTTTGACACCAAACTTCATCACTCCTTAATAGATTGTAAGAGGGATTACTATTAGGAAGAGGTGATACAAGAATAAAATTGATCATATACTACATCATAAAATGTGTCAAACATACTTATAATCTTCAAAGATAACTATGTATTGTTGTAATACCTTTTTGACATAATGCTTGCACAACCTTGTATATTTCTGACACACATTTGCATTCTTGTATAAGTGTCTTAAGGTGAACCATGAGAAGCACAAAGTTTAATGTGTGTAAAATGATCTTGCAATATTACTTGACAAAGACAAAGGCTACTTTGCTCTGCAATGAAGACTTGTGAAGATAAGAAAAATTGATCACCAACATGAACTATTGATCTCTATAGTTTTATTTATTATAAATCCATCCCTACCATACACATATGGCTTCCCAAGTAGGATATGATAAACTTACAATGTTGCAATATTAGAATTAACTATATACTACATGTGTGTGACCATATTGAAAAATACATCAATGTTCTACTTAACTATATTTCCTTGCTATAAAAATCCCAATCAATATGCTTTTAACTTTGCTTTAGTGGAAAGACCCAAGTGCTTGATTATATCTTACACAATAATGTTAGTTTGGTTGCTATTATTGATTATGGCATACACTTGTTATTTATTGACCTAGAAGTTCATACAGAAGAGACACTTATATTCTTAAAAGGTATCGATTTTTATAGCATTTGTCTTGAAACATTGTGCCCCTAATTAGTATCATTGGGCTGTGCAAGATTTCATGTTGGCACAACAAGAAATTTTTGTACATGATATTCAACACAATGTGGGAAGTCATGTGATTGCAATAACAACATTAATCACTTTGCATCTTCTTGTCTTTCTCCTTTCTTAGTGATACAGGAGCATTCAGGTTCATGAACAATCTTAAATTAACCAAAAATATTCTAATCTTTGTTTTAGTTTCAGTTCAATTTTGTGGTGTTTTAGTAGTCGCTTCAAGAAAATTTTCATCTTCAAATTGGGAAAATTAAGGACATCACCTTCTAGAAGGGATTAATGGGTACCTATAATTTCAATTTAGTAAAAGATAGATTAAAATTGGTTCAATTGTGAGCATGCGAATTTTTAGTCTATAATCAAACTTCGAGAACTTTGATGTGGAACCGCATATCTGTACAACCAATTCAAAGCCATTTTTTTGCAACTAGTTTCGAATTAATTTTTTGCATTAAGCTACTTAGCAAGAACTAGATTTGTTTAAGTAAACTAGGTTTTAAACAAGTCATAATAATCTCATTTAAATGGATTGCAAACTTTTGCATAAAGGATTTATATAAAATTATTTCTTCATTTGCAATAATTTCAATCGATAATGTTTATTTGTAAAATCCCATTAGCAAATTGGATATACGAATTTCCCTTCTCAAATTAGCTACTTCTATGCTTCCATCAAAGAACTATGTGAAGTTTCACTCCTAAATTGGTCACTTGAAAAATTTTACCCTAATATAAAGCATTCCATTCTACAATGATTCAGTTGCCTATAATTGAAAATCTTGAAACAATTTAGCTTCCTTTGAACCCCAAGTATAAAAGGAAGTTGTAATAAACTCTAGGGAGATTTTTGGAAGGATTAAACTTGGCGAATTCAAAAGTCATTTAAATTGAAAGAGGAATTGGTTGTACTCCTCAAGACTACTGTAAGATTATTTGTTAGATTTGAATTAAAATTCAAAGAAACTTTTTTTTCAAATGTGTTTTTTGCTCCTAGATTTGTTTGTCTAATTAGATCTCAATATCTGAACTGCATTTCTTAGCATAAACAATGTCATATAGAATGCAAGATATAAAAAATTAGCAAATATGTGCTACTATTATTCAAAAATTAAAATGAATAGGATATTTTGGTTGTTTACAAAGATTTTATCTAGGAATGAAGATTCTCCCAACCAAAAGGGGGAAACATGTTTAATTGGTTTGTTTGTGACTATACAATGTCTACCATTCAACCCTATCCATCTGAGAGGCATGTAGATATAAATAATTCCTTATCCTACAGTGACAAACAAGAAATAAAATTTGTAAATGATTCGTTCTAAATTATTAATACTCTAATCACCCTATTGATTTTGTTATATGTCTAGAGTCGTATGTGTGTAGATTTATTGAAATCAAAGTGTATTGTATGGGATTATGCAAAGTCGTCCATGGGAGTTACAATGAATAAAGTGCATATTCACAGAGTGTGATGTGATAACATGAAGAGTTGTACACTAGGTGAAAGTGTGGTAGAGAAGAGAAAAGTACTGTCAACTATTAAGGCGTGCATAATGTACTCAAAGGCTTGCATGATTGCATTTTTTCTTAATAAATGTATTTGGAAATATTTCGATTGATAGATAAATACAACGTTTTCATTTATTTTGTATTTAAGTGTATGTCAATCCATAATTTATCATGTACTTTTGTAGATTACTTTAGCCCTTTCACTATAGTGTACCTTCATAGTACTCTAGTCTCTCAACTTCATGACTTAAGGGATGTTATGAATCCATCTACGATTTCTAATAATATAATAGTTTTAGATGCATATAATGCCCTACAAATTTTTATGTAACTTCTTATGATTCATTATCTTTTAAGGT
Organism: Cryptomeria japonica; assembly: GCF_030272615.1. Classification (NCBI taxonomy): domain Eukaryota; kingdom Viridiplantae; phylum Streptophyta; class Pinopsida; order Cupressales; family Cupressaceae; genus Cryptomeria; species Cryptomeria japonica. The sequence goes on from NC_081413.1 coordinate 84,165,782, forward strand.
CCACAATACACTTGACTATCATGTTGTCCCATGCACATACTATTCACCAACATGAGCAAGCATATAATAGGAAAAAATGGAAAAGCAAGGAATTCTATGATAGCTTTCAAACTCCATCTTGATCACTTGAGGATTTGGTGATCATTGAAGATCAATCTACTGCAATTTAATCACCACTCCTTACCCCTTTTCACGAGCAAAATCCTAATGCCTTATAATGGACCTTCACAAATTAATGAAGTTAGTTAATAGACATCCAATAGAATTCCTAGATGTGTTCTCACTTATTGCAACAATGATTTCCTCTTTAATGCTTCTTATATAACGATTAAACGCATATGGCAATGGATCCAAATTGCTCTACTAACTTTCAAATTGCATGAACTTAACAATAGACCCATTCAGTGAAAATTGAAAAAAAGCCACCAAAGTAAATAACACACCTACTAATCTCTTTTTGCCAATTTATATTTTTATATTTTATTTGCATAGTTTGTGTGTTCATTGCAACTGTGGATGATACAATGCCAGCTTTCACAATGCATGTTTATGCAAGAGGTCATGAACATATCTTTTTGTTTATTTCTTTTTATTTTTATTTTGTTTGTGTTTACTTATAGATTTGGTTGTTACAAGTCTCCTCGACACACTTTTATTCAAATTGACCAAAAACATAGCTTCCTTTATTTTCTAGTTTATACAAATTATTTTAGTTTATATAATGATTGTTGTGTTTCCTTCACTTCTCATCAATCGTCACTATCTTTCTGCATAACTTCTTGGCCTTTTTTAATGCTTTTTTTATATTTCTCCTTTCTCACATGTTCACTCCATTTCATTACCTTTTCCATATCCACATATTTGTATACCTTCATTGTATGTGACCTTTACACTTATTGGCATTTGTCATTTGTCATTTGCACACACCATTTAGCTTGGTTTCATGACTTTGGATTATATATCGGCATTACCATTTGAGCTAAGTAAGTTAATGTCAAGTTTGGGAGAAACGCATTCTTGTTACATCATCTTTTATTAGACCAATACATATATATCAAAATGTCTTATATAAAGTGTGTTGCCATTGATATCACATTCACATAGCATTTATCTTAAGGTACTTGCAATATCACATCATAAACTAACATTTTGTTGTTTTGTAGTCACATTATGCACGACGCTTTACGTCTTACAATTATTCAATCACATCTTCTACACTAATATACTACTTGTTACAAGATTAAATTTGGCATGTGTCCACCTCAATTTGACCCATGCTCATCCTCACTTTGAATACAAAATTGGAAATGTCCATCAATCTTTTTTATATAATTATGTCATAATGATATATTTTACACTACTTCATTTTTCATAAGACTATATCTTGTATGACACATATACATTTTTGTTTCTAAATGATGATATTTTACATAGTTATCATTATATAGAACTCATAATGATATCTCATGCATCCTTAGCAAGTTCCTTCACACAATAAAAAACATCTATCATATCTTGTACTTGCACAACTACATTTGACAAATCATCATTTTATACTTGTAGTATTCATCCTTAAATTAGGGAAATTTTAGGGTCAATTTTGTCTCCCACTATAAATTTTTCATTATCACTCCATTTTTTTTGTGACATGGGCCCGCACATGGTTACATGTGGCCATCACACTCTTTTCCCTCCCCTCAAATCAAATTCATAACAATATGCACTAAATTTTGAGAGAGGCATATTATCCTTATTCCAATTTACATAATTTAAGGTGTACATAGATTATGGAGGCAAAATGGTTGAACCAAGTCTCAAAGACCCTAGTACCCACATGATTCCATGTGGCCATCACACCCTTTTCGCTCCCTCAAGTCAAATTTATATCAATGTACAATAAATTTTGAGGGGGCAAATTATCCTTATTCCATTTTACATAATTTAATGTCTACATAGATCGTGGACATAAAATGGTTGAACCAAGTCTCAAATATCCAAGAACTAGGTACTAGTTAAATTTGTCTCATCTACAAGTCTTTGCCATGAGAATGACATTGGTGAAATAAATCTAAAATCATGACTTTCCTAAAACACATTCAATGATCTTTAACACTTTAAATACATTCCATTAAAACGAATACTTGTAAACTTTATTTCAACATAATTGTTAAAAATGGTCGCCCCCAACTCTAGTTGCCAATTGCCAACCTTCTAGTTTTAATTTTTATTTTTACTTTCAATTAGCCCAGCCATGTGCAAAATCAATGTTTTTTAATACTCATTTTTTTCCTAAGTTGGTTCTCAACATGTTAATGTCCATCCTAAGTAATGTTCCTACAGCAAATCTTACAAACTTCCCTAAATTACAAGCATGTAAACTTGCGTAGAGCTAGTGATGTCAAGTCCAACAATACAAGCTCCTTTTTTCCATTGTTCACCTCGTATTTTTTATTCATGCAATGAATATAATAATCTGCGTGCTATACACCTAAGACACTTCAAAAACCTTTTTATAATTAAAATGTTGTTTCATTAACTCATCCTCATTTGTTATCATTTGATCTATGTATATTAATGTATATGATCAAAATAGCTTCTAATAGATTAAATTATTATGTCTTTATAGTGGATTTAATAGTAAAAACAAAGTGTTCCACGAGCATTGGGGACAGGGGAATGGGGGGACGCATTTCCGGGACGGGGGGACCAAGGGCCTAAGTTTGGGGACGGCCGCGACGGGGTGGCGGTGTGGTGGTGCTGATATAGTTATACATATACATATAGTACTTAAAAAACTAGTTTTGAAAAGATGTACGACAATATTACAGTATAAGAATTACATTTCAAATGAGAGACTAGGAAATTTGAAATACTAAATCTAAATACCAAGATTTCTTCAATGCTAATTGTGTTGTTATATGGAGCTTAATCAAACTCTAAAGTTAAATTTTCCTTACTTCTATTGGCGCAGTTTCCCCCTATATTTTTCAATGGGGGTTTGGGGGCAACGCCCCCAAGTTGGGGTCAAGGGGTTACCCCTTAACCCCCAAAAAAGTCACTTTTTTTTTTAATTTTAATTTTAAACATTGCATATACGTCGGAGCGAAGGGAGACATCTGAGCGTCTTCCTGCCTTCTCTCGAGGGACAGGGAGACGCCCAAACGTCTCCCAAGGAGATGCCTTCACATCTCCAACGGCGATTAGGTGGCGATGGCGAGATGGCGAGGGACGTCGCGACCCCGTCGCCCCGTCCCGGAGACATCCCCCTCAAGGAGACGTGGCCAAAAAGGGGGGGGGGGGGGGACGCATCCCTATGGAACACTAAAAAAAATTAAATCTGTTTAAAAACCTCTATAATTCATGGTTTTTAATTTATTGAATCTAGGTATTAAGTTCAAGTACAAGTCAGATATCACATTGCTAAACATTTACTATATCAATTTTTGTTATCACTTTGAATCCCCTAATTTGATTATAATGTGTTCATTAGGCCGATGTTATAAACTAATTAACAACAGCTAACAACAGCAATTACCAAGTAGCACCAAAAGTACATACCAAGGTTAAAAACCAACTCCTAATAGCTAGGCTTACAAAGTAGGAACAGAATTACATTAGAATTAATGCATGAAAAAAAAGTAGTACATTTTAATAAATTTTAGTTCTAGCTAAAATATTTTGTATCATCTTGCCAGATATTAATCATTCTGGATAATAATTTTGTAAAATTCCCTGCCATTTCAACTCAAATTGAATGAAATACTCCCAATGCTCCCCTTTGTTGTAACACCCCCAAGACTAAATCTTGGGAGTTCAGTCCAGATTTAGTCAAACACTGCACTTCATTACAATGACCCATCAGACTAGGTTTTGCTCTTTCAATACCATCAATCAATATCATCTTTTGTTACAAAAACAATTAATGCAATCAGTTAATATTCATTCTATATCAGCTCATGATAATTGTGCTTAGATAGTGGGACCAAAAATAATTGCAAATTAATTCCTCCAAACATAAAGCGTGGTATATATTGATGATACAAATGGCTATTCATTTATAGATTGTTATAAAGGAATATTAACATTTGAAAATCAAGATATGTCAATTTCAATACATTATCATATAGAACAACATTTTCCAATTATTTTTAAGAATATAGTGTTGAAGAAGACCATACTTTCTGATTTTTGAAAACTATAGGCTTCCACATGATCACCATGAATCAAATAACTACATTTACACCTCCAAAATCTAAACACAAAGATCGCGTGCAAGCCCTTCAAAAAAAGGGAAAAGGAGGAATAGTGCTTTAATTTGCAAAGGTCCTAAAAATATCCTAAAGCATATTTGAACTTGATTGGAATCCAACAAAAATTAGTATTTAGACAGATCGAAACAACGTATATCAGCAAGAATCTAAAACATGAGTAGAGAGAGATCACAAACTTCTGTATGCGATTCTTGTTTATGTGGTGAAGTTTTTATTAAGTTTTATAACTTAAAGAGAACGAGATGCTAAAATTTCTTTGGTCGTTTTTAATAAGCATCATACATCACTCAAAAGCAATTAATTTCACAACTTATGTTGGTAAAACATCAACTTCAGCTCATAACTAATTATGCGTCATGGTCAATATTTATTCCATTGTACATCTTTATGCTTAGCTAGTAAAGCTTTATAATCAAAAACAAGTATTCGACTGTAGATCCTTCTTGACTGCACACCATAGTTCTATATATGTTTGTGCTGTCTCAAGCTGTTCTACAAAGGTGGAATTTGTACATTTCGCTGAATGATTCCCCCACAACTCTGGTTCATGAATAGAATAATGTCTGGAGGTCAAAGGAGCCATTTGTTATCTTCCAAACTGTTAGTGGCTGTGAATTTAGCAGGCAAATAAGTAAACACCACATCAAGAAACATAGAAAACACCCCCTATAAATATAGCATAATTTCCAATCCATAAGCAGAAAAAAAATATGCAATCAGATCAAAGACATTGAAAGT